>NW_020448185.1:1270212-1335549 GCF_003343035.1 Apteryx rowi
AAGCTCTTGACTTGCTCTTCATCCACCCCTAGGCACAGCTCAATACATTCCAGTTGCTCTCTCACATAAAGAGCAACTCCACCACCTCGCCTTCCTGGCCTGTCTGCTTCCCATTCCCAAGATTTTGGTTTGAGAGCCCTCCATCTCATTGTCTTTTCTTAGTCTGTCCAGTTCTCCTTTATTCCCAAACTGTTTGTCAGGTTTGTCTCCATCAGCAAAGTCCTACTGGTTTCTAATCCTCCTTAGGTCATTTAGTTGTTTTCTAGACTGTTTGCCTGTGTTTACACCGTTGGACCAACGAGTGCTTCCCAGTTTCCATGTCTGGATGTGTGTTTAGTCATACCCTGGCTCCACGCTGGGAGAGAAACCTGGTTTGTGTGCTGGATGGAAGCTGCAGCATGTTCCCACAGGCCCCTCAATTCGGATGACTAGGAAATGAGGGCCCCAAGATATGCTGTAGAGCRAGTAAGTACAGACGCAGCCGCTGTTTCTCAGCTAGCTGGCTCCCTAGTCCCAGTTCCCATTCCAATTTTCCATACCTCAGTCATCACTCCCTGTGTCCACACCCAGCCAGCCTAGATTTCTGTTGCCTATTTTGGGTCCATCTCATAAAACTTCTCTTCCCAGTGGATCCCATTCTGACCTTCTAATCTGATCTTTATCATCTCAACATTTGAATCACATCTCTGAATTCTCTTCCTGCTGCCTTGGATCTGGCAGCAATCTCACTGAGGACACTGGAGAGACAAGTTTCTTTCTCTTGGTTCTTGTACCCCTTTCCAGTTCTGACTGGCCCTTAAATCATGAAGAAAATCTGCTTTTGCTTAGCTCAGTTGATCTGTAGGGACAACCAGTGCTTGGGTCTACAGGGGCCAGGCTTCCACCTCTAATCTGAAAGGGATCCTACAGCCAGGTCATAAAAAATCTCATGCCAAATGCTTTGCCATAGTGCTGACCTGCGTGTGGGCAAAGGATTTGATTTTACATATTCAGTGAGACCAGATTCCCTGCACAGGTGATCTAGAAGCAGATCAGCCCAGGCCTGCATGCTGTGCTGGGGACCATGCATGTGCAACATGGTCACACGTAGGGACTTGAGAGAAGTCCAGGCATGTTCAGTGACTTCACATGATTTTTGCTGCTACAGCCAAACAAGTCTCGGAGCAGGTGCAGGCCTCAGATTTTCAAATTTTTTTAATTGCCCAAATTTGGGTGGATTTTCACAGGGGCAGGGACAGGCACAGAACTAGGTTTGCCATCATTTCTAGACTTCTGAGAACTGCCTAGAAAGCATGGGAACAGAAGACTTCATAAAAAAAGCTCAAGAAATACTTTCTATTCCAAAATGGCCAAAAATGTTCTCAGAAGTAGCAGGACACCCCCCCCCCCCCCCCCCCCCCCCCCCCCCCCCCCCCAGCTAGAGGAAGACACCTGTAAAATTTCAGGACAAATTGTTAAAGTTTCTTAAAATATAAGCAGCTGAGAGCAATCCTACCTCAGCTGGGAAATCAGCTGAGAGCAATCCTACCTCAGCTGGGAAATGCCTGCATGTGTGCTCTCGATGGACTCTAAAAGGGTGGGAGAAAGAGATAGAAAGCAAAGAGCAGAGTGGATAAGGCAGTGCCTGGAGATCTCAAAAGGCCAGAGCTTTGTGGTCTTCACTCTAATCTTTTGCTGTTGCCAGGAAGAGACCTGAGCACAAGCCACCTTCTGTTCCTCTATCTGATCCCTCACTGTTTAGTCACCAGCCTGACACTGTGTCCCCCTGGAAGGAGCAGACCCGTGTGCCCTGACCACCATGCCTCTATTCTAGACATGCCTATTTCTGAGCTGCCCACTTGATCTGTGGCTGCATCACAGCTGCTATTACTCCAAGAGTCACTGTCTATATCACTAGCTAGCTTCAGCCTACACTCAAGGACAGGACCATCTGGTGCTGTGTATTTTTGTTAGCCCAGGACACAAATGCTTTGCCTTTCAGCATACGATCACTCTGTGGGGCAGGGTGCTTCTGGGAAGCGCTCAGCTTTCAGTATCCCTAATATATATTTAAATGAGTTCTTTAAATGTTGATCTCACCTTCTGATCATGGCCTCTGAGGGATAGCTCGAGGGCAAAACTCTCAGGATCACCAGCTGTGCATTCAGTAGGATCACTGGGGTCTGCTCCTCAACCCTTCAGCTCTATCTTTTGGGGGTAAATACGATTGCTAACTGTGATTACTCACACTGAGACCTGCTGGGGGGTGTCTGGGGCTGCTGTTGGAGCAGCCAGAAGCAGATACGCACCTGCATTTTGCCTCTTTCTAGAGTCAGGATATGGCCAGAGCGTGAAGGGGGGCTCCATGCATACAAGTGTTTCAGTGACCTGCCAAATGTCTGGCGAGATATGCAAAGGGTTAATTGCTATATCTTTTGCTTCCTAAAGTGTTATCATTCATAGTTTTGTATTTCCCCCTTTTCCAAATGCCTCTTTCCTTCAGTTTGTTGCATTCAGAGTTTTTACACTTCATGTTCTCGTGTTGGTTCCTTGACTCCTTTGACGGATGTGTGAACGTTGATGGAGCTGTTGAAGCCTGAAGTCTGAACTGATGCATACAAAACACTGTGAAACAGCCCAGGTCACATACCACATCCAAGTTAACCTAAATCTCAGAACCAAAAATTCTTCTTAGTCCTCTGGCTAGTACTGCCAAGAGGACCTGAGACTTACAGCTCAATGTGTCAGATCAAAACCGCAGCGATTTGCAGTCTTTTTGTTCCATGGCTGTATTAACTTCTAGTCTGACTTGAATGGGAGAGGTATTCTTAAGACTGCTTTTGTTTATTTATTTTCAGATGTGCATACCACAAAAATTAGATTAAGGTTTGGATTTTGTCACGGCTGTCTCCTGCAAAGACTGGTTCTGTCTGTAGCAAGTAGTTTCTGTAGGGTTTCTTCTATTAATTACATGCTGCCACCCACTTATTTCCTTAAGGCAAATTTTGCATCCATGATTTCCCTATGAAGCTTCCTTCCTTTAAGGTAGTACGTCTCTAAGGTGGGCAAAGTGACAGCATAGAAAAGGCTTTTACAGTCTGGGGGTCAAAATATTTTTCTTCTGCCCCATGGAGGGATGGAAAGTGCACAGACTGTGTGCCACAGAGCATTAATTTCCCCTGTGCTAATGCTGTAAGCAATTGCAACCTGAGGTCACAGTGGAAGAATGCAACACTGCCTCGATCCAGCAATCCCACATTTGTTTGACTTTACATTTGTAAACAGGGAGAAGCATAAGATAAATATACAACACTAAGGAGATGATAACTTGGAAATTTGTTAACATAATTTATTTTTTACTGGCTGAATGGCAGAATGGCTGAGGCATCTTGCTAAGAGGCCAGAGATGTGAGTGCAAGCCTTATGCGGACTATGGTTAAAAGTCACTTATTGTGACATTTGTAAAGTCAGAGATGGGGGGCTTCCTACAAAAATGCTTGGATCACATGAACCTCATGGGCCAGCCACACACCAACAGATCTTTCATGTTGGTGTAGATGTTAGTCTCACAGTGCAGGGTCTTGCTGATGACTTAGTGAAGCSTGTTGACTCACAGGAAGGATTCCTAAATACCATTGCTACCTATTTCCATGCGGAAACCTGAAAACCCTGGAAATTGTGCTTCTGTGATAACTGAAGGTGATCATAACCGCTAATGAATTTTTCACTGTTTTATATTAGAGATTTGCTGATGCAGGGCCTTTGTTGAAAACTTTCTTTTCTTCCCTCTCCTGCTTGGTGGCTCTTATTAGCAATAGCACTGTGTTTTCTTTTGTTTCTGTTTCTGTTTCTCTCCCTGGCTTAATGAATATTTAGTTATTCTGTTTCTGAGGGATGAGACAAGCCATCYGCACGCCTCAGATATCCCAGGCTGATGGCAAGGACATCTGGCAGGAGGTGCGAGATGTGTGTTCCCCTCCTCTTGCCTCCTCGGGCAGAAGAAGGAATCGAAGAAGTCTCTTCAGTCTTGAACAAGTGCTTTAACTGCGAGGTACTGAATACAGGAGAATTTACTACAGTGTCCTTCCTCAGCCAGGTTTTGTGCTCGTTGTCTTACCTGCTTTGTGTGCTCTGAGCCCTGCAGGTGAGACAGGTGGGGGAATGGCTTGTGYGCGGATCCCGTGAGGTCTTCACCGCCGAGCTGCCCAGCGCCGTCCAGCCCGCGGCCCTCATGACCTTGGATGCAAGTGTGTTAAGTTCAGTTTTTATCTCTGTTGTTTTTTTGAACCCTTCTTATTTTCAGGAAGAATTACAGAGACAACAGATGGAATTTACAAAAATATTACTTAAACTAGAATAATGCAGAATAAAATCTTAGGAAAACAAAATTAAACAAAACACCCTGCTATGCATTTGTGGGTGGAGAGAGAAGGTTTGGCTTGTCTTTTCCCTTAATGTTTGCTAAAACTTCTTTCTATGAGTGTTTTGCCACTCAGATTGAACTTCCATAAGTGACAAAAACTTCAGGAAATTAATCTTCTTGAGGTCCCCTGTCCATCCCCTTCCTCCAGTGAAACCCACATGCCCATGAGGGCTCTGCCTTTTGGAGTTGTATCTGAGGCCTCTTTTTCATCTCTCTGTGCTGCTCAGGCAGTGCAGAGCAAGGGGAAAAGAGCTTTCCTTGATGGAAGGTAATCCCCTCAGGTAGCATAAAGCTGGTATTGTGAATGTGACACTGTGCTACCCACTCGCTCCTTTTGCACATTAAATGCCGTGGCAGTGGGGTGTACTGGGCGGAACAGCTAGTGCTCCTCTTGCTTCTGGGCCAGCAAAACGTTAGTTACTGGACTGCTGCTCCTTGTGCAATGGAAAGCATTTGAGGGCTTGGTAGAGCATCTCATGGCTGCAGAGGCCCCTGAAGACCATCTTCCCCTTCCCCCTTTTGCATACTCTGAGTGTAAACGGGAGCGACAGTTCAGCCTTTTCACCTTCCATAGGCTGTTGAAAGTAAAACAAAAACATTTTTAGCCTTTCGATTGATATCTTCACTCTGTTTCTCCGTCCCTGCTCTCATCTCCCCCATAATTGTGTCAAAGGTTTGTTTGGAGCAGTTGTGGTTTAAAAACTGGAGAAGGAAATATTCTGCTTTGACAAAACTTGCATCAAAAAAAAGGCCCTTGCAGGATGGATGTCAGCTCATTCTTTGTGACTTTATTTACAAATATGGTTCAGGAGCAGAAACTGAATAGAGAAAGTGTTTTGACAAATATGTTGAAATAGTCCTCCTTTGAGACAGCTGGCTTTGAATTTTCCAGCTTTCTTTTCCAAATACAATAACTTATGAGCTGACTTTGTTTTATTTTCTGATTATTTAAATTGTGCTTCTTAACATATACTGACTTCAAAAATTGTATCAAGTCACACTGTATGTTACTTGGAGTAACTGTTATTGGAGAATAAAGGTAGACATGTACCAGAATTGTGTGCGTTATTTGGAGACTATTAATACAGGCAGACTTTATTATACTGCTAAAGCAACAGGGACCTATACCTCCTATGGCTGCCCTTCCGTTCTTTTTATCCTCAGATTGCACAGCTGGCCTGAGCTGAAATAAACGTTATTCTGAGTAGCACAAATAAAGCTATAAATCCCCATGTCAGAATTTTAATGTCTAACATTTCCATGCTTAAAAATGTGCACCCATTTGCTTCAAATTTTTAAAAGAAGAAAGTATGAATGTAAGTGTTTGTATAACTCACAGTTCCCCACTTACCGGAGCTACACAGAGGCCCTGATGAAAGTTATCATTGAACAAGATTTTTAGCCCTCCTAAGCACACTAACATGACAACTTAGGTTGCTAAGAAAGCCTAAACGCTCCTTAAATAAAACTGAAAGGAAGCTGTAGCACCTCTGCTTAACAATAGCAAACAGAAAACAGTGAGAGCACTTGACGTTGAAAATTTAATTTTCGTCACCATGTTTTTATCTGAGCTTAGCTCCTACTCTTAGCTGATAAGGAATAACTAATCATGATTTAAGCATTTCTTCAGACCTAGCAACCTGTTGAACAGCTTCTTAATGTGCCTATCAATCACTTGGAGATAAGAATAGTTTGCACTCATAATAGCTAGTTGTAAAAATAAATAGAAGTTACTATAACTAGTTCAATCAACAATGGGATATTTGAGGTCAGAGTGGAAATAATCAAACAGTAAGTATGAATAGGCTGTAATTTTTCTGATTAACAAATGTTTTGCTTGTCATGTGATCTTGAGAGCTGCTCCTAGCTTCTTAGAGGACTAAAATACATTCCAGAATGTATGTATTTACATTAGGTGTTAAACAAACACATGCACCTACCGGTTACTTTCTAAAGCTATCTGTGCATATCAAGGTTTTCTTTTAAAAAAGTGTCTTCATCCTAAAGTTAATTTCTCAACAGGCCACTCCACAGAGCATCCAGGATAAAAAGGGGAAATCTAATAGTGGGCAGAAACTACTACAGAATACAAACTACAAATTACTATGACCTACAAAACAAACATATTACTCACATCTCTCTGCTACATTTGAAAATATAACAGCAAACAGGAACATATTACATCTCAGCACTAGTTGCTGATCAAAATAGCAGTGCCCATATATAACTACTAGCTGTGTGAGAGGAATAAGAACACTGTATATATGTATATCTATATATGTATATCTATATATACATCTAAATCTATAACAGCCACTCTCTGAAGACTGCAGAGACAGACATTATGAATCTAACATAGGAACTCTGAGCACTTTCTGGAGGCATGTGTCTTTGCCAACGATTATATAAAAATCATAAGCCCCTAACTTCAGGCATTTTCAATAGCATCTCTGTATCTAACATTGTAAGCATAAGGGATCTGCATATAACCTCTTCTGTCCTCAAATGTTGCCTGTGCAAAAATACAAAGTCTTCCACTATGTCCTGTAATGATCAGTGCAGTGATTTCAGTCAAAGCTAAAGATGCCTGGGCTCATACACTGTACTCATGTGCCTGTGGTAACATATACAACCTGGAAATATCTGTGTCTTTAAAAGATACAGAATCACAGCGTCACTGATGCAGGAGGGGACTTTGGGAGGTCTCTTGTCCTACCTCCAGCCCAAAGCAGAGTTAACTGACCTCAGACCGGGTTTCTCAGCTTGTCCAGTTGGGTCTTGAAAACCTCTGAGGCTGGAGACTGGGCAACCTGCTCCAAGGCTTGATTATCTTCAAAGTGATTTTTTTTTCCTTTTAGCCTGTCTGAACCTCCCCTGTTTCAATGTATGGCTCTGGTCCCTTGTGTTCCTGCCATGCTCCACCGTGATGAGCCTGGTTCTGTCTCCTTGCTGACCTCCCCGTAGGTACTGGGGCTGCTGTTACGTCCCCTGCAACCGTCTCCTCTCCAGGCTGAACAAGCCCTGGTCCCTCAGCCTCTTCTCATGGAGCAAGTGCTCCAAGTGGAATTAAATTGGTATTGGAAATCCATGTGTTGGTAAGAAACTAACTACAGGATATTTGCTCTGTCCGTTGTTTTTTTCTTCTAACCTTGTTCATTCTATCACATAAAGAGTGACAGCATCTGACAAGTCAACTTTGGGCCTGATTCTGCAGGGYGATGAGCACACACAACTTCTGTATGTATAACACTTCCCAGAAGCCAGGCCTCTGTTAAATACAGCAAGGGCGTTGGCTATTATTTGGTGTATTTCAGTATGCAAAAAGAAAAAACAGTCAGGAGAGGAAAAAACACAAAAGAGCATTTAAGAGGAGAAATTTGCTTAAAGACCATGGAAGGGATAAGATTCACTGATGTCTAGGTAGAGCAGACAGGACTTCAAATACCATGGAATCATCTTGAAAAAAACCTCTGGAGCAGCAGATTGCATGGAACTCTATTTACCACACAGGATCTGAACCAGTTTTGTTTAAGGAAAAGATATGTTCAAAATGAGATGTTGTGACTACTTATCTATCAGTCACTTTGATGTATTTTGACTTATATCTTTAAATTTGATCACAACATAGGAATACAGCAAAAGTAACTTCCTTAGGGGCTGTTTTAAGAAAACAGAATATGACAAAGAAAGAGATGAGAAAATCTTCAGCATTGCAGGCAGTTTGACTGGAACATATCTTTTCAAAGACCCACCCAATTTTTATTTAGGGGCTTCAGATGAAGAATCCTCTTGATCCCCAAGTAGATTATTCCATTTGTTTATTACTCTGATAGCTGAAAAAATGAGATGTGTCTGTTCTTTGAATATCTTCCAAGGATCTGAACACAGTAGTTAGTGCAAATATGTTCATTCAAAGGGATCAAAACAGATTTTATGCAAACTTTCCAAGTTATTGCTTAGATCTTAATTGTGAGAATTTACGTTATTTTGTGAGTGTCTGTGTATTTGATCTAAAGTACAGTCTGCCACTGTTCACTCGTTTCATGTTTCATAAACTCAGTAAGACCTGAAAGAAAATTAAGTGGGAAACTGTGAAGATGCCACCGAGGACAAACATAAATATAAAAGATTAGCTCTAAAAAAATGCGTACTTTGGAAAACATACTGAGTAAACTTATCACTATTTATAAAAACCACTCAGGTCCCCAGTAATATAATTCTAAAAAAGGCCTTTACCTCCTATAAATAGACCTCAGGTCCTTAACTACTTCTAAGATTTTAAATGGCTTACTTTGAAATATTGTATTATTTTGAAAATGGTTTTGTTTGTTTTTGAGACATCAGTAAGGGGTTGTTTAAGGTGTCAGTAACGGCTGCAAAGTAATAACTCCTATTTCAATGCAACAGCCGAGCATTTGTGACATTTAAATTTGTATGAGTTGCAAGTTTAAAAGTTTAGAGCCTTCCTGTAAGTACTGATAATAAGGAAATGGATTAAAGAAGGAAAATACAGAACTTGCTGAACTTGTCTCTATTTTAAACTGGAAGGATTATATCTGACAAAGCCTTTTGTTTTAAAGTAACCACCTTACCAGCAATGAGAACATATTAGGTTACTTAAAGGGCCACTGACAGCTCCAAAGAAACAGAAATCCCTGTGAGTTAAGGATGCTTCAGTGTCTGAAAACAGGAACTGTGTTTCAGATATCATTTGCTGCTTTTGCTCCTCCCCTGTCAACGTGCTGCGTTCACCAGGTTACGAGTCAATCTGAGAAGGCGCAGAGTAAAAAGGAGACAGAAATCCTTTTTCACCCATGTTAGCCTGTTCCCCTTTGGAGAGCTGGGGAAAGGTGGGAGCCTGGGGGAGCAAACTGCCTAGCCCATCCTCGCCCCTCTGGGAGAGGGAACCAGCACACGGCGATGGGTACTGCTGTGGGAAGCTCTTGTAGTTACTCCTTGCTTCTCTCAGCAAGAGGTAGGGAACAGCGTAGGAATGAATTACACTTTCCATTTTGATGAGTGATTTTTCCTTTTCCCTTACGAAAATTACAGTTCTCTTTTCCTCTCCTACTGCACGCACCTACTTTCAAACGGTGGGAAAGGTTGTTTAAAAGCATTGGAAAAGTGGGATGACCTCCCTTGGACAATTTCAGAAATCAAACTACATTTTAACTGACATTTTTTGAGGCATTTTGATGGAAAAACTGGGYGTTCTTGGAATCTTTGAGCAAGGATCACAAAGCTCAGAAAATACCGTTAACAAATAAAACTCTACTCAGTCTAGATATTTTCTCCCTTTTTTCCTCCTCCAACTAAGTTTAGGGCCTTGCTGATATAGGTTCTGTACAAATGGAAACCAAGGACTTGAGTCAGGTGCCTAAGCTGAGATGTCTGATGCCACCTGAGGAGCCCTAGAGGTCTGGTGCCATTGGACATCTCAGGCATCCAGGGCATTTCCATGGGGCTGTCATTGCACCACAGAACTAGTGGGACATTTGTGTCATTTTGGAGAACACGTGAGATACCTTGCAGCACCTAGGAAATCAGTGGAGACCAGAGTTCGGGCAACTGAGCTGAGCCCTAAAGGGCTCAAAGTTGTAGGCACCTAAAGGTAGATGTCTCGCTGTATGTATGACCCGAGTCAAGTGTCCAAACCCCCAGCATGGTCAATGAAGTTTCAGCCAACACAGTCAGTGGAGTCTGGAGAGCTATTTGGCTACAGGGGTCTCCTTCACTATGAGCTGAATTGCTCTGCAGGCTCTACTGTACTGACTCTATAGATGATGAATAGTGAGAGTATGCATTACTGCAGTTTTTGTAGAAGAGTTTTAAATGAACTGCCCAAGTTTACACTGAGCCCTGCAAAAAAAGCCAGAAATCATCTACAGTCATCAGTGAGCTGAACTAAACCTGAGCCAAATTTTGTTTCTTTCTAGCTAGAGCTGAAACTGAATGGTTAATTTGAAATCTTTGTGATACTTGGATGGTATGGGAAGAAAGTCTTTCCATATACTAAYTGGTGACCGCAGAGACCGGTTCAGCTCGCAGTGGTTTGCACCCTCCGGAGGCCTGCACAGCAGATTGAGTCTCATCTCCTCGTGTCCCTCCACCTGGCCCACCAACTCATGCAGCGCTAGTTCTCACTCCTGAAGAGTAGTGATGATCTACTGGGGAGGGAAAGAGGTGTCAAAGTCCTTGTCTCTGCTTCCTTGCTACATTGTCCAAGGTATTTGTGCCACGCAAAGCAACATTTTCTCACCAGTCCTTACATCAAGGGAACTAGTTTGCAGTTACCAGTTAATGAATTGGCCTGATCTGGAACAGTTTCTGTGAACATGAACCCCAACTGGAATCAGTTAAAAAAAATACTGTATTTAACTCTTGGCTGTAGAATCTTGGGGTTTACTCATTGAGTCTTTCCTTCCCCCTCTCCAAGTGAATCCTTTTACGCAGGAGGGAATGAAGTTAATAGAATTTTTATTTTGCTAATAAAAATTATAAACGTTGTCCTTGAAAAAAAAAAGGAAAGCTTTAAAACCATGATATTACTTTATTTAGATTTCTTGTTTTTCTTCTTATTTTGCCAACTCACTCATGACAAAGGAACCAAATGCCTTTCTACTCATTCATTTCTTGTGGGCTTCTCCATGAATGTTGGGGTTGTGTCTCTGTCATCTGGACTTCCAAATTGTTTCCCGTTCAAGTTTTGTGTAGGGTCAAGTGTGCTTGAGTCTCCTGTTGGGTACCTTTAGGCAGTCACGGCAGAGGTGTCATTAAGATTAACCACCAAAATCTGATTCCCAGTTAAAACTGAAAAAAAAAATAGATTGGTGAATCTATCAAAAGATAAAGTGCAGTTTATTTAAATGATTCTGACAAACAGTATATCTGCAAGGAAGAAATTTCAGGGGCCTTGTGGAATGGCAGTTTTTGCTATGTCTTCGAACATTGGAAAACTGACATGTGCGTTAACACTGCGTGCTTGGTACAGATGTTTGGAACCTTTTCCAGAAGGAAGTACCTGAAATATGACACCTTTTCCATGTCTTACATAGTTCATGATTTAATTTCCCTTCTGAGTAACAGGACTAGATGCTGTTATATAGCAATGTGGGGCCCCAGAAAATATCTACAAAATGTCAATTAGGTTGTCCTGTTACAACAGTAAGATATGTCAGTTTGCCTTTTACAAACTGTGAAACATAACCAAAAGCTCTCTTACTATCTTATTATTTATTCTAGGTTTTGTAGTTGCACATAGTGGTAAGAACATGGTTTGTACTGTTATCTAGGTACTAAACAAATTAGGCATAAAAAAGATGGGCCCTGTATGTAAATTTGTCAGAATAATAGCACATTTTAGAAAAGCTCGGGCATTCTGTGTTCCTGGGAGAGCTACTGACACTTTAAAGATTTTTATCACACATATATGATTTTAAATGGCTAGAGTAAGAGCGCAGGAGTTCCATGCTCAAGAGTTTCTTGATTTTTTCTTGAATTTTTTAAAGAGATATTAATATTCTCTCATTTAAGAGTAAAATGTTTGTGTGTATCTATCTGCATAGACACAAGAAGCTCTCTCACTAAGGCTTGTGTTTCTGTACCTCCTGGTCATATTGTTCCCAAGGGACAGCAACACCCAATTTCCCRTAGCTACGGAGTCTGGGAAGGAAGGTATGGGGAGCTGGTTGTTCGGGAGGCTGTGACATGGGCATATCCAGGACTGGGACCAATAGCTACTCATCTCTAGAAGGCTGATAAGAATATGGGTTGTCAGTGGTTGATTTTAATCATATCAGATTGGACTTCTTTGGAGTAACGGATTGGGGCATGCTGTGACTGTTTTTTTCCCACAAATGTTCTGATGGCTCTAGAGTAAAAAATGATTGCTTTATCATATACATATATCAATGCTGCATATTGCATTATTAATAAACACCGTGTTTGACAATAAGTCTCACCAGAAATGAATGACTTGGGATCCATATATTTTTCATTTGATAAATTCCATTTCTGAAACAATTTGCAATTCTTGGTTCACTGAAGAGCTTTCAAGCTGTGACTGCAAAGATACCAAAAATCTAATTGCAGCCTACACAGTTCAGTCAGACTACATTCTAAGGGTGTCTTTTGTGAATCAGGATAAACTGTGAAGCTTTTGTGGGGTAGGAAGAAAGGATTTTTAAAGGATAATTAAAGTTTATTTCTATGTGAAATGCCATCCCTGACTAAAATATAAAACATTACATTACTTCCAACCTAACTGTCATCCTGGCTTTGCCTACTCTTACTTAGATAAAGAGAGATGTCAAAAACATGCAAAATACATGAAACAAGACCAAAAACTAGAGTTGCATGTCTGCCTTAATGCTGAATCTTCCCACTTCTAAATTTAAACTAATATTTCCAAAATACATTTGTGAATACATTTCTTATTAAAAAGCAAAGAAAAATCCCCCATATGGATAGGCTTCAAAACTCCCTAATTATTTTTGAATCTTGTTACCGTCTGTCAGATAATTGTTTGATCTCTCACTCTTTTAAGTCAATGTCAAAACTCTTACTGAGTTTAATGTGTTCAGGACTCAGGCTGAAGTAGGGAATTTAAAAAATACAGACTCTTGGCACCATGTACCATAACATTTCTGAAGGCGTATAATGTTAAAAAGGCTTTTTAGCAAGCAACAGAGTAAAAGTCTTTGAAGTTATTTAGCCTATTGGGCATATGAATGTATAAGAAGCACACAGTATGCTTGCTCATTGAGGACTTTTGTAGTTTTAAATGATAAAAATTCCAAGTACTGTAAATGTTGATTGAAAAAATCATTTGCTTTCACAGTTCTAAATGTCCAGGTTTTTCACATAAAATAATCCACAGTTCCCTCCTCCCATCTGCATTGTAGGAACAGCTCCATTCTTTATCCCTCCTACCAGTTTAAACACCAGTTTATTGTTTTGAAGTGTTTTCTAAGCATAACTGTCTGTGTGGATTTTGAAACGTAACTTTCAGCAGAAGTGGTCAAGAACTGACTTGGCATTGGGATCTCACCATAGCAATGGATGACTCTTTCATTGCCATGATATGAGATGAAATTTGCAGCCAGAACCTGTCTCCTTGCGGGTTTAGTGCCTCCTTGCAGTTGCCTCCTTGGTAGCATCTGATGGTGCACAGAAAGAGGTGCTTTATAGGTGCATCTACATTAGTAATTTGGTGCCTGGAGGAGTTATTACTTACATGAAAATTTGCCTTATGTCTATACTTGGAGTGTCATGCAGCACATATACGAGTGCACCCTGGGAACCAAGGTTGAAGTCAGGCCCTGAGGCTCTATCCAGAGCACCTCCCAGCAGTGTGGGGGCAAGATACCTCCATAAGGGGAAAAACGCATCTCCTCTACGGCCTCCAGCAGTTTGTACTCGGTGCAAAGCATGATTGTTACCAATGGCAAAGCAATCTGGGATGGCTGTACAGAAACACGCTTTGTGCTGCCTTTAGGTACAGATGTGTGTCCCATACTTAGGACAGGCAGCTGGTATGAACTTCATTGCCATAAAGATGATCCTAGGAGTATAATGGATTACAACAAATCAAACCCTGCTCCTCCTTTTTATTGCACCTCACCAGCTTGCAATGTGGATGCATGCAATGTGGCAACTCACTTGAGGAACATGGCAGGTGTTTGATCTATCTGTTCTGCTTGTATTTAATTTATCTTGTTAGCTCTGTGGGGTAAAAATCTTATCTCCATTTATGGGTTCGATCCTGTGGGGTTCTGCATCGAGGAACTTCAGTTCTTATTTAGGTCTCTCATAGATTACTCCAGACTTCTGGGATTGAGACCATGACACCTGCCATGAGGAGATCCTAGGCAAAGGACATGGGCAGATCCAGTGCAATATTTACCAAGACACAGAAGTATAAACAGTGCATAAAATGAGCTGCAGAATCATTCACTGGATCTGAATTTATTCCTGGAGTAAGGGAGTTTTAGGTGTTATTACAATCAGGATGCTGAAGTGGCTTGTGTGTTAAGTGGAACCTTGTGCAAACTAATAAACAAAGCTTAAAAATTGCACTGGGCAAATTAGACTTGCAGGGTTGCCAGGAAAACAGTTTTAATGTTAGCTGTATTTTTAGCAAAAGATATCTCGACTGGAATCTGGAATCCTTGGGTGTAAAAAAGGCTACTCATCAACCTCAAAACATGGTCACCTGCAGACAGGAATGAGGAATATGGTCAAGAAGTGGTGACGAGAGTGCGGCTTCAGGCTGAGGATTCTGTCTCCAGGAATCTAAGCTGAAATTACTAAAACAACTTCTTGTGAATTTTTGGGGGAAAAGAAAGGAAAATCTTTTTGCTAAAATTTTGCATGCCATACTTTAATCTGGGACTGAATTGCCTCATCTGAGTGAAGCCTCGGTGTGTGTGTTGTAGTAACTGAAATATCAAGTGGCATGACAGACACTTCTGTGGAAAGGGCAGACAGATTTTACTGCACAACTGCCAGAACTGCCACAGAAGCGGAAGGTGCGTAATGTTTGGAATAGGAAGATATTTAGCATGTCTACATGACACAAAGCACTGCTTTGAAAAGCTGCCTCTAAATGAGTAGGAAGTAGTCCATCTTCATGCAGCTTTCTCCTCAGGCTAATGAAGTCTGCCTCGTGGCAGGGCTAATTAATCCATGTGAAGTACTATGCTAATGTGGCTATATTGTGTTCACTACCCACATTACATAGTTTCAAGTCAGATTGGCTATCTCTGCATTGAACTGTTTCCATGGCTGTGCCAAGGGCATCAAAATACCCTACAAATGTCTGTCTCAGAGCTTGACTCTGCCTGTCCTCCTCAGAGTGAGTTCTCATTGCAGGCAGTGGGAACATAGCCTAAGGAGCCCATGACTGGGCCTTTAAACATTTAAGACCAACATTTTAAATAATTGACTCTCTAGTTTGCCTCAGGATATTATGATAGTTTTCAAAGGCTGGTTCCAATATAGCAATAAGCCACAACAACGTGTGTGTTAGTATGCAATTGGTGCATGCCTTCAGTGCATTGGCATGGAGCCTTTACCACCCAAGATGTATTCCCGAAGTGATCCAAAGCCTACTGAAATCTGTGGAAAATTTTCTGTTGACTTCAGTTGGCTTTGATTTCCATTGATTTCAACAGGCCCAGAGATTCGAGTCCCTCATATGAGAACTATTCGCATGAAATAATCATTAGATAAAATATGCAAATGACTCTTGAAACAAGGACCAGCACTTAGGACTCCTCTCCTTGGTGATGGCCTTAATCACTGTGTTACAGTCAGGCTCTTTCTTTCTTGCTCTCTCTCTTTCTCTAGGCCCATGAGTCCGTTTTCCATATGGCCTGGCAACTTCAGCACAAGGGTGACTGGAGCACTCTCTGAGGTCTTGGAAGGTGGGTAGCTGGGTAGCTGAATCTCTCCAGATGGGAAAAAACGTTGACTCCATATCACGTAGCCTTGGTGAGTGGCCTAGCCGCTAAATTATTGTATACAGAGCAATTGTTGGCAACTCTTGTTTGGCTGTTTTACAAAAAAGTGGTATGAGCCACTCTGTTGTACAGAGGCAGCTGCTGGACAGTGTGTGGGATGCTTTAGGAAAGCCCAGTGGACCAAAATTTCTCCGGTTTTGAATCCCACTTAGGCTGAAGTGTGAGCAGATGCCAAACTTCTCAGCTCTGTCATGAGGGAAACTTTTCTGCCTCTGCACAGAGTCATAATTCTGGGTGTGTGGAGAAGTTCTTAAGGTAGGAAGGCAAGAGTGTGTGGAAGTGAGGTGCCTGCCGGGTATTGCTGCACAGGAGGGTTAAGGAGAGCAGGCTTGGATGTAGGTGCTCGCATTCTGGTTAATCCCCATTTCTCAAGCTTCTCCCAGTCCTAGCCCCAGGTACTCATCATCACGGAGAGTTCAGCACGCGCAGCACTGTACAAACACACACAAAGCCTTTTCCAGCTGTTGGCTAGCTCAGGCTTTCAAGTTAGTGCCTATTGCCGTAATATCTGAGTACACATTCAGTTTTGCTTAACCTGCTGTTGAAGAAAAGTAGAGGTGAAAATCTAAGGGTTTGATTTCAGAGGAAAATTCCTGGATTCAGGACTATCAGAAAGTTATATTCAGGTATTATTCTGACACTGGAATTCATTTGTATTGTGGAATGGGAGCTTCTTTATGAGTAAACTCTGGTAACTGGTGCTGCAAGTGTTATAAAGATGATGATAAGATCTGAGGTTATAGGAACGTGGTAGCCATTACAAGTAGAGTTACGATAAGGTGTTTCCAAGGTCAGATTAGTAAAAAATATCCCTGTAGGAAAGGAATTAAAATGCTCAGAATTCTTTAATCAGTATCCTGACAGTGTGCTAATTTAACACACATATTTCTGATATACAGATGAGGTTTTTTTGAATCAGTAATATATCTATTTCATTTATGGGCATAATGATTAGTGTATTAACAGAGGGGTAAGTATCTAATAGACTGTCTATTTAGATAATGTGTAGTTAACAATTAACGTCTAGTTAGTAGTAGTTAATGTATACTGTTTAATTAAATACAAACTCATGAATCGAAACAGAGCAACCTACAACAATGCAAAGTACTACTGCATCAGTGTATAGCCAGCTTGGACAGTGGTGTTAATTATAGGCCAGATGTTGATAATCTTGCTGACATCAAGGAGTTACTTGTCTCATTAATAGCCTCAGAGGATATTTCCACATTTCACCTTGAGATGCTCCCCAAAGCTGTTCCCAAGACCACATGCACTGAAGCTGCATCTCTACTTGTAAATTAAATGGTGCCAGAGCACTGGAACTTGAATTGTCGGAGCGACAGCTGACATGCTTTTGGTAAAAACTGCAAGCGGCGCCTGGAAGCCACTTTACAGAGCACAAGGGACTCCTTCATTGTGTCTAGTCCTGGTATGCCCTGGAGAGCCTGTCAGGCAGCTGTGCGGTGCTTTGCCAGGTGTGCCATGGCAGGTGGCTTGCAGGCTGCTTGCAAACCTTCCCGTGTTAATGGGAAGCTCAGGGAGACCCCAGCTCCTCCTCTGCCCCTTTTTCCGAGCCCTGTGGGCAACCCCCATGGGTGCCAGGAGGTACTGCTGGAGCAGTACTGCTAGGAGTATGCGAGTGCTCTGCCCTTTCCTTTGTTGCAATGAGTAGCAGCGATCTGAGCATTAGAAACATAAGATTTTGGAGGCCCTTCAAAATAGAACCCAGGTGCATCCATTGCACCCTCTAGTAGCATACCTGGATATCGATTTCTAGTCCAGACCAGTATGCTCGCTCTGAGCTCTGAACGCTCTGTTCACTCATCTGTGAAAAGTCAATTGTGACCATGTTTCTGCAGAACTGAGCCTGAGGTAACCAAACCAAATATTGTCTCTTACTTTAAGCAGCATATAAATAAATATATATAATATATATATATATAACTGACATGTAACAACTGTTGACAGAGCAAGTTCTGATGCTGTTGTTAAATTGCACTGAGTAGTTAATCAGTGGCCCTATTTTATTGTTTTTGACATCATTTCCTACGGGTTGAAGAAGTTTACCTTCATAAGAAGCAGAAAGTTGACAGATATAGTAGATAATTCTGTTATGCGTGCTTGGAAATGATTAATGCTAAACTTCTGAACAGGTCTGCCTTGAAAAGGAAATGTCACCTGTTCAAACGCAGCTTTGTATGTTCTCTTGCGGTAATGTATTCAGTGCTTATCAACATGTTGATCTGCTGGTAGTTTCAGGGAGTAAATGTGAGTTTCAGCAAATGAAGCCTGATCCTGCAGGTGCATGTTCAGGCAAAACTACCATTAGTTTTAATGAGAGTTTGTCTTATTCAGAAGTGCAGGATCAAGCCAGCAAGTGGGTAAATGAAATATGTGAGCACAAGGGTGGGTTTTTATTATTCAGAATATGCTGATGTGCCTTTGAGACCTCCATCCAAAACTGCTTGGAGTTTGGTTGAATTTTTCATGCAAAAACAGTCATCAGAACATTTTTATGATTTATAAAATTCTCATTTATTTCCCTCCCTTCCGGCTGCTTAATAAAAAGTCTACAGCTGTTTGTACTTCCATTTGACAGATGAAGCAGACCCTTATTCTGCAAAGTGCTTAGGAACTTTAAGTATGTGAGCAGTATCCTCTGACTGCAATGGGCTATCAGTGGGCTTGAAATTATGCATGTGCAATGAGCCAGATTTTTGTAAGTACTTAGGTGCCTAAAAACGTAGATGCGGTTCAATGGGATTTTTAAAGATGCTTAAGTATGTTCCTAACACTGTCTGTAGTGATTTCTTTAGTACTCCAGGTAGTAATTAGAGAAAAACCAATGTAGAGCCCACATATACAGTAATACACTTCATCAAATTGCAGTTTCTGTAGTGTAGGGAGTTAGGAGAAGCAGATTAAATTTAACAGGAATGTCAGGAATAGAGAAAGACTAAGTGATTGCAGTACTTGATTATCATTTCCTCTCTAGAATTAAATTAACTATTTACAGCTCTTAATATTACCGCACTGCCTTTCAGACCTATTGGGACCCCACTGCTTCTGCTCCTATACAAAATAAAAAGGCTTATGGTGTATGAAATTGTTTGAAGAACTTCAACTCTATGTTTTGTTTCTGAATCGTCTGCGAACTGTTCACGTTTTCCATGAATTTGCCCATTGTTCAAATTCGTATGAAATATATTTTCCGGGAAAAGCCTACTAATTAACTAACAAGGAACCAAAGATTGGGGCTAAAGGGCCAGATTTTCAAGTACACACTGGGGAGAGTTCTCTTTATACATATGTCATGGGAGGGGTTATAATTTCAAAAATAATTGTGGTGGATTGGAATTTGTAAATGCTTTGGGTGGATATTGTTACATATTAAGTTTTTGAAGTAACTAACATTCAAATGACATTCTTAGTCATTTAACTATTCAGTATTTGAACTTCTCCTTAGAATGTTGTTTGACAAATACCAACACCATGGAAACTGTAATATTTATGTACTAATCGAATACAAATAGAACATTTCCCCTACATTTACCTTTGTACCAAGTAGACAGTTCCTCATTCCAGTATTTGTATCTCTGTGTATCTCCATCTATCTATCTATCTATCTATCTATCTCTTTATCTGTCCACCTGTCTATCTATTTTAACTTTGCCATATTCAATTCTCAATGCATATTACAGGAATTCTCTCAGTAACATTTTTATTCTACACACTTTCCTCATTATTCCTCATGATTTAGTATATCAAATATTCAGTTTGAACTTTCATTTGAGTTTTATGCAACTGAAAATGTCACTTTTTCCTTGTAAATAGGTACGTTGTCCAGGTTTCTCAACTCCTGCATGTTTTTACTCTGTCCCATTTTCARCTGGATTCACATGTGTTTTAAACGAGATCAGTTCAGTGCTTCTTGTGTAGAAATTTGAAGGCATTTAGGTATTGCTGTTGGGGTATTTGTTTGATTCTTTCACTGAACATTACAAAATGCATTGAGTTAGAAGAACACAAAAGAGATGACAGTCTGTTGATTGATTGTTACTGAAAATGATTAGAAAACTAGCTTAGTAAATCTCTTTCTAGTTAGGGTGTATCTATACTTCAGTCAAGGGTATCACTGTAGCCAGTGTTAATATTCCCACACTAGCTGTAAATCAGCTAACAGAGTAGCTGCAGCAGTACAGAGCTCAGCTCAGGCTGACCATGCAAGTATTTATGTGACTTAGCTATACTGTACTAAACTTGTACTAAACTAAACTAAACTGTGCTAAACTTATTGTTGTAGCTAGCAGCACTCAGTCTATTAGTTTACAGTTGCAGTCAACTAGTTTACAGTTAGCTCTGTTCTGCTTGCAAAAGTTGCCATCGTATCTTCAGTTGTTACACAGGTGACATAGCCTTAGGTGAGCTGATGGTTAATCAAAGAGTAACTGATAATGGTAACCCAGAACTAAAGGCCTCTGATTGGCTTGCACGATTAGAATGTAACCATCTTCTAGAAACTTGACATTAATGGCATTGATTGCAATAAATATACCAAACGATGATCACATTTCTGCTGCAAATACAGTGGTTCAAAGGATTAGTGACACGAGATGACTTACTTGTTTTCTAATGAGCCTGGCTGTAGTGTGTTCAGTAAGAATAATATCAGAAATGTAGAAAATAATACATTTTAGGCCCAAATCTCAGAGAGATCCTGTATAACCCCTAGGCCATCCCACAGCCAGGAAAGCAGGAGCTGGTTTTAATGGATGTGATGAAGTGAAGGAGCAGAGAAATCCTTCTTCTCTTGGATGCAGAGTGACAAGTGAGCTGCCGGCAGATCTTATAGGACGCATGGATGAAACGGCTGCTGTGCCGTTGTACCTCCTGGGTCACTGGGTAGAGTGGATTCGACAAGAAATGGAGGGTCTGTGGGAGAGTCCTTGTGGTGCTCCTTTTTCTACTCTTGCCATTTCCCCCAGAACAGTAATGTTAAAAGAAGTACTACCTTGCAGCCTCTGGAAGTGCACACTCTCTGCTTGGCTTTTCTAACCGTCCCTGCCCCTCGTGGGACACAGCAGCACTGTTCCCGCATTGGKGGCTACCCTAGAAGGGTCCCAAGGACTCCTGAGGTATGTAAGTAACAGGCAGATTCACCTCCCATCCCTCTATAATGTTGGACACAACCACAGATGCGAGCTGTCATACCCCGTTTTAAGAATAGGTATCATTAGGCAATCATAAATCACTCATTGATCATGCATCTTATGCATGCATAAATTACTCTCTCTCTTTACTGATTTAAAATGTGACGCCTCTCAGTGATCCACAGAAATAAAATTGCACTTTACAAAGAATCCCTGAGAAAGTACCTTACTGTGTTACCTGCCAGGTACTGAAGTGTAATTCCAGACACTGATTAAAGTACAAACTAGAAAATAGTGGTTGTTTGACAATAATCTCTATAATGATGCCCAGACTTTTTGTTTCCTCTCTTGTTCTGTGTACCACTACAGACCTAGAGTAAACAGAAATACGAGCTTTCATTACCTTGTACTCAAACAGCTGCAATAAAAACTGCTAATGGAATTGGAGGAGAGAAGAGGGAAAAGATCAAATGCCCTAAAAGATATTTACACAACATAAGAGTTTGGGGACCATAAGATACTATTCTGAGGTTATGTTCATGAAGTGAAGAAAGAAACTGCACTTTCAGGAAACTTAGTGACAAGAATAGGTGGGAATATAATTATGACTAGCCTTCCCTTTATACAGACAAATCATATGACAAATGCCAAAGCAAATAGTTTGTAAATGAAGCATAATTTTTATTCATTTGCTGTCAGATCAGAGGTCTTTATACATACCTGTAGTATGAGTCTCTTTATTTTACAGGGTTTTTTTAGAATGTGGGAGGTCTATTAAATCACTGATAAGGAAAGTTCAGGCACTTATTTTAGAAGTTGCTTTACTTTAGGATTTTATTTTAAATGTAAGGATTATTGCATGATTCAAAGAACAATATTAATATACACATTTCCTTCTTTGAGCAAATAACTAGTCGAAAGAAGGGTGGGGAAACAGCAGATATTTTAGTGAGACTTTTTCGACACCATGTCTCATGATGTCACGAACAAGCTAAAGAAATATAGTCTATGAGAAATAATTGGAAAGTAGAACTGCCTTAAAAATCATTCTCAAAGAGTAGTTGTCAGAGATTCAGTGGCAAACTGGAAAGTTCTTCCAAGAGGAGTCTTTGCAGGCTTTAGTCCTGGTCCTCTAGTCTATATTTTTACTAAGGTATAGATGATAAGCTGGAGAATATATACATGCAGTTAATTTGCAGATGGCATCAATGGGGAGGTGCTCAAGACCTTTGGAGGACAAGTTCAGCCCTCAAAGGGGCAAACTGCAGGGATGGTGTGAAAGCCACAAGATGAAATTCAGTGAGGTCAAATGCAGAGAACTACACTTTGGAAGAAAACATCAAACATACAAATAAAATGGAGAATAATGAGAGAGAGAGCAGCAAAAGAGGCTTTGGAGATTATGGTGAACCACAGACCAGACAGGAGTCAGGAATATGGCACTGCTGTGAACAAGACAATTCAGCATGATGTGACCAAGAACACCGTACGTAAGGGACAGGAGGCAACGTTTAGCTCTACTCGGTGTTGGTGAAACCTCAGCTGCGTCCAGTTTTGGGCACCACACTTTGACAAGGATATAGACAAACTCCAGGTGGAAGTAGGGATTTGGAAAGCATGACATACAAAAGAAGAGCCGTAGAAATGGGTTTGCTTAGTCTAAAAAGGGAAGACCAATGTGGGAACATAATAACAGTCTATCACAACAATAAGATTACTAAAAAAAGATAGATTCACTTGAGGGAATTGATTACTCTCCTTTGTTGGAGGTTTTTAAGGATGGGTTAGACAAACACTTGCAAGAATGATCTGGGAATACTCACTTCATCTCAGCAACTTCTTAAAGTCATTTCCAGACTTACATCACTTTGATTTTTGGCCTACACCATAAAACTGAATCTGAAACCAAAAATCTATTCTTAAACAGATTATTAAGAGACTTTTGGGAGGTTGTGTTTTTACTGTGTCACCCTACCATTATTTTCCATAGAGGCATAGTTTTCTAATTCTGATGTAGGTGCTTTGTTAGTACACGATGATTTTCGTGAATATTCAGGTTAACATTTTAAGAGGCCTTTTCTAAATCAGAATTATGTTCCAAGGGCTTTCCTATAATATTATAGATATTTTTGGATGTCAGATACCTCTTTTTAATCTGTTTCCTCACAGTTAGTTAATTGCAGGGGGTAGTGTGTTAATGTGTCTATCAAAGTGATTCTAATATTTGCTTTTAATGTATATAATGATATTTAATTTTACAATACATGATACTTTACACTTTTTATCTAGAAATTGTATACAGTTCCTTCAGTTTTCAAGCCATATCTCAAAATGTTTTTTTCCACTGTTGCTAGGAAGGTATCAACTTTGTTTCATTTGCATCAGTTTGCAACAGTTTTTGTTTTGGAGCACTTGCCCTTTAAAAATATACCAATCTACAAAAAAATGACCTCTGGATGCTACCTTCAGTAGAGCCAGTGAGACAAGATTATGAGAATAATTGACTTTTCTGTAATCTTGATAACATTTTGTTATCATTTAAAAAATCATCTTGGGTTGATTGAAAATAAAATGTTCCATGAAGATTTCAGACTGAATTAAGCATTCTGTTTGAAAGAAAACCAAAACACTTCATTTATTTTTGCAGAGAAGGAAATGTAGAGAGAGTTTTGTTTTATAAAAAAATTGTAAATGTGAGACTCATTTTGACTTGACTCAAATCAGCATATTAAAATGAAAAATAGTTGTGTCCCAACATTAGTGTTCACTGTGAGGTCCTTTTGTTAGTAGAACAGACATACATAAATTAATCACTGACAGAGTACAAGGTTATGCTCCTCATAATGCATGCTCTGTTTTATAGAGAGTTAAGTGATAAACCCTGTACTTTATGGCATGCAGAAGAATCAGATGTTGCTGTGCCTGATGCAAGTCTATCATGTCGTTCACAGCAGAGTCATGAGACAGAGGAGGTTCTGCGATCACAGGATGGGATTTTTTGTTTTTAACTTAGAGTTCAATTAGGATTTTTGTACGTTCTTTGTGGGCAGCACATTGATACACACAGTAGAGTTCTCCTATGATAACTAGAAACATAATTAGCGTTCACCTTGACTGCACTAATGAGATGCCTGGGTCTGCCCTCCTCCCACTTGTATGGCTGCAGGCCCTGAGGAATGAAGCTCCAGACCGAATGCAGCCCATAGGCCATAGATTCCCAGCCCTGCTGAAAAGGAAAGCCTGCTCGTGGAGTGACAACAGCAATGGAGAAAATGTTGCAGCCCTGGGCAATGAACAAGGCAGGCAGTTTGGCAATGTGGCTCAGCAGATCTCTGAGACATGAAGTCATGCAAGGGAAGCCACCCCAGACATGTCAAAGCTACTGATAGATTATGGATGTGCATTTCCTCACCTTTTGATTTCATACAGTCAGGAGGCCTGCGTGCAATTCTTCTTTTTCAAGTGAGATTTTACCTGGAATTCCACTTAACTTCCACTTCCACCAACGTGAACTTGACTCTTCCTTGGGGAAGAGTTCATGTGTTGTTTCACACACCTGCAGGGATTTCAGCAGAGCTGCTCATTATCCAGCATTCTCGTCTGGGAAGGTGTGTGTACACCAAGGATGCACCTACTGTGGTTATTTTCAATTTGAGGTGAGAGAGGTGAATTTGTTTGCCTGGTATATACAATTTGTTTTCCTTGAGGTAATGGGCAAACATCTTTTTCTTGCTTATGGCTTTACTTCATGGAACATGCAATGCTGCACAAATTTTATATGTATTTACCCAGCCTGTAGGACACTGTATTCCAATTTCATTCTTTAGGTTTCTTTGAAGGCAATGAAGCAGGACTGGCTCTTGAAAGTTGGGATCCAGTCCATATTAATATTGTGTTCTACCTTAATTTTGCACATTATATTAAGGAAGGATCAGGCCTAAAGAGTACATTAACCAGGCATGAAGAGACCTTTCAGTTTTTATTGTATGGATTTCTCTGAAGCTGTTCATCCTGAAATTTTAGCAACAAATTCTGCTAATGATTTTAAATCAAATCTTGTTAGAGCACTGACTTGAGTAAAGGGAAAGAAATGATCCTTATCATTTCTGGCTGAAAATTAACAGAGTTTCTTCCAGTACTTTCAAAACGAAGGAATGCTTTACCTGACACTAGGCAGATGACTGCAGTCACGGCCCAACTGAACAAAACCCACAGAAATACGTACTCGGTGATAAAAGCTATCTGCACTGGAGCACTTAGCTGATGTAAGCATATTGGTATCCTACAGTAGCTCCTAGTATGGATATAGCTTACACTAGCAATGGGATTCTCTTCCTAAATATGGTTTACTCCTCTCCTCTGCCCCCCAACAAGAAGCAAGCCAATAAAGTACAGCTTTCCTTACAAGAGTAGTCTTCTTCCAGGGCTATGTCTGGTACAGATATACCTATTGCTGGCATAGCCATGCTTGTCAAAGACCACAGATCCCATACTCAGTGATGTAGCTGTTCCAGCAGAAATTCAAAGCACAGACCAAGCCCTGGATTTTCCAGGTAAGAAAATGATGTTGCAGTCTGGTGTTCTGATGTTGCATTGAGGACCCGTGGAGAGAAAGTCCTAATTTGAAAAAAGGTGAAGAAGCTTGGCAAGATGGATGGGGGGCAGAAAACAGGGATTTGACCGAAGGAAGATGGTAAAATCAAGGCAAGGACCAAAAATTCTCATTCAGGCATTCAGAGTGGAGCACAAATAATTTCTGTGACAAAGCACGGACAAATCATGAGCAAGTAGTGCAGGACAGGGTTCTTGTAAACACCCTGCATCACTGAGAGGCAGGCATACAGTCCTACTCCTTGGCTGGTATTTAATATACTTTCCCCACTGTGTCAGCAAAGAATTGTTGCTCATGCTTCTCTCCTGTTTGTGTATTCTGTCCTGTTTTTCCCAATCCCTCCCTCAAAGTCATGTGTTTTCCACACTCCCCTTGTCTCATGGACACTGAAAACGATCATTTAACTCTGTGGCCCAGACTGCTTGAGCAGCTACAATTTCTCCTTAAGTCTCTAGAGTCCTTCTGCCATTTTGTTGCCAGGCATTTTGGTTATATTATCAAAGAAGATGTTCAGATAGACCCATGAAACTGGTAAAATTTAGTGATCTTTGAACTATAATACCTCATGCTTCTGAGACAGTATTGGAAGGCAAGGCTGAATTCAGGGGACCTCTGGAGAGTCTGCCCTTGGTTTCCTCATTTGGATTCAGCCTGCTGCATCTGGCTTTGTTTATCATAACACTTTTAATATACATTCAGTAATTATGACGGTGAGTCTGAGGGCATTCTTCATGCCCCTCTGGTGTTTCACTGAGGATTGGGTGGACACATAGTGCTGATTCCTCTGTGTTATCAGCTGCTAAACTGCAGTAAATCTCAGCTAAAAGAGAGCATAAATATCTTCTAGTGCAAACGTTTGCCACTAGAATTTTGAACGGGAATCAATAGGATTCATGCCAGCATTTCCTCAGATGAGTAGGTTGGTGCTCTGTGGCTGCATCTATGTTAGCAACTTAGCGCTCTGGAGGAGTTATTACTTTTAGGTGCAAATTTGCCTTGTGTCTATACTTGGAGTCATACAGCACATATGTGAGAGCACTCTGGGAACTGAGGCTGAAGTCAGGTTCCAGGACTCCATCCAGAGCACCCACTACCAGTGTGGGTGCAAGGTACCTCTGTAAGGGGAAAGCACATCTTTGCTAAGCCCTCCAGTAGCTTGTACTCTACACAAGATCACAAATCTGTTAGTAGTGGCAAAACAATGCCATGACTGTACAGAAATCTATTTGGCATTGCCTACTTTTGCAGAACTTCCTCTACAGCAGACCTCTCTTCTTTGCCTTCTTTTTTTCACCTCACTCACAAGGGGAACCTGCTCTTTTTCCTGGCCCTTGCCTTTCGTGAATAGATGCGCAATGCGCACTACAACAGGCAACTGATATGAACTTCATTACCAGAAAAGGCATGTTATGGGCATAGGTCCACAACACTGTAGTCCTACTGTAATGAATTGCACCAAATCAAGCCCTGATCCTTCCCTTTGGACCTCAGCAGTAGCTAATATAGGTACACCCCTTGGGAAATGTTTTGTGGTCAAAAATTTTGTCCATGCTGTGTTACAATCAAAAAACCCACAAGTAACTTTAACAGTAGTGTGTAATTCAGTGTTGCCAGAAAAATGAAAAGGACCACAAAAGGCGTGCTTGACTGTAGCCAAAGCATCATTTCTTTGATAATGACTACTTCAACTACAAAGAAGTAATCACTCTTTATTAATGGTGTTAGATTATAGACAAAGAAGTCTAACCCCTGTATTTTGACTAATTTCATGCATTACACAACTCTGGTGGTTGTTATCTGTTAAAACACCTTCTATTCTTACAGGGCAAGCTGTGTTTCAGATACTTTTTCAGGACTTCTACAGCAGACATCTCTTCTTTACCTTCTTTTTTCACCTCTCACACAAGGGGAACCTACTCTTTTCCCCGGCCCCTGTCTTTTGGAATAGACCCCATCCCATTAATAGCTCTGTGGATGGACCTTGGACTGGGTAATCTAGCCCCCTGATCGCTGCCTAACTGGGTTTGACACATGTAGAAAAAACATGTCTCCAAGAACTTCTATTTGCTTTATTTAAGTCAGTCATGTATTATTTATCAAAAGATATATAACCAGCAAATAAAGGGTTAAGATAGCAAAAGGCTTGCCTTTCTCCACCCAAGCCACAGTCCTCCCTTGAGCATTTTCCGTATCTTTCCCTCAGTCCTACGCCACTTCTTTTGTACTACAAGAAACAGACATCCAGCAACTGGTGCTTGGTTTCCATTCTTTCTACTCCAGGCAAAGGTTTTCAACAGGTTAACATTTCTTTGTTCCTGATTTTGGAAAAATACATCTATAACCTGTCTGGAGCCAGGTGGTAGACATTTCACTATTCGCGGTCCCTGTTCTTAAAGACTCCTAGCTATCCTCTCTGCAGTCTTCATCTCTGTCATGATTCACTTTTTGGTATTTGTTTTTCTTAAGTCTGCTTTAATCCTGCATAATCAGACAAAAACTATTGAACAGATAAAATGGTATAGTGATGATAGTCATGAAAATAATAGAGATATCTCACTCTTTACAACAACCAAACGAATACGAAGTGCTTTACACACTGCAACCTTACAATCTGGATGTTACACAAGTAAAAATAAATGCACACACCCATAAAACTAGTAAAACTGGCTGTTGCAGCTACACATAGTTCCTTGTGTTCATTAAAATTCTATCTTTATTGAGCTTATCTTGATTGGCATGCAGATCAAAGTGAAATAAAGTGAATAAATAAAAGAATATATATAATGGAATCCATGGAAAGAAGCTATTCAGAAGATAATTCCAGTTAGTAAATTGCATTGCAGAATTAAAAACAACAGTGCAGAAGCATTTGAAACATAATACATCATACACTGTTGAAGGGCCAGATCCTGAGGCCATTACTCACTTGCGCAGACACACTGACTTCAAAAGAATTACTCACGGTGAGTAAAGATAGTTGGAGTACGACTAAACAAGAGAGTATTAGCTCTTTTTAGCGCAACTGTGTGACTGAATAGCTGCACTAGGTGAACGCGATCCCATGGACAATACCTGTTCTGGTCCGTAATGGCATTTCCAAGTAGGGCAAAGGGTCCTCAGTCGAATGTAAGGTGGGCAGCACAAATATGCATAATTTGAATAAATGAACTTAATCCATGTTTTCCTTCAGTTGTGCCCGCTTGTGCTGCTTATGAAAAAACTTTTCTTACTTCCTCTAGCTCTGGCTGAACCTACTCAGCCCATACAAGGAGAATTGAGATGAGTCAGTCGTGTTTTATCCATTATTAAGCAAATAGTTGTGCTCTACTGAATTGGGACCCGTATTTCCAGAGCTGAATTTTTATGGCTGTTTAATGCACAGAGAAAGAGCAGTTTGACTTTCAGATGTAAAGGATGAATTTTCAGGACTAGGGAAAAAAAATTTCTCACCTTAAACTCCTAAGTAGACTATTTTGATGCAGTCATGGGAGATGAACATAAAGCCTCTTACTGTCACTTTATTGTAATTTTTCTTGGCACAGTTACATGAAAGTGAGGTAAGGACTGATCTACAGGATTAGTCACAAAAGGTGGACAACACAGAAACTAGAAGACGGGGCCTAGACATCATGGGCCTTTGAATAGAAGGAGTTCAAACCAGATTATGAGAGAAAAAACATGTAGGAAAGAGACTGACAAAGGAGAAGCTTAAGAGAAAGATCTCTTACATAAATTTGGAAACCTAGCTGGCATCAACGGTTGCTGTTTCCTTCCACTGTCTGAGCATTGGGAACCAACAAAAAGATCTGGGTATGCCAGATTTTGCTTTTCTGGAAAATAAAACGGAGGGAAATTTTCTTCCACTTTGGTCTTTCATCCCTTTTATGTTTGAGCATTCTTATTGCGTACCCAGTATTACCAAGAATTATCCAGACTGTTGTACCATAAGGATGAGTTTCAACAGAGAAAAACATTTGTCTGTGGTTACAGACTGGCTCTCCGGGAAAAAAAAAAAAAACAAAAGAAAAACTGGTTGCGGCAGCACGTACTGGAACTTCTAAAAGCAAAGCATAAAGCTAAGTTTACTTGTCTGCCTACCACTGCCCAGAGTGTTTTCCCAGGTCTCAGCTAGTTTATGACATACGGTTACCTGCAGTCATGTGAAAGTGTTTTCAACCAGTCTAGTGAATTATTGGCAGCCACTTCTGCTTTACATAAAAAATATTCACACTGTTTTGAAGTTGTGCTGTGTTCCCTTCTTCAAAACATCATTAGACAATTTGAGCCCAATCCACTACCACATCAGCCAGATTTTATGCTAATATGACTCAATTGCTCCCAGCAACATTACATCCATGTGTCGTTTTGCAGTAGAATTCTGTAGTGAATCAGTCCATTTTGCTCCTTTCTTCTCTATTTCCCCTTGCCACCATGAGAGATTCAGGGAAATTTTCCACATCTGAGAGCTTTCTGAGTAAGCAGTGGGAGATGTTGGCACCAATAAAACTCTGACAAGTATCTCAGAGGTTATGATGTCTGTAGTACTGAAAAATGCCACCCAGGTTATTTGAATAGGGTTTTTTTTCAATCTTGTTTATATTTTATGAGCAAAACTAAACCTGATTCCAATAGCTGATCGGAGCCTTCTCTTTAAATGAAAGCATCTCCCTTAGCTCATTGAAGCTCTTAACTAACTGACACGGAAGTTCACTGCATTATGTGGGCTTCAGGCCATCCTCAGCACAATCAGTATTCATCAAGCTGAAACTTGCTGTGTTTAGGCAGGTTGGGATTTCTAAACAGGTTGCTCAGCCCTATTTTCTATGCTCAGTTGCCCAAGGAATTGTTTTCTTCCACAAGCAACAACCAAGTATTTGGCTTACAAAAGTTTTGAAAGAGTCCATCATTTTGAGAGATTTTCTAGCCTTAAAATGGGCACTTCCACTAAAAAGTGGAACAGCTTTTCAGAATGGAAGTGGCCCTGCAAGTTCTGAAGGATGGGCAGGGTGTTATTTCTTGCTTTTCTCCTTAATTTGTGACCTTTCAGGTATGCACAACATGGCAGCCAGTTGACAGGATCTGGCGGTCTAACTGAGGACACTTCAGGACTCTGAGGAAGGATTCCTCTTGAATGCTAACACTGTTTAACTTAATTATGTTCATAGTATGTCCATGTTTTGATAAGGTGCTTAGAGCCTAGAATGGGCATGGCTCTGTCTGCTTAAACCTAAATAAAGAATATTATCCTTTCATGTAGTGTATACATTTGTATTTGACGGTGTGGGACTTTAGTATCAAACTGGAATAAAATATTTTTCCAGCATGTCATGTTCAAGTAAATATATATCCTTAGGAAAAAATAAATAAAACAAAACACAAACTCTGCAGAAGATGTAGTCTATCAAATCTGTCAGCATCTCTTCCAAAACAGTAAATAATAACAGTCTATGCAAGGTGTTGTTACTTCCCATAAAGGAAAAGAAAAAAAAAAAAAAAAACAAGCATACATCCATATAAGTACCTTGGAGATTAAATGACGGGTCCATCTAAACTATCCATACAGATAGGTACAGAGAGATGATGCAGAGATTTGTCTTGCTCTATGTCCTGTATGTGCTAGACACTGTTCTTGATATAATGTCACTAGTATGTTAAACTACACTTTTAAACAGAACGGTAGGACTAAAAGATGCATAAATGTTCAATTTAGCAGTTAATTTCAGTGATAGAGTCAGCCTTGCACTTGTAGACTCCTGTGAAATTCTTGGATATTTGTCATGCTGCCTTCACAAGCTTTACACTTCTGTAGTAGTTTAAAGAAGAAGGAATAAAACCCCACAGTTTTTAGACAGAAGTTTCAAAAATTGCCAGTGGCATTTACAGAATTTCCAGTGGTAACCAGGACCTACTTCTTCAGACCTATGCATGTCTGTGGCACTCTGTATACAATGAACATTGTATTTGCTTGAAATTTTATGCCTTCCTAATGCTTTTTTCTGGCTTCAAACTCAAAATGGGACAGGAATCCAAAGGTGTTAAATGCTGCAGGGAGCACCTAGAAAGAGACAGTCCTTGCCTCAAAATGTTCTTGAGGCTATAAACATAGGAGAAATAAAATACCGTTATCCCTGTTTTATAAATAAGGGCATTGAGAGATGAAAGGACCTGCCTCTGTTATTCATGGAAAGATTATCATTGACTTCAGTGGGTGTAGTATCAGCCCTATAGCGGTATGAAACTTGGCTCTTAATTACATTAAGCCCACGTGGACTTAGTTTCAGCCACAGTTCATTTTTATCGCCAGGTTGTTAACCTGTAAACCAGAGGTATTTCAAATGCTGACAGTCTGACTTGTGGTTCTAGGATCCCAGGATGCTTGACTAAGAGAAACCCATGTCCAGTCACGTTTTGCTTGAGCTGCCAGTGCTTGGCTTCCATCAATGGCTTGGGATGGCCTGTTCTCTGCAGATTAAGAGGAAACAATATATGACGCACAGGCTTGTCTCACTCGCTTCAAAGTGTGAGCAACAGTGAGTCACCCACCTCCACAGAAATCTTTAAACCTTGTGCTGAATTTCCTATTTTCTATCTTGTGTCATAGATAGCATTGCCGTCTTTTGTTTTCTCCAGCCCACGTTCACTTGCTTAGCAGAATTTTGAATCCAATCTGGCAGTGAGACTTTTTTTTAACAGTGCCTTTGGGTTCCCGTATTCTTTCTTGGTTTACTTAACTGAACAGCATGTGCTTAAATTTCTCAGTAACTCTGGATGCTTCCAAATAAGAATAATCTGCATAATATCTACATGAAAAGGAGGTTTGTTATTCACACTTCATTATCATCTTGTCACATCAGACAGCTGCTGTCACTGTTTGCCTCTTTCAGTGGAAGTGGGCTAAATTCATCCCAGACAGGGAAAGGGGGAGGCAGCTGCGATGCAGCCCCAAATCCATTTTGGATATGACACATTATATCAAGTTATTCTTTTACAGAACAAGGAAGCTTATTGAACAGAAAAGAAAGAGTTAATGAACCTGAATGTGGACAGAACTGGTCCATGCAGGAGATCAGCTGGGACATGAAAAAACTTTAATAAGCTCTTCAAAACATAGTTCATTAGGAATAACCTAAATAAAAACAATAATTACCTTACTACAAAAGTCTTGCCAGGTAACACCACGGCTTCACTGGGAAGGATGTACCTTCTCTCATGTTTGCAATCTGATGCCAGAATTCACTGAACCTGGGTCAACTGTGACTGAGTAAGCCATCAGTCCTCTGGGCTAGTATGCAAAAGATGGATACCACCACCATCACCACTACTGCTTCTCCTATACCACTACTTTTGCATTAAGGTGACCATGGAAGATCTGCCCTGTGCTGAACCCAGTGCTGTTGATATGTGTTAGACATGACCTAAGCATGCCTAGAAAACTGGGATCCCGGGGGCCTTAGGCAGTGGAATGTCTACTTTGTAAATCCCAGATGCGCTCGGGGAAATGGCTGTCTGCATAGGCAGTTCAGTCAGAGGAGCAGTGGCATTATTTTAGGCATCAGAGTAAATTTTGTAATGGAAATTTAGGGTGCTTCAGTGGGGAAAATGTTATTGGGCAAATCATTTTTCTCTTTCTTTGATGAAATTCTCCTCATTTGCACTGTAGCTGTTTTTCTAGAATTTTGCTGAAGGCAGCTGCCGGTCTGAGCTTAAGCTTTTCTGGGTGTCCAGAGCTCTGCTTTGGTGTGTGCCAAGAACAGTTCAAGCAGCTTGATAGCTATCTCCCACCTAAGAAGCCAAGCTTTCCTCTGCTGAAGCCTCCTGGGGGGGCTTCAACCTTCAGACATTCTCAGAAAGTACCAAACACACACCCAGAAGGCTCCTTGGAAAATGCTTTGTGGGTGCTGTTTTAGAACACAGACAGTGGAGGAGGATCTGCCACCCACCTTTCATACAGTAATCGGTGGTTAAGGCGTTCGCTTAGGAAGATAGACTCAGATTCAACACTTTGACTGGCGGGGTTCAGACTAACGCTTTCCATCTTCAAGGGAAATGTCCTCCCTGGGGTGACAGTGTTTAGAGGTGGAGAGATGGGGTTTTGTGCACACTCTCCCCTCTTCCTCTTGAAGTTGTTTCACTGTGTAGCAAAAAATTCAAAATCACTGGACAAGCACCTCTGCAGAGGTGCATTGCTCTGCAGTCTTGCTGTTAGGGCTTGCACAAAGGAGGGGTAGGTTGGGGCAGAGTTCCCTTCTTTTAGGCCTGTTTGCACACCTTGAAGTTAACTCACTTTCAGTTCAACTCCTATGAGTAGGAGATCTGACACTATAAAGACTCTGGAAGAAATTAAATACCATTTTCCCCGTTTGTGTTCTACAGCCCTGGCCAGCTAGCCTACACTAAATAGGCAACAGCATTTCCATCACCAGCACATTTACAGAAGTATGTCTTGGAAAGAGGAGATATAGGCACAAGCTCTGGGCTGTGAATGCCAAGTAAAACATGTATTGGCCTTTGCATTTGCTGTCAAGTAGCTAAATTCATGGATTTGGATCCTGTCCTGGGGCATCTAACCTTTCCTGTGCTTTGCATGTCATGTCTCATACACAGATTCTGGTTCCCAGTTCACCAGCCAGCCACACAGGCTACAACTGTGCTTGATTTACATTGTCCCTTATAGGACTTAACAATGCCAGTTTGTGTTCCTTTCCACCTTAGCCAACATCCCAGGACTTCTGCTTTATTTAATGACACAATTTTATTGTTTCTAGAGCCCTAAGTGTCTTACTTAACCTCAATTATATTTGATCTGTTTTGTAGTTAAGATTTTCAAATCAGTCACAACGGCTACAAAGTTACATTCTCCTCTGGCTATAGCTTCTGTCTGTCCTCTTTTTCATGGACATACTGTTTTGTCTTTGTCCACTGAACTGGAATCTAAATGAATTTTTTAAGCAGGAGAATCTGTCTGCCTTTTTTCCCTGCCAAAGCAGAAGAGACTATAGGGGAATCCAAAAGCAGGGAGGGTTAGGCAGATGATGCTCTGGGTTTTGATATCTAGTGGAAGTTCTATCTCTAAAGTGATTTTGGCTGCAAAAGGTGGAGACAGCACAGGAGGATCAGATCTCTGTGTGGGGAGAAAAAGGATTGGGAGAAGCCACGAAGCTTGGAGCTAGGAAATTCAGGTGAGAAATAACAGTGAGAGAGGTTGAGCTGGATGGGCAGGAAAAACTAGGGCTTTGAGTTGTAGGGAATTTGGGAGTTAGTCTGGAAGGATGAGAAAGGGTATGTGGGAGGTTCAAGTGGGTGAGATTTTTCTGCAGGACAATGGAGGGAGGATTAGGAGAAATTGGGATATAGTCAGCTCCTCGGAGAGCACAGATCTGTGATTTCTGCAGGGGGAGGAAATTTCCCCTCAGGAAAAAGTGCAACAAATGTTTTGGGAGAGAGTGGAGACCTTTGAGGAAACATGGTGATTAGGAGCTGAATGCTTTGGAGGAAAAGAAACTCTGAGATCAGACTGAGTGGGACTAGGGGAACAGAGACAGTTTTTCACCTTCTTCCTCCTTATTGCTCCCCTCACCCTTCTCTAAAGTCCTGCTTGGGAGCAGGGTTGCATATAAAGGACTACAACATCTTCCTCTATTCCACCCCAGTCTTTGACTGTGAAAGTACAGAGCTGTTCAGAGGTATTGACCTGCTGGGTAACCTGTTATGTCTCTGGGTGACTTGTTCCAGAGTGAAAAGCAGAGCAGTTGTGGCATCTCCATCCCCAGAGGTATTCAGGACTCAGCTAGACACAGCCCCTACTAGCCTGTGCTGACTCCAGTGACAGCACCACTTTGAGCAGGAGGTCACACTAGGTGACCTACATAGCTTCCTTCCAGCTGGCTCTTCCATGACACCCCAGTTCTAGGAATTCAGCACACTTGTTTCTAGAGGTACTCTTACCTTTGATATCCTACACAATATCAGCCTTGCCGTATTTCCATTTATTTCTGTTCAGGATAATGGATAAATGTAACCGTGCTATCCCATAACAGTCATGTTCCTATGGGCTTACAACAATGTATTCTGAATTTACTTTTCTGTAACAGAAACCATTCTAATTTTATGCAACTACAAAGAAGACCACCCATGGGATTTAAGTGCCTCTTGCTGAATTCATCTTAAAGTTCAGGTGTCCTTCTAATCTCCCTATTTTGTCCCTCAGTATCATCACATCTGTTTGATTTGCCTTCAGGCCAAAGGGAAGTGGACTTGGCTTCTTTCCAGATCCTATTCAAGGCTATTTCTTGAATCACACATGTAGTTTGCTGAAGAATAAAGACACACCTTTTCCTAAATGAATTTATAATATCACTCTCTTGCGGTACTCACAGCAGAAGCCAGTGGGTTGATTTAAATCAAATACATTTTCAACTCTAATGCCATTGAATTTTTTCTATAGGAACAAAGATTTTGCTCATCTTTCCTACAGAAAAACCCTCTCCAAACCAAAAATTTGGAATGATTAAACAGTTTCACTGATTTGTTTTGAAAACCACGAGGAACAGGTAGTACCTAAACATGCACTTGGTCCCTTGTGCTTCAGACATACTGCTGAGGTACCGGCATGAGACCTCAGCCACTGCAGGCTTCTCTGTTCCCAGGGAAGCTGGGTCTCCAAGTCACCCTGAGAAAGCAAGTGCCCACCTTCCTGCTGCAACCAAGTCTGAGGTGACTAACTCCCTAATTTAAATGCCTCATACAGGTGATTAACGTTAGGTAGGATGAACTGTGGCTGCAGTGTATCATTGAAACATCCTACCTTATTTTCCAGATCAAAGTATCTCATGTTTTTGTTCTGATGAAACAGTTTGGTACTTAACAAGAAGAGCGCGTAAACATTTGGCGTACTAATTAGAGAAGCCAGCTGTTTATGGTATCTTTCCATTACCTTACAATCCTGTTTCAATTAATAAGTTATGGCATGTGTTTTATTATGGACTTCCACCATCGTATCATGAAATTAAGTAAATATCTATAACTGTAACTATATAAATGATACTAATAACAATAAGAAATGTTGTTTTGGATTGAAATCATGATTCCACCCCAGGTTAATTTTTAAAATAGAAATACAGAGCTTTTTATTTTGTGGGAATTTTTTAAATGTTTGGGTTAGTTGTGACTCAGCACCAAAACAAATTTTGAAATGATATTTAACACAAACTGCATTCACAGTTTTAACCAGCCTTTCTGTCCCAGCAACAGAGAGCCATTCAGCTATCAGTTCTGCTGGATACTCCCCAAACATTTGTCTTTAAAAAGCAAAATTAAGCTAAGTGTGTAAGGATATCATGAATATGCTCCAGAAATGTTGTAGCTCAACATATTCTAAATGGATAAAAAGTATGGCTGTTTACCAAAGCATTTTCTAACAACAGTAAGAAAGTCACCAGAACTTTATTCAACCTATGAAAGGAAACTTTTCCAACCTTAAAAAAAAAAMCCCAAACTTACATTGATTTGGATAGAATATGAACTAAGGAACACATGTAAAAAAACCCCATTTACAACATTGTTTGACTATGCAGAGTGCAACTAAAAAAGTTATGATTGTTTGAAGAGTATCTACCATTAAACTAAACAAAAACATGCTGTGACTTGATTGACCTATGCATCAGTACATGCCAATCTATTTGAGCTATTTCACAGTTTCAGAACATTCTCACATAATCATATATGTATGTTCACTGCATTTGTTTTTTAGTGTTAACTTGTTCTTCTTTTGAATCATATATGCAATATTTGATGTACAGCTGAGAAAATAATTTATAAACAGTGATTCTCAGTAAAAGCTCTGCTGCTTCTCCTCAGCAAGGGGCTGATACTGATATTAGTGGATTTGTTACAAAGGTCCAGTTTATCTGAGCAGCAAGAAATCTCTAATGTGATGTTAAGAGGAGATATTGTGGTTCTATTAAATACAACAGATTGCAGTCAGCAGTGGACTATGCTCAGGACTATGTAATCAAGATGGTTTGTAAATTGAGAAATGTTGAAGCCGCATGCAAGAGGAGGTGGCTTGGCATTTGGCAGGAATCTCCATCCTGCAACTGTCAAATCCGCAGTCACAATCTATCATGCAGAATAATGGCTTCCTCCTTCCCGCTCACTCCACGGTCTAAGCGTAGTTTTCTTTCTTGAATGCATCCACTCTTTCACATATGTTTTATTTTATTGTACATAATCAGATACACACTATGTTATCATTAGAAAGTAAATATTTATTAGTCTTTAATAACAGAGATACTCCTTGTATTGATATTTGATACTTGAAAGTAACCATTTATTTTAGATGTTATGGTATACATTGTGATGTGACAATAGATGACGATTGTTGATTTTTCAACAGTGGTCACTGCTGGGGTGAATGAGTACAAAGTGATGAGATAATCCTTACTGCTGCTCATTTGTCTGTGATAGAAAAAGGAGGAAAATGGTGAAAGAGGCAGCATTCCACTGCAAGATTTTTTAATTCAAGGTATTCCTGAGAAAGTCTGGAGCCATGGTGAAACAGCAATTTTAGCACCTGCAAAGCACTTTTCATTTAAATGTCTGAAAGTTCTTTAAATACTACACGTTTCCCATAGAAAATACATTAATATGATCAAAAAAATTTTTTCTACCTCTAATACCAATAAGTAACATTTAGTCCTGGCTTGCAGGAACTACCTTAAAAAAAAAAAAAAAAAAGCTAAAAATCCCCTTGATATATTCCAGATTCTAAGTCAAATGAAAGCTTAGAAAGATAAATATATTTATAAGCAGTCTCCAGGGAGTTAATTTTATGCTGAGTTAGAATGCAATGACTGGAAATAAATAATTTTCCAGGGCTAAAAGACTTTCTTTTACTTTTCAGTGCTAATATATTCTCCCTTTGGGGTTGAAAAGAGGATTCCTCAGAGTTGGCTGGAAATTAGGGTCTGAAGGAAAGTTAGGAAACAAATGTGTTTACTGTAAGATTAAGTCAATGGATGAACAGGGGTACAGGAAGGATCATAAACCGGAGAGACCAGTTCGAACCAATTTTCACAGAACTCCTCCCTTTAATAACATTACTGTAAGTTACAAGTATTACATCATCAGAACAAATGATTATTTGCTAATCCCTGATTCAGGAGGCCAATCATTGCTAAATAGCACCCTTTGTAAATTGGTTAACTCTTTAAGCTCCACTTACTACACCACCAAATTTAAAGAAATAAAGAAGCTACGAATGAAGTGTCCTAAGAGACCGGTAAGTATAAAATTATTAAAATATATATGCATTCTTTTTAACAGAGAACTGGCAAAAGGTGTCAAGTAGTCAAACTTGGCACAAGAAGCCATTGACATAGTCACAGAACAAGTACAGCACAACAATCTCCCCAGAATCCTACTTGGTTAATGTACTACATCTCTGACAATTCAGTTTGTGGATGCTCTACTGAACTTACCATGAGGAATGTTAATTATGATAGCTTCTTTGATGAGCACATCTGTAATTTAGGAAATGGACTAAGGCAACCACAGCCATATCATATAAGGACACTGATGCCTGTACCTGCTAAAACCTCTAATATTTTTCTATCTCAATGAATAGTCCTGCTAGTAGACACAAATAGCTCTGGAGATGAATGAATGTACCCTGTGTAAAAGGGTGTCTCAGGAAACACAAGTAGAACATACTGTTGAAATCAGAAGATAGGAAATGGAACTGTTTAAGGATGGGTTTTCATCGTTTTAGTTTGGGTTGGGATTGCTATTTTGAAGGGGATCTGCTGATCATCTCTACTTAGTATGCTTCAGTTTGCATCATGGAGCACTTTCAGAGCACACAAACTGGTTTCCTTTTGGATGACACTAACCTAGAAAATGTTCTGCAGAAGACTACCTAACACAGTCCAATTGCTAATGGAAATTCAATCAACAGGACCAAACCAGAACTAGTCTGAAGTCAAACCCCTGAAATGTGCATAGTTGCACATCATTCCTCAGCACCTACTCCCACTGCACTACATTTGCTAAAGTAGACATAGCCTTGGATACTCAAGTTTTGAGTGGCACACTGCAGAGGGCTGAGGGGGGTCAATACATGGTCCCAAACCACCTCATTGCAATTTGCAGCTCTTGCATTTGTCGGCAGTGAGAGTGGGACAGTGTCCGTTAAAATTTTGTCAGCAGTCTTAGAAAGTTGTTTTGTTCCTAGAGTCCTGAGAGCCTTTAAGAATATCCATTTATTCTGGTCACTTGTAGGTGAATATTCTCCAATGCACTGTCGAGTGTAATTAGGCTACAGATGATGCTGATTGTGGTTTTCTCCATAGCACCTCATTTCATTTTTTTCTTTTCTTTATTGATTTACTTTGGTCTTGCTGGAGTTTAAAATTAAAAATGCCTGAAAAGTTTTGAAGGCTCTCAAAAAAGAAGTACATTTCATTTTAGAGAAATTCCTACGGACACTTGAGTATTAGTTAATTTCCTTGGGGCAGAATTAGCACTGTGTGTGCAGATGAACCTCTTGACTTTGTGTTTTGTTATTTGTTTTACTGTGCCAGATAGTGCTGGAAGCTGAGAGCTTGAGTCTCTGTTCCTTCGTACTTTGTAGGTATTGACTCATAAGACAGTGAGTATCAAACGCTACCAAATCTGGTAACGCATTGCATTGATGTAAATGACCGCACAAAAGATGTAAATGACTTTCACCCTCTGAAAATGAGAAGTGCATTTACAAATGAAGGGGATTCTTTGGACTATGTGTGAGGATTTTATGTATAATTGCAAATGAAAAAGCATCTCATGAGCAGGATGTCTGAATTTAGAAAGTTCTAAATAAGTCTGGAAGAGTCAGTTGGAGAAGTCTCCACAAACCCAAAAAACAGAACCGTGTCTGTTCTCCTCAAGTCTGCAAGTGTAAGATTCAGCTCAGCCTAATTGATGGTGTCTGCAGTGTAGATATTTGCATCTCAGTTAGGTGTTAAACTTCTATTAAAGTTCATGCAGGGCTTGATGTTTGCCTAAGCATGGTCTTCTAGTGCCATTTGAGATGCCCTCAAGAATATGAAGACATCTGCATGAAGACTGCAGATAAGACACAGGACCTAGGCGTGACCCATGCCCTTCTGGAGCAGCACCTGGAGGGCAAGAATGACACCACACAGTATCTAACATGTCACTAAACTATCTACAATTAGGAAATTGAATTGCATCCTAGCTCTCCCTTGAGCATAATGGGAGCTTGAACAAGCTCAGATATAGACACCTGCATTGCAGAGCTTAAATTTAGGTAAGCTGAATTCTACCCAATGTTTCATAATAAATGCAATGAGAGTGGTAAACAAGTGCTGGCAATATGAAAAATAGCCCTATTCACAAGGAAGAAAGGATGGAGGCAGGCCATGGTACTATTAATGAACAGGAATGACTTATTTACATGTACTGGAAATAGAACTATGCAAATAATGGATTTTGAGGGTTTGGTGGTTGAACTGAAAACTATAAAACAAATTCTTTTCAGTTAACTTGAAATAGTTTTTTTGTTTGTTTGTTTGTTAACCAATATAAGGAACATGCTCCTTGTCTGGTTTGTTAATGCCCAGGAATTATGTTTCTATGTAGCCTGTAGCCATGAGTTAAGCATAGTAGCTATCTACCTGTAGCCATGGATTAAAAAGCTTAGAATGGATGCTGGGCAGGAACCACTGGAACACAGACTTAAAATTACCATGCAGAGGTATGACAGGAAATACTAAACAATCCTATTTCATAGTATGACTGGAAAGCTTATCTGTTATATTACGTATTTTATGGGTTCTACTTTGCAACTGCTACTTTGGATTGCATTCACTTGAAGTGCCACAATACTTATTCACCTTTGTGAGTGAGCAAAAGTGATTCATCATGTGAACAGATTGTGAAACTGGGCTGTATCTCTTACGTATCTGTGTTCACCAATCTCCACAATAATCATTAAAAAAAATCATTTGAAGTGTATATGAGGCAGATCCTTATGCTCTGACATAAGACTTAGACCTGAAAGCTTTTCTGGTTTAATTATATTGTTAAACTGGCAAAAAAAATGTCAGTATAAATATGGTATCATGATTTGGGAGTACTAAAACTGCTGCAGGTTACACCAGTTCAGGGTCTAGAACAGCTTTAGTAACATTAAACTTACATGGCAGCATAACTATGTCTACACTAGAACACTATCAACATAATCGTGCTCATAAAACTGCTGGTTTTTACTTACTGTGACTCACTCATATAAATAGGAATATTCGTATAAGATGAACAAACTTTGGGTTCTGATCAACATGAACAATCTATATGGAAAAGAAGGTAAAAATATTTGTGATATTAAGTTCATACCCATGAGCAGTTTAAAGCTACAAATGTTTAGGAATATATAAGCTGAATTTTTCAAAGAAGATACATGTTGATACTTCATATTATCACACAGAAAGTTGTGCAGTTGGCAGCAAAAGTTGCTTTTCCTTCAAAAAAAAGTTATATTAATATTTACTTGATTGCCTGATAAAAGCAATACTACAAAAGAATATTGCAAAACCTCGGAGGCTTGGCATGCTTTGCTATGTGGGTGGAAAAATGTTGTGCTGAAGCCAAGGAGGAATGAATCATGAAACTGTAACATAAAAAATATACTACAAGATATATATATTTTTAAAAAAGATGACAGCTAAAATAATAAAGCTTGTGGGCCTTACAAGTATATGCAACATAAACATGTTGCTAGAATAATATTGGATAGTATATTATGTAGGACAAGCTTTCATTGCAAGGACAGTGGTAGGCTTCCTGGTCTTGCTTCACAAGTTTAAGCTCTGAACTGAGGTGCTGAAGTCAGGAGCCCCATCACCCAAGACTCTCTACAGTGACTCGAAAGGGACAGGGATTCCTTTGCCCACCTAAGTTCTGCAACTCCATATTAAGGGACGTGACATAATTTTATTTCTTTCAGTGTGCCTTCTGTACAAATGAGAAGCGTCAAAATAATGCCCTATAGGTTAACCTGCCCATTGTATTTATCTAAAAGGAAGACACTGGCAAGTCAGGTTTCTTAAACCTGTGCATCTCTTGTATGTCAATACTTAGGGGACAACTTCAGGGAAAGGGATGTAGAATTTGATTGCTATGTTGATACCCCATCTGAATTCCTATTAACCTCATGCCATAATTGCCAGGTTGGAATAAAGAATCATGTAATGCTAAGTGAAAACAAGAGAGCATTAATCTCATGCATAAACATCTGTGTGTGTGTGTGTGTGTGTGTGTGTGTGTGTGTGAAATAATCACAGAATCAAAGAATCACAGAATATCTGAGGCTGGCAAGGGCCTCTGGAGATCATCTGGTCTAAACTTCCTGCTCAAGCAGGGTCACCTACAGCGGGTTGCCCAGGACTGTGTCCAGTTGGATTTTGTGTATCTCCACAGAAGGAGACTCCACAACCYCTCTGGGCAATTTGTTCCAGTGCTGTGTTACCCTCACAGCAAAAAAGTGTTTTTCTTGTGTTCAAGTGGAATTTCCTCTGTTTCAGTTTGTGCCTGTTGCCTCTTGTCCTGCCACTGCACACCACTGAGAAGAGTCTGGCCATGTCCTTTTGAAACCCTCCCATCAGATATTTATACACATTGCTAAAATCCCTCCTGAGCCTTCTCCTCTCCAGACTGAACATTCCCGGCTTTCTCTGCCTCTATGAATATAAGAGATGCTCCAGCCCCTTAATCACCTTTGTGACCCTTCACTGGCCTAACTCCAGTAAATCCATGTCTTTCTTCTACTGGAGAGCCCAGAACTGGAGCCAGCACTCCAGATGTGATCTCACCAGTGCTGAGCAGAGGGGAAGGATCACCTCCCTTAACCTGCTGGCAATGCTCTTCCTAAAGCAGCCCAGGATACCTTTGGCCTTCTTTGCCTCAAGGGTACATTGCTGACCTGCCTTCAATTTGTCCACCAGGACCCCAGGTCCTTCTCTGCCAAGACGTTTCCCAGCTGGTTAGCCCCAGCCTGTACTAGCGCATGGGATTATTCCTCCCCAGGTGCAGGACTTGGCACTCTGCTTTGTTGAACTTCATGAGATTCCTCTCTGCCCATCTCTCCAGCCTGTTGAGGTCCCTCTGAATGGCAGCACAACCATCTGGTGCATCAACCACTCCTCCCAGTTTTGTATCCTCAATAAACTTTCTGAGAGTGCACTCTGTCCCATCACACAGGTCATCAGTGAAGATGGTAAACAGTGATGGCTCCACTGTCAGCCCCTGGGGGACACCACTAGCAACAGATCTCCAGCTGGACTTAGTGCTACTGATCACAACCCTCTGAGCCCAGCAGTTCAGCCAGTTTTCAGTCCACCTTTCTGACCACTTATCTAGTCTGTACTTCATCAGCTTGTCTATGAGGATGTTATGGGAGACAGTGACAAAAGTCTTACTAAAGTCAAGGTAAACATCCACCTCTCTACCCTCATCCACCAAGCCAGTCATCTCATCGTAGAAGGCTACCAGGTTGGCCAAGCACAATTTCCCCTTCATAAATCCATGCTGACTACTTTCAATTGTCTTCTTGTCTTTCGTGTGTCTGGAGATGGTATCCGGGATTAGTTGCTCCATCACCTCCCAGGAATGGAAGTGTAGTTTCACGGATCCTCCTTCTTGCCCTTGTGGAAAATAGGAGCGATATTTGCTTTCATTCAGTCCTCAGGAACCTGTCCTGATTGCCATGATCTTTCAAGGACAATCGAGAGTGGCTTCTCAATGACACTGGCCAGCTCCCACAGCACTCTTGCGTGCATCCCATCAACTGCACATGTTCAGTTTGTTTAAGTGTTCCCTAACCTGATCCTCCTGTACTGAGGGTAAGTCTTCCTTGCTCCAGACCTCTGGAACATTGTTCCCCTCTGGTCTCAGGGGCTTGGGATTCCTGAGGACCTGTCTTACCAGTAAAGGTTGAGGTGAAGAAGGCATTCAGTACCTCTACCTTTCTGTGTCCTTTGTCACCAGGACCCTTGCTCCAATTAGCACATTTTTCCTAGCCTTCTTTTTGTTGCTTATGTACTTGCATAATCCTTTCTTGTTGCCTTTCATGTCCCTTGCCAGTAGCAACTCCAGGTAGGCTTTAGCTCTCCTAACACCATCCCTGCGTGCTTGGACAGTGTCTCTGTATTCCTCCTGACTCACCTGTCCCTGGTTCCACTACTTTCTTTCTATGTTTGAGTGTAGTCAGAAGCTCTTTTTTCATCTCTGCAGGCCTCCAGTCGCCTTTGTTTCATTTCCTGCTTGTTGGGATGTAACATTCTTGAGCTTGGAGGAGGTCATCCTTGAATATCAACCAGCTCTCTTGGACCCCTCTTCCTTGTTGTGTCATTCTAGTGCCACATAGCATGGGATTCTTCCAAGCAGGTACCCGAAGAGGCCAAAGTGTACTTTCCTGAAGTCCCAACTTGTGATCCTGCTTTTTGCCCTGCTCCCTCCTCTCAGGATCCTGAACCCCACTGTCTTGTGTTTGCTACAGCCAAGGCTGCCCCTGGTTTTCACATCTCCAACCAGTCCTTCCTTGTTTACAAGTATGAGGTTCAGCAGAGTGCCCCTCCTTGTCAGCTCCTCAATAAAGATCTTTTAAAAGATAATGCTATCCAAAAGAAGGGCAGGGACCATTCCCTGACCTGGAGGCCAAGTGATGCTGACTGGCATCAACCTATTTGGTTGATGATGGTGGACTGAAAAGGCCAGTCCTTTTTATAGCAGACTCATCCTTGCAGACTGCTTGCAGGGACACTCTTAAGGACAAAGACAAGGAGTAAGCTAAGATTTAAGCAGTGTAACTATCAGGAAGCTGGTGAACAAGTTCACTAGCAGATTGTCTGTTAGCTAGCTGTGTAAATGTACCATTGTGATTTATCATAGGTAAACAGGTGTTGCAGATAATCGTATTCTAGTTATTAAAAGATATGTTATGTAAATGTACCATATACACTTACCCCATAGACTATTTCCAGTCCCTTATGATTCCCCTTTTTGTAACATTTATTAAAATGTATTCACCTATTGACAAATGTGGAACTATTTGTTTGAGACATTTATTTGAAAAATTTTACAATATTTTTAGAATTCAAGCCAAAGCACCACTACTTTGGATGCACACACTTGACTTCACTTAGGAAAAGGAGAAGCAGAAATACCAGATGCATGCAGAATTAAGAAGTGTATTGGTGTGCTTTAGGCCCCAAATTTTAATTTCATTAAAAAAAAAAAAAGAGGCAAAGAAGTACTTGAACTGTTTCAAGGAATTTGCTTTTAACCTTGCTTTTTAACATCCGTAGCTTTTAACTTTCCACTGTGAACTGAATAGTCGGGAGCAAAAAAATAAAATGAATACAAAACTCTTTTGTAAATTCTGTGAGTCTGTTCAGCCACTTTTTGAAAGGAGACCAGAGCCAAAAAAAAAAAAAAAAGAAGAAGAGCAAACAGATCATAACCCAAGTAGGACCATGCATAGAAACACATGTGAACAGGAGAAGTGGGATGTGCTTGTGCCCTTGTAGCTGCTRCTTGCAGCTACTTCTCCCTGCCTCATGCATATGTGTGAGTAAGATTCCAGGACTCTTACCACCCGCTGGGGCTGTGTTAGAGGCCACTCCCTGTGCAGGCTCGTTTGTCAGGCACTTTGGCCAGGCATCACGAGCTGCATTTGGCCTCCAGGCCTTCGCTCGAGGAATCTTGCTCTGAGGGCCAAATTCTGCTGCTCTTGCTGTCATCGAATAGTCGCTATTTCCCAATCCCTTCGCTATCTCTCAGGTCTCAATCTGGCCCTCAATTAGTAACACAGATAAGGAATTATTTACATTACACTGCGACTTTTATTGACATCAGAGAGAAAATCACTCTGGGTCATGTCTCCATGTGCTACCTCTAATGGGTGTATGAGTGAGTAATTGTGATGGGGGGGAAAAATTAAAGAGCATATTCTCAAGCTCCAACCTTGTAACAAAAAGACCTTTACATGTCTTCCTAACTCTGAAGCACAGCAGGTCATGCTCAGCTCTGACGCATTTGGGCCTGTGCATCCACTTAAATATTTTAATTTATTTCACCATTAGTTATTTATTAGTGGCTTTACCATTTCATAAACATGAGCTCACTTTAAAATATATGACTGGATTAGGGTGCTGGTGGTATTCACTATAAATGAAAGCTTTAAGCTTTGCAGAGTTTATATATATGTTCAATATAATATATAATAAAGCCTGCTCTCTCATTTTTTTTCATTTCACATAAAGTTAGAAAAAGCATGTTTCCTATCAACATTTTTTATATGAAAAGGAAACATTTTTTAAAAAAATAATTCAGATGATGTTAAAAAGAAAATGTATGAGAAATATCCATAGAGAACAGAGAATATAATCTCAGTATTTCTACCAAATATATTTTTTTGTCAGCTGTATTCAGTCAATACAAGATTGGGGAATGAAGGCAAGAAAGCATGTAGATAGGTTGAGCACACTCTCCATTGTCATCCAAACAATAAATATAAATGTACCTCCAGTATCGTACTTTAATCAGCTGCTTCTATGAATGTTGACTTGCTGTATTTCTTCAGCAGAAGCAATGGCTCCACATTCCCACAGGAAATTCTCTCAGGACTTTCTGATCATTTTAGTTTTACTTGTTAGAAATTTCAAACTGTTTTCTTCTGGAAATTTTAATTTGCACTTCTGTGTTTGTAGAATATTTGGCAATATGTGAGGCTTTGCATGTTCAGTAAAAAACATTCCTTCTCAAAAGCCCCCTCCATAATTGCTCTCAGGTCTTGGAGCTCCCTATCTCATCCAAATACGAATTGTGAGGTTCAACTTTTCACATCTTTTCCAGAACCCAGGATCAGCAAGCAGGTGAACAGCTGAGCAGTGAATGAAATACTCTGTATTTACTTATCACCTTCATAGAAGAAGCCTAGAGGTAGAATTCAGAGTTTTGCCAAGAGGTTTCTCAGAGATAGCTCTGCTCTTTAGGGATTTTTCCCTTTCCTAGCCTGATACCATAACTCTTTCATTTAACAGTGGGTTTCTTAATAAGAAATTTGCTGGAAAACAACAGAAAAATATCAACCAGGATCTCCAGCTGGTAGATACAGTTATAAACATAGCCAAAATGGAGACAGCAGAGAAAAAATTATTTTGTGGGAAGCAGGCTGTGATAGCACATGTACCCCCCTCCACACACACACACACACACACACACATACACATGATGGTAGCCTGGGAATAGTTAGTGACAAGCCTAATTATTTCCCTGAGCAGAGATCAAGCAAGGCAGCAAGAGACAGCTGCTAAAAAAGACCGGTGCCTCTGGTCGGAAGAGGACAATTGTTAGAGGGGCTGTAGGATATTAAGTAGGTATGTAGGATGCAAGAAGCTTTTAAAAAAAATGTAGAGAAGGTATAACAAAAAGACTCTTAAATCATTAGTTATGCAGCAGTATGGCTGCATAAAGATAAAAGCATTAAAGGGAGCCACTTCATTCTATGTCTACCTTTGTCAGTGGCCTAAGGGGTTAAGGGCATGAGAAATAGTACACCAGATAAGACAAATCAGTTTCTTGTATAAATAAGTAGGTGCAAATAAGTAGGTAGGCCAGTTTTTTTGGATTTCCATGATCAGTTGTTTAAGAACTTCCTGAGTTTGAAGCTGCATCCAAATCATTGTGCTTAATAGCCACTGATTAACTTTTCTGCTATATGTTTGTCTAATTCCATTTTGAATCCATTTATGCTTTTGACTCCCTGCATCATGTACTAGGAATATCTAGTTAGGTGATGTATGAAAAAGTGCTATAACCCCTCTACCTGATAACTTAGGTGGCTCTTACTTTTTGAATTTTGTAGTGATAGTTCTTCCCTAACTCATTTAGAGATCTGTATAATTTCTGTTCTTCACTAACAGTGCTTCAGAGGGAAGAATCCTCTGTTAAGCAGTTACAGTAAGGGGTAAGTAATGTTAATAAGAATACATAATAAATATAGATGTAGGAAGTGGGGACATGACAAGTGCTCTGTTGTATGTGAAAGTGGGTATTGTTACCTGTAGTCATCTGCTTAAAGAAAAATGAATTAATCCTTTAGCTACAAATATACCAATTAGGTGCCCTGCTCCTCTTTTCCCATAGGACAACCAAATTCAGGTAGGTCTGTGCTTCTAGGCTGTGTGCTGTCCACCTACACCCAAAGTAATGGCTTAAGTTTCTTGCATGGTCAGATAAAAGTACCTTAGGAGACTTTCAAAGGGACRCCTAGCCTGTTTAAGTTAGTCATATATCTGTGCTTTTCATCCTGGTTGAGATGTTGCCTATCAAATTGTTGGCTGCTGCCTAAGTAATTCCTAAGTTCTTTCATCTACATGCATCATGTAAGTAACACAGGAGTTTGCTCCAGGAACATTAAATTATGAATTTAGATCACATGAATATCAAGTTTTTTCCTACATTTTTTCTACATAATTTTATTTAAAAAAGAAGCCTTAGTAATCCAATATGAAACCACCAATAGGTACATTGGGACCCTATCCACTGTAAAGTTAAATTTGCATATTTAACTGTAGCTCCATTCCTTGGATGTCTTTTTGCCCCCAATGATATAACCATATTGTATATATTTTTTAAAAAGTAGGCATTAGAAAGTTTGCCCTTATAACTGTTCTGATAACCTTGCTTTAAATAGGGAAGATATCCAGTGCTCCATGTATATTCTAACTCTGGTGTGCCTGTCCCCCAAAAGAATGAGCTCGGCCTTGTACTGTCAGTATTGGCCTTTGAAACTGCACCTGAACTCTGACTACCCTTACACCTCACTGAAAGTTATGAGAGATGGGGCAGGAATAGCCTTCCTTGCACGTTGTCTACAGCTCTGTGACTGCCAGTTAGAAGCCCTTGGCAATACTCACTCTCTGAGCAGCAGGAGGGCAATTTTTTTAGTAAATATTTAGTTATGTGTTTGTTTAGTTAGAGATAGTGCTAGTGCATAGCATCCTGTTCATTGCTTCGAAAACAGCAAAAGCAGTTTTTGTAATATTAGGTCAGGGAAATGTTTTTCCAATATTGAGGACCGTTCAGCTAAACAAAATCTTTTGATTTCAAGAACTGCTTTTCTTAGCCTTCGGTGTTGTTAAACAGTGGTCCTCAGAAACACTTTTTGGCCTTCAGGAGAGGCATATTTCAGAGGAATGTTCCATCTGCCATTCCTTCCCCAAAAGATCACAGGAGGCTGAAGAATAGCACTGCAAACATTTCCTTTCAGTTTAGAAGCTCTGGAGCGAATGTTCCCCTTCAAAATTCACCACAGACCCAGTCCTTATTAGGAGTCTTCGTGTAAGCTTTGGCTCAGTCCAAGCTCCCGCGCTCCCTTTTATTAAGAAGGTTTTCGGGCACCAGAAGAGCAGCCAAGTCCTCCTTTACACAATGTCCTGACGGTGTTTGGAAAAAGCATTGTTCCTCAAGGGACTAACAGGGTGGATTGCATTCCTTGGCCCCTGGAAGGGAAAAGCTTCGCATAATTCTCAAAAGGTAGTTCATGGCTCATACTTGGAAGGATAGCTGTAGGCAAAAATAGTATCAGTAATAGTATCAGCTTTCTGATTTTTCGGTAGTGAAGTATCAACAGTACCTCACTTAGGATTGCTAACAGACTTGTTCAGCCCCCAGGCAGACTTCTGCACTTGCATCCTCTGCAGTGCTGGGTGTTATAGCTGCACTTGCCTCTTTTGTCATATGCAGCAAGAAGCTCCACTAGGGCATTGGCTGCTTTCAGTCCACAGTAATGAAGCTTTTCTTAGAGCTGGAAAAAGCACCTAATTCAGCCTACTGAGGTTATCTCCACCATGAGAGAAGAAACATTTATCACCTTCTAAACATGACAATGAAATATTCTGTGTTCACTCAGCTAATTCCTGTTTTGATGGCTAAAGTTGTAGGCCTAAGAGAAGGATGAACAAGCCCTGCCCTGGCCCTTTTCTAGTGAGCCACCTGCAAAACACATTTCAGAGCTAGGCCATCAACATTAAAGTGATCATAAAGTTTAGGTAGTGAGCTCTCCCATTGTGAGCAGCAATGCCAGTGAAGAGGGAAATGGCAAGGAGTGTCTGCAGAGTGATGACCCTGTGGATATGTCTGTACTGTCAAACAACCTAGCTTCCAGTTTTTTTCCCAGGTCCTGGTCCCTGACCAGTCACATCACATATTTGTTAATTCAATTCCAGGATCTCCGGGAGTAGATCAGCTAGTTTCTTCTGAGGTGAAAGCAAGTTTTGAGGATAGTTCACTTCAGGGGTTGCTGGCAGTACAGATGAATCTGCACCTAATTTGTTTCCCTCTGTCCTCTACAGTTCTCCAAAACTATTCCCCAAGCATCATCATGTGCATACATGCCATATTGCAGGATGTGTAACACATACACTCACAATAACTGAGTCACCTGTGTAAAATCTCTGAATCACCTGTGTAAACGCTGTTCCACATGCTGCAATGCATCTCTCAGATCAGACTTTGAACTGAAAAAAATGCACACAGAAATGATTAGCAAGTCTTAGAGCTTCAAGGGAGCAGCAGTGCTCCCCCTCGACCCAGAGGAGGTCTAGGCCAAGTGCAAAGCATTGTGGCCACAAGGCACCCTGCACTACTTGGCCTGGTGGGACACAGATCTCTCTTTTGAGAGAATGCCTTTAGCAGATGTATCCTGTGACCATCCATGTCATTGTTCTCAAAAGAAACTCAAATTCCTGAAACCCTTGGCACAATGAATAGCAAGTATCTCAGGACTGTTTTCTTCAAGCGGAGATACTAAGAGATCCCTAGAGATGGTACAGCAAGAGCCCTGTCTCCCCTACTCTTGGATATCCTCATGTACTAACATTTGTTCACCTGGCTAAGCTTGTTAACAAATGATTACTGAAGCTGGTGAGAAACATATGTTAGACACTGGCAAATGTAATACCAATCTCTAAAACAGATACTATTAAGAAACTATTATGAAACTCTGACATTTTTGTCTTTTCCCCTGCCATGAAATAGGGAAATGCTGGCGCTGTAAGGCCACTGAATTCCGTAAGGACAGAGTCATGTTTATGTCTCACATAAAAGCTTTTATATACCATGGTGTCATCCTTTTGTTGGAATCAGATGACTTATTTGGTTATTCTTTTTTCGAAACCTGACTCCGACACAGTGAAACCAAATTGTGTATTCTGGATATACACTGAGCCCTTTTAAAATCAGGATAGGACCAAAGTTTTCAGTTTCCCCAACGGTGTTTGTCAGTTTCCCAGATAGGATGGAAAGTCAGACAGTTAGCCAGAGGCTATTTAAGTGGGTGTCTAACTGCATTAAGTTTGTTATGAGCTAACCAGAGTAGATCTACCAATTCAGGCTAGAGATCATGCCACCACCAGAGTGCCGGCAGCCTCTGTGGCTTCCCTGAGAAGTATAACTATCTCTGAAATCTTCAGGAGACTAGAGATCAGGCCATACATATGTACAACATTATTCTTTGGTCGACAAATCAAAATCTGGTGCCTACCTTCACAGAGCTGTCCCACAGTCATTATTTAAGGTGGTCTCCAAGTACTCTCACCTCCTACACATCAGGTCATTGCTTGTGAGTCATGGCAGCAGAAAACATAAGGATGTCCAGAAAGGATGTCAGCTATGGAAATTTCCATTATTAGGGTTTCCCTTTGGCAGAATAAAATGGTTGCAGTAACTGTGAGGATTCTCTGAGATGTTGTCCAACCAGCTCTCCTTCTCACTACCGTGGAGTTTTATAACACCTGAATTCTGTAATGGCAAAAAAATTTCACTCTTGATGCAATGGGTGGAAGAGCTTTAGGGTGCAGGTGCAAGCTCAGTGGACCCTGCTGGCCAAAATAATCCAGGCTTAAGTACATGAAATTCAGGCATACCAAGAGTGAAGTACAAATGGACAAGGCATCTCAAACAGCCATAGTTACTGCAGGGTAAGTAACGATTTCAGCTTTCCAAAGGGAAATCCTATTTACAGAGATTTTCCACAGTCGTCTTCATTTCTTGATGTTGTGAGAGCAGTGCCAACTGTAATGAAAAATAATTGCAAGGTGAGCCTTGGATTTTAGTATCTATTGTTTTCCATAAGAGTTTGAAATCTAGGTGTTCTTGACAGTGACATACAATAAAATCAACCCACTTGACCAGTCTGCTCTCACTTGTGAGCCTGCTTAAAGGAACATGAAGTCTAAATGATGCAATCTGCATCAGGAAATCAAAAAGTAAAATGAAACCACCCCATTTTTTTTTCCAGACTAAGATAAAAATTAGTTGCTAACCTCACTGACAGCAAATAATGGTTTCTGCATTTTTCTTAGATGTTGTGTTGTTACTGGACATATTTTCAATGCACTGTATGAGGTAATGCTTAATGTTTCTTAAGAAATAAGCCTGGGGCATGTTCATAGTTGGCATGGTGGAGAATATTTTTAGTGGAAGAGGGTGGTAGTGTGCTGATGATGTACAAGATAAGATGAAGAGAAAAAACATACACTTTTCTGCATGTTTAAACTTTTTAAATTAGAAAATGCGATCAACTCAATGCGATGATTCACCTGGAAAACAGCACTGGGAAAAGAGGCCTAATTTATAAATTGACTTGTCTTTTCTACTGCCATTCCCAAGAAAAATAGACAAATAGGTTGTGTCGTACATGTTCTAAGAAGAACTATTCTTCCTCTTGCTGTTCTATCAGTATGAAATTTTATATGTTGATCTTCAGCCATTCTATTGCTAGATCTTACAGGAAAGCAGGAAAGCAGGAGTAGATGGGAAACTCCTAGGGAAATGAGCTGTGCACAAGGAAGTGATGTTGATGACTCACTAGGTAGTATTTTTCCTTCTGAGTCAGAACCAGGCTGGAGCTTGGCAGGTTCCTGAGGGTGCAGTTGCTGTGGAACTGCCACCTTTTGGGTGAGCAGTAAATCCCACAGCACTTTTCAGAATTGTGATCTTGTGAACTCCCAGTTTGAGCCTTATAGCCTTTCCTCCTTAAATTTCTCGTGCAGTTTGAAATGAGCATTCTCTATCTCTCTTCATTGCCTCTCCTATGTCATGTCACTTAGTCTCTAGAAATATTCAGCACTAATTGCACTCTTTCTCACTGTTCTTATTTGACACCTCTGACTGAGAAACTGTTTGAGTCAATTGAAAGTCTGTTGGTGACCTCAGTGGCTTGTGGTGTAGTTCTGAAGTCTTTAGCCAAGTAACAAAGGAAGACAGCTCTGTTCCCTGATGCCTTCGCTGCCCTACAATGCTGTCTTTAAGAAAGGCACCAGCAGCAAGTACCTTAAAATAACACTTTAATTCCAAAATAATGTTACTTAGGCAAAAGACTGCTCCTGATGTTTTATGCAACCCTGCCTACCGAGGGTGCTTCATACCTGACTCCCAGAGCTTATGTTCAGACATTAGCAGGTTTCTCTCAGCATCTCTGTCTGAGCCACACTTCCAATGTCAGCGAAGTGCTCCCTTTTATTTATATCTCCCTAAGTGTTTATACGCTTAGCAGATGCTGAAGTGAAGGTATGAATGCCTTCATTACCATTCTACACACAAAGTCATATTTTATAGTAGCATTTGACAATATTATTTCTCCATTTCAGTACTAGACATAGAATTTACTGTCTCTCCTTTTCTGCACAATTTCTTACTGTGTCAAGAATGAAGAAAGTTCAACATCAATACCTGGGCATTTAGACTACATAGATTACATAGACTTTTCTATTTTTACTAGTTATTGTAGCTAAGTTTGGTATAGACACATAACCTCCAAGTATACAATCGCGGGTTACGTGTTTTAGAAATGTTCTAATTGGACTAAGTTCTGTTTGCACTTTGATAACAGAGGCGACTTACTGTCCTTCCCTGAATACTTGGTGTTCAGACAAGTTGTTCACATTATTTTATATGTATTGTACACACACTATGTATTTATATAAACATGATTTCCTTCAATCTATCACACAGTGCATTATGGGGAGTATAAAGAAAACCTGTTCCACCAGCTCTGCCAGATGGCAGAGAGAGGCGTAACTGAGGTTATAACAATATCAATACTGCAATCATGCTTAAACAATTTGAGCCACACAGATGGTAAGCCTTGACTGGGCCTTCTTTAAGTTCTTGTAAACCATAGTCAACATGGGTTTTTATTATTTAGGGAAAACAATGAGAATGTCTTTCTTCAGTCTCAATGTAACCATCATTCTGCAGGCAGATAGTGCCATTTATAGTACAAAACTCTGCTGTCCCAGAAGCCCACATAGTCATTAGAATTGCGTGGTGAGTCTGGACTTGAAACATTTCGCTCTAGCACCTTGAGCTAATAATCACACGAAAATAATTTTTATTAGAAGTTTACTCTGAATTTGATCACCATGCATAGGATTCAGTTGCTTAAACATAGCTGCCTTGGGCCATCTGAGATATACACTCAGATACCTAAGACATCTGGATATCCAATATATATGTGTGGCCGTGGAAGATATGCGACATCCATGCCCTTCTGTAGAGGCAGCTGTTGGTCAGACAGGATAACCTACAATGGTGTTAAACTTCCATGTTTAAACAACTAATTTGAGGCAGGATTCAGGTCACAGACTCAGATGACTATAAGTAGACGTCTTCATGTAGGTGTTTACATGGAAGCCTCATGTTTAAGCTCCTGTTATAGTCAATGGAGCCCAGATCAGCTGGTAGGGCATCTGTAGTCACATGCAGATGCCTTCAACACCTTAGGGCATCTCATATGGTTAGAGGCACAGTGGCTACATCCATATGCTGGTGGATGAGATGGACCCATTCTCTGGCCCTGAGGGCAAGTGTCAAGACACAGCTCACATCCAAGTGGCTAAAGCTCCTCCATCCCCAGAAGAGTGTAAGTTCATCCATTGTTGACTATTTGGAGCAGTCATTGGCCCATGCATTCCTCTAAACCATGCCCAGGCTTCTTCTGGTAGATTATTAGCCGGGACCAAAACCAGACCAGGGCATATCAAACAGTAAAACAGTATGGATGCTCACACGCCCATGATAGAGCTCATAGGCTACCTACTTTTGAACCTCTGGGGCATAACAAGAATGTTGTTTCAAACTAATTCAGGTTTTTTCATCCTTCTGAGAAAAACAAAAGGTTTATTTTTACTTTAAAAACACAAGTTATCAACTTCAAATGTATCTTATTCTCAGTTTTGACATTTCCTCTGTTCAAAAGCTTTAGAAAAGCTTTTGAGCATCACATATCCCTCAATGACAGTATTTTATAAATTATGTTATTTTTGATTACATGCATTTTATTAATTTATAGATATTATAATTTACATACTTCTACCCTCCCCTAGAGCATCATGGGTTTATCTATTTTCTTTCTAAACATAAAAATGTAATATTGCAAGTAAATTAAAAATCTATTTTAGTTACTTTTGAAGTATATCTCTAACGCTTAATGACTGCAGCTCAGAGACGCCTCTTCTCCCCAAAATGTTATGTCCTGAGACCTTGAGAAAATGCAGTCTTCAGACATAAAAGCTACACAAGTGAATTGGCATAGGTGTTACACTCACACTAATTCAGCTTGCTTCTAAACAAAGGTTATTAGCTTATAGGCAGGGCTGTGTTAGTATATTGATACTGCATTCAATTCTAGAGTGAGCTTGGAGAGGGTCAGGGGTCTCTGCACTACATTCCACTGCATGGTGTAGCTAGACCTTTAGTGTCAATTAGAAATTTAAAATGGGAGTAACTTGCGGATTTCAGTGTATAAAAATAGCGTGACTGAGAGAAGATTCAGGTCAGTAGTCTCTTAATTTAAAAGACTATTTACTCCCTTCTTCTCTGAAAATAACTCTTTGTTGATGTATCTCAAGATTTTTATCTCGAACCCTCATGATAGTTAATATTTTTCTTCAAACTTCACCTCCCTGAAGTCATGTACTTACAGAAGAATCTCAGGTCTTATTTAAAATTAAATGTGGTTGCAGAAAAAGCTTGAAAATATGAACTCTGTATAAATAAAATGTAACTGATCTAGGTTAAAGGGAACTTTCACCACCTTTAAAGCATGCTGTTCACTTTTTCAACAGCCTACTGTAGTTATTACAAAGAGAAAAAAAAAGAATAATTTATTTCACTGTAAGATTTTGACAATTTAATAACTTGATGGAAGTACTTGTATTAAAAAGTTACCRAAATCTTAACTTCAGACAGGGAATTAGTAAAACTGAGATATACAATGACCTATTGTCAGTAAAGAAAATAATTTATGAGCAGAATTGATCACTGACAGTAGTGGCAAGAAGTTATGCGTGACATCCTGATTTAATTGCAAAAGTTCCATTTACTACAGTGGAGATGGGGTTTTACTTGCCGGTCTAAAAGAAACAGAACAAGGTACAAGAGACAGTCCTATCTGCATCCTCTTCATAATTATGTGGTTAACTGGCATGTTCATCGCATTGGCATGCCAAAACAGTGGCGGCATAATAAGATACTCTGGCAAAAACACGCATTTTATATAACTGCAAATGCATGAATCAATCTCTCAGTTCAAAGCGCTTTTCTCCATTATTTTCAAAAAGCACACCCATCTAATTCTGCTTGAGGCAGGAGCTGTGTTGCTGGGCATAGTAAAATCACGTATTGTTTTCCCATATAACTGACATGTAAGCCAAGATACTAAAGGGCACATTTCTTAAGCTTCTAAGGGCTTCCGGTCATGCTGGCAACAAACTGGCCCTTTCTGAGGGAGGTGTCTAGCCTGCACAGCCTAACCAGTCTCACCTCTTGTGCTTGTCTGCCTCTTGCAGATTGTTTTGTGATTGGTGTCCACCCCCCTACCCGGCCATGCCAGAACAGTGAATAAACAATGGGATACCCTGGCACTGAGATGCATTTTCATAACGATGAAAAATGAAGACTTCACAGATGGCATGACTCAACCTCCCACTTCAAAGGCAAGTTAACTGAAGTCTTTATTATGGCCAGACGAGGCCTAACCCTGTGCGAGAGAAGTGGGGGTTGAGGGCAAAAGCAGCTTACCCTCCCAGTGCCTCAGTGCAAGCAAGGTCTTGGCACAGTCTGGGGCAGCAGATCTATCCTGTCTGTGTACAGCTGACTGGGAACAGACATACAAAATATTCTGGATAGATGGAATGAGCGCCACAAGCCACACTGCCTGGCTCCCTCACGGAGTAAATTGGGCAACTGTCCCTTTCGGTGACTGGAGGCACCAGCCTTGGATATGGCTCACCCAAGTCAGTCCTTTACCCGCCTCTCACCAGGATGCCTGAATAATACCATCTCTGCTTCAAAGAGTGGCAAAGCTGTTGGAAAGTTCATTTCAGTGAGTTGTGTTAGGACTTGATTCACAAAGGACTGGATATTAGGACTGGAATGACAGAGGCATTTACAGAAGTGGCTATATAGACTAATTACCCTAAGGAAAAGCCTCTCTCTCTCTCTCTCTCTCTCCATGAACTACTGGAGGAGCAAATACATTCCTAACTTACATGTTTTATTAAAATCACTAACATTAGGCGAGATCAAGCTATGCAGTGTCAATTTCTATTTAACAGTTGGGAAACAGGGTCCTAATGCACCTGCACTTCCATGCCCTTGATGCTGAGGTACATTGCTCCATGCGGATAAAAGTAGAAACAGAGAGGATATCTTATGTGGCAGCCTGGAAGTATGGTGTCAGGTGCTTGACTCTTGAATATTTAGGAGCACACAATTCACTCGCATTTTACATAGTCACACTAATTTTTACTCCTGCCCCATAATGACTATTTAGTTTTAAAGGAAAGCGTAAGTCTGGACTGATACTGCTCTGACAATACTAAGATAACGTACCTTAGAGCATGCTATGAAAATAATGTTTTAAGTTTGTATTATAAAACAACATACATCATGATAATACAAAGAAATTCATTTTGTGGCTCTGGTGATTAATTACCTAACTCAACTCTGGAGGTTTACAGCATTCCTGAATCTCAAAGAGTGAGCTACAGCCTTTTATTGTACATAGTTTTTTTTTTTTTTTTTTTTTTTTTTACAGTTATATAAGTGAGAAGCTTTTGTAGCCTTTTATTTCAAGTGTGATTTCAGGAACTATAGCAATGCATCGCAACTGGCCTTCAATCTTTTCAGAGAAAGCAGCATGCATAATGGGAAAGAATTAAGCTGGGTTCCCAGACAGTAGCAACAGGATATGAGACATCATAGGGTGGCTTCATACTCCTTGTGTCAAAATTTTTATATTTCTTACCACTTTTACGCACCTTGCTCACCTCTATATTACCTGGAACATTTTACAGGCCAAAAGAAAATTGTGTCATGTTCTGAATGTTGTCAAGGATGAGGTTACCATTACCCTGTATGTTTTTGCATGGAGGAGCTGAGGTCAACGTTAAAAGTGTTAAGTGTTACAACCAGCACGATAGGCCAAAACTCAAGGAAAAGTATTTCCACTCCCTCCCTTGCTCCTCTGCAACCAAGGGGTGGGTGTAAAAGAAAAGGAGATATACATTTAACCAGGAAACATACGTTGTGTTTGGTACAGGGCTGCTGCAAGGTTAGTCCTCCTCCACATTGTCCAAGACAAAGGTATTGAAAAGAAGCAAGTTTGGATCTTGTGGGTCATCACGCCACCAAGTGACTCCATGGTGCATGCCTGAGGCTGCTCAGCCAAACCCTACTCCATGCATGGAACCTGTGGCAAACCACAGCTTAGCCCTTAGAACAGGTCTTTATTATGGTAATCCGGTAGCACAATGTCATGCACAAATCCTATTTCACTGAAAGAGTGGGGATAACATTTAGATCATCCAAAGAAATATGTCTGCCACAGTCAAAACTCTGTGGACATCATGTTGCCCACCAGTCATGGATGAAAGACCTGACTGTGCCCAAACTGTGATTGTTTCAAGTGCCCAGCTACCCTCCTCTCCTTCTCTGTGCATACCTCCTGGGGTGTGAGTCAGTGCTCCTGACTTTAGTTGTCTAATACTCAATTGTCTAAATCTAATCTGCTTGTTTTGTCTTTTAGCGGAGAGAAATAAGCACGTTCAACTGGTGATTCACCTACCTATCTTAGATACTTATCTTACAAAGAGATGACTTGCCCGTCTCACCATTCACTAAAGACAGAGCCAAGGAACTAACTTTGATTTAGCAAACTTTTAGAGGTTTAGTGTGAAGTGAGATGAATCCAAGCCTAGGTGTTTACTTTTGAACTATTGAGCTATGGATCATAGACTGGAACAAGTACTGTTAGAAGAAATAAAATTCAGATTCAAGTTAAAATGGCTGTAATTTTACCTTGAGGTTTTTTATGTTGTTGTTGTTGGAGACATTTACATGTCTCCAACGTGTCCTGTTATTAAGAATGAAAAAAAGCTTTTTGTGTGTACATGTTCATATGTTCACATGCACAAGAAAATTAAGATTTGTTCATAGATCTAACTAGCTGTTGTAGCTGAAAAAATGTGACAAACTTTCAGGCACACAAAAATTTCTTTCAGGTTTTAATATAAATGCCTATATATGTGTATATAAAGGAATCAAAATGGAAAAACAGAAGCCTACTTGTCTTGCAATGGGTGTACACCTGAAGCCCTAGTACACATTTGATGTCTTTACGGGTTACCATACTATTATATACCAGTCCCCTCAAAATCTCTCTTTTTTATATAATTGCATACACTTAAACACATATACAATAGTTCTGAATTAAGTTTAGTTTGACATATTACCAGTGTGATATAATAGAGATGGACTGAAAGAGGTGCACTTGCATATAGCTATGTTAACGTGTTCTATATACCTATATGCAATGTAGTCGCTGATATGTCAAACCTTTATGACATGCCACATCTTCCATTACCTGCTCATGTTACTTTGCAACTAGAAAACTGTCTTAAAGATTTCACTGAGGATAGCTTGACATAAGATGGTGAAATACATCGTAACGAGCACTAACCCCTTTCTATTCATTTTGCCGATGGCGCTTATAAAGAGAGGGGAGAGAATGCATACTGCTCTATTATATTTCCAAAGAATGCACTGCTGAGCCCCAGTTAGGCAAGCTCAAAAAGCTCTTGGTGAGTTCGACTACTTTCAGTGCTGTCCCATTTAAGGACTGGGAGAGTGGCAGAGTCACTTTGAATAAACTAGGCAGAGCTGAGCGTTGAGCCTCATCAATGTAGAAAAAAGTCTTATCATTTCAAGATAAGTAAAATAAGAGTCACCTACTCTTTAGTCCATTTTTGGGGAATATGTGCCCGAATCTTGTGTATTGAGAGTATTGCATTTTATTATGTATGTTTTATGCAGAAATTGGTTGACTTGTGACTAACCAGCTGCTGTCAGGAATCTGAAATTAATTAATTGCTTAGATTTAGATTTGCACTTTAAAAAGAAAAGATTACTTGCACCATAGACTGTTAAATTTTTTTCACGTAGTAATATAGGCAATAATTACTGTATAAATTGCAAGTAATAAAAAAAAAAGTAAATCAGCTGTTTTCTCAGCTGTAGCTCTCAGGTTCTATTTCACTTGCTTTTGAAAATACTCTCAGGGCCAAACGTTGCCCCTATACATATTTGTCTCTGAAGTCAAGGGAAATTGTGCGTATAAGATCTAAGCTTAAAATTTGGACCACTGGAATGACTGTGTTTTTTCTTTTCCCCTCCTTGCAAAAATCCCATCTGTGGACTTGATCCAAAAACTTCTGAAATCAAAAGAGAGTTTGCGATGACTTCAATGGATTTTGGAATARAACTAAATTATTGTGAAGTGTTTTTAATAGGAAAAAAAGGCAGTCATCAGAGCCAAACTTTTAATAAAAAATAGCTGGTTTTGACATATTCATAGTCTTGAAAATCATTTGGAAATAAAAGTTTGGAATTGCTGAAATGTATAAAAAAAGCTCTGCTTTCCGCTTCTATTCATTTTTCATTTAGAAATATTGACTACAATAAAAATAATTATGATCACATGGGATTTTAAAGCAAACATTTCCACATTATCAAACTAAAAATGTCAGTATCTGAACTAATTTTTCCTATTTTCCTTTCTAAAATTTTATGTAATGTGGAGTTTTCATCCTGATTCATAATGGTATATTTTAAAGTATAAACAAAATTTCTACAGATGAAGAAACTAGTTTGTGAAGAATTCTCCTTTGGTTCAGGCCTTTACTAGCAGAATGACTGTGTGCCTATGGAGAAAATTCATACCTCCTGATAAAGCCAGCGRTAATTTCCCTTCTTCTGAGTTCAGTATATTGAAATAAGTTGGAGATTTCTCAATAGTACCCATTGCTTGCTGTGATTAAAAAAGAAATTAAGAAAAAAATAAAAGCAAACTATTTCTCTCTCCCCACCTCACCAAAAAACCCAGCTAACGTATTTGCTGTCACCGGAGGAAAGAAGTGTTGATAACCTGAATCTGTCATCTCTCTCTGCCAGGTCTTAGCATTCAGCTGTTAAGTATAATTCTTATAGACAGACCTTCTAGCTTTCTCACTGCATTACGGAATAAAGTAGGTCTTCTCATTGTGACTAAATATGTCTGAAATACCTCAACAGAAGAACTGATAGAACATGCTTTTGTTGTGGAAGAATTTTTAATTTTCATGGAAATGCATTAAAAACAGTTTCTGAACAGTTTTAGAGTATACCTCATTGAACTGAAATGAGATACAGTCTTGAGTGATAGATAATGAATCAAAAACTGCTAAAGGAATCAGAACTATTCCAAAATACAGAAATTTTTGCAACAAGTCTTAATTTGCATGAACATCGTGCTCATCAAAGYGAACTACAAAAAAAAAAAAAAGTAAAAAAAAAATCCTGGGGAACTAAGAAGGAATTCTGGTAATCATGTAATCAAAATAACTTACATTGTGTTTTTACTGCTAGATCCAAACCCTTGAGGAAGATATGATCATACACACTAAGATAAATTGATAGTATTGTGGATGGGCCTGAAGATACGCATTTTTGTTCTGAATTGAATTTGAAATGTTTTTAAACTTTGGAGATTAAATGTTCAGACAAATGATCAGCTTATTGTTCATTAGATGAACCTCACTGACTTTCTACACATATACTCTTGGCCCGTGATATATCAGAAATAACATGATTAAGTCTGTTCTGCAATAACAGAAGTTGAAGTTAAGTCACATTATCTGGCAATTCTCTTAGCTCTTCTATTATGCAATTATTTATTGCAAAATACAATCATATGAATAAGCACAGAAGTTTGGATTTGGTGCTCTGATTCAATTTGTATCTCCATTGAAAATCTATTCAAGAGGCATGAAGACAGGATAATCTTTTGTAGGACATGAATTCAGCCAACCAGTTCTTTGTTTGTTGTAACAACATGTAGGAGTTATTTTGACAACATTTCAATAATGTAGGCTAATCTCATGCAACTGCACTTCATCATATTGTGTCTAGGAATCGACATTTGACATTTTTCAGAACATTTTCAAAACCTATTATCTAATAGATGACTATATGATCTGTGCGGGGAAAGGTGTGATGAAAGGAAAGAGAGTACTCATGCTTATTGCAGGAGTCAGCTTGCAAGCTTTCAAATTAGGTTTACAAACTTCTCTTTATGTAATCTACAACCTGAGAAATCCAAGGGAATTCAAGAACTGCCACTAGAACAGGTCTTTTTTAAAGTCATCTATACTAAATCCAGCATGTTGGTTCAACCTAGTCCCATATTTTGGAATGTCAAATAGCAAGGAGAGCTCCTTTAACCTCTTTGCTAGATCTAACACTGCCACCATAGAAATCCGGCAGGAGTGGAGGACAAGAGTGTTATGGCTTGAGCCCTAACAAACAGAGTCAGCAGACTTTATGAGAATAAGAGTATTTGGCATGAGGTATACAGGAATAGACATACTATCAAATAACCACAAAATACAGGCATACCTCAGAGATATTGCGGGTTTGGTTCCAGACCACCGCAATAAAGTGAGTCATAAGAATTTTTTTGGTTTCCCAGTGCATATAAAAGTTATGTTTACACTATACTGTAGTCTATTAAGTGTGCAATAGCATTATGTCTAAAAAACCAATGCACATACCTTAATTAAAAAATAATTTATTGCTAAAAAATGCTAACCATCATCTGAGCCTCAGCGAGTCGTAATCTTTTGCTGATGGAGGGTCTTGCCTTGATGTTGATGGCTGCTGACTGATCAGGGTGGTGGTTGCTGAAGGTTGGGGTGGCTGTGGCAATTTCTTGAAATAAGACAGCAATGAAGTTTGCCGCATCGATTGACTTTTCCTTTCACAAAGGATTTCTCTGTAGCGTGCGATGCTGTTTGACAGCATTTTACCTACAAGAGACCTTCTTTCAAAATTGGAGTCAGTCCTCTCAAACCCTGCCGCTGCTTTATCAACTCAGTTTATGTCATATTCTAAATCCTTTGTTGTCATTTCAACAACGTTCACAGCATCTTCACCAGGAGTAGATTCCATCTCAAGAAACCACTTTCTTTGCTCATCCCTAAGAAGCAACTCCTCATCTGTTAAAGTTTTATCATGAGATTGCAGCAATTTAGTCACATCTTCAGGCTCCACTTCTAATTCTAGTTCTCTTGCTATTTCCACCACATCTGCAGTTACTTCACTGAAGTCTTGAACCCCTCAAAGTCATCCATGAGGGTTGGAATCAGCTAAATCACTGAGCTTAATCATTTCCAGCTTTTGATTTCAAGTGAGAGATGTGTGAGACTTCCTTTCACTTGAACACTTCGAGGCCATTGTAGGGTTATTAATCGCCCTAATTTCAATATTGTTGTGTCTCAGGGAGTAGGGAGGCCCGAGGAGAGGGAGAGAGACAGAGGAATGGCCAGTTGGTGGAGCAGTCAGAGCACACACAACATTTATTGATTAAATTTGCCGTCTTATATGGGCGCGGTTTGTGGCACCCCAAAACCATTACAATAGTAACATCAAAGATCACTGATCACAGATCACCATAACAGATATAATAATAACGAAAAAGTTTGAAATATTGCGAGAATTACCAAAATGCGACACAGAGACACGAAGTGAGCACATGCTGATGGAAAAATGGCACCAATAGACTTGCTCAACGCAGGATTGCCACAAACCTTCAATTTGTAAAAACCACAATATCTGTGAAGTGCAATAAAGTGAAGCAAAATAAAATGAGGTATGCCTGTATATGAAAAATTATTCTTTGGTGGTGGCTGAGAAAATTTAAAATGGGGAAAAATGATGCTCAGCATTTTCTGGGAATAAAAAACAGTATCAAAGAAACACACAGAATCACACAGAATCACTGAGGTTGGAAGGGACCTCAGGAGATCATCTAGTCCAACCCCCCTGCTCAAGCAGGGTCACCTAGAGCACGTTGCACAGGATCGCATCCAGGCGCGTTTTGAATATCTCCAGAGAAGGAGACTCCACAGCCTCTCTGGGCAACCTGTTCCAGTGCTCTGTCACCCTCACAGTGAAGAAGTTTTTCCTCATGTTCAGATGGAACTGTCTGTGTTT
>NW_020448185.1:1338374-1640631 GCF_003343035.1 Apteryx rowi
GGCAGTCTTTCCATGACATCTCTCACACGAGCCCCCGGCAGGCCACAAACCTCTCTAGACAAGAGATCAGGTCGGCAGATAGGTGCCTCCGTTCCCTGCAGCAGGGAGTCCCCCACAACAATCACCCGCCGCTTCTTCCGGGCGTTCCGGCAAGGCACAGGGTGTGTTGTCCCAGGTACTTCCCTTGCAGCCATGCCCATCTCCTCCTCATCCTGGAGGGCACCAAACCTGTTCTTCAGCTGCAAGTCTTCAGGAGAAGTAGGAGCCTTTCTCCTCCCACGAGCAGTGACCAGCTTCCAGCCACCTTCTACAGCATTATGATGTACCGTTTCACACGGCACAGAGCCCTCTGGCAACTCCACTGCTGCGGGGGGTTGGGACTCCTGAAGCTGCACAGTCTCCAAAAATACCCTGTCTATCTCTTGCTCCGCTTCTTGGATGCTGCGCAGCCTACTGACCTCCTCCTGTAACTCTCTTACCTGACAACACAACTCATCAACAGCAGCACACCTCCTGCAGGAGAGACCTTACCAAAGTACCTCAACTGGGACAACCGGACTCTAAAGTTACATGGATGCCAACTGCAATATTAGGTTTAACCRACCAGAGCAGAGTTGATAGAGTAAATGAGACTCCCAAAATTTGAAAGAAGTATTCTCTGGGAACCTGATTTAAACATAATTTATGTCTGGAAAAAATTGCATGTGATGATTATTTTCAAGTCCATTTTTCCATAATGCAAAAATGCTAGAACAAAAGGGGTTATCAGTTAAAATAACCTAGTTTTGCTTAGATGAAGACCAGGACTGAAGTAGTACTTGAAATATTATCTATCTCTGGATTGCATATGCTGACCATCACTGTGTTTTTTGCATGCATTATGTTCAAGAYGAGGACTGGCAGAAAAGGAAGGAGATGCTTACTAAGTAAGGTCATATACTCCTCTCTGTTCAGCCTTCATCAACCATGCTTCAGCCTTAGGTCTCTCTGGATATGTATACACTATCAAATAACTTAAGTCCTCAATTCACTCTTGGGTCCATGTTCCCTCATGGTGCATGTTGCATAAAACTTCATTTGCTCCCAGGCCATTCTCTGTGGTGAACAAAGTCTGTCCTCTGAAACAAGACCCCATTACAGTATGGGAAGGATGAGACCGCGTCAGGTTTGGCTCCCTCTGCCTTACACAGTCCTCCAATAATATCCCAGCAGGCTTTACAGTCTCAAACTCCTCCCAGTGCCCTCATACCAGATCTGTGGGCATACAACACCTATTTTCAGTCTCATGTTAAAAGAACACCACTCAGTGGATTACCATACAAATCTCACATTGTATCAGCCACTTTGAGTATATACTCATATAAAATGATAATTATATCTAAGGGCCGTGGGAGCCTCAAATGAGACTCAATAGGCCCAAAGCTGTATCCTTCATAGGGTCAGAAGTGCCAGGCTTTCTCTAGGAGAGGCTAGTCTTGAGCAATGCTGAGGCAACCATTCTGCATCAATTGGCTTAGGAGCCTAGTATCAGTCTCTGGCGGGATACATTTAGCTGTGCAGATGAAGTGTCTGTGCCACACTATGAAATGCTTTGCAGAAATGCCTCAGCTGACTCATAATAAGCACTGTTTTGACAGAAGGGTGAGGAGATATCAGAGGGATTAATATTGGTTTCTTCATTTACCTCCTTATTAAAGAATGTTGCATCTTTTCATTCTGAAAAGCATGAAAAATGAGAGAGGGAAGATCATGCTTTCTTACTGTATGTTTTTCCCATCAAATATTCCAACCATCAACTTGTAAGATTTTCCATAACATGGCTAGCAAAGCATGGTGGGACATAGAGGTGGAGAATATGTGGCTTGCAATATGAAGTCCACTAATTAATCAGGGCAATAGCAACTACCGAACAGTGCTAAATGTTTCATATCTTCCAGAGCAAAACTATTTCACTAGTGTTCCCATAATCCTAGACAAGGTAAGAGGGCTGATATTTGAAAAAACAGAAGCATAATGACTGCCAGGTTCAAATCAGAAAAGAGAAAAAAATTGGGAACATTATGTACAGAGAGCAAAAAATGTAGGTGAAAGTTGTTCCCATAGATATTATTATACCTACAGACTTAGGAATAATTGCCTACACATGGGAAGGGTTACAGTTTGATAGCTGGCCCAGAGTACATATTGAGTGATACCAAGTCTCTCTAGAATGAATAATTTGTCTCTGAAGATAGTACTTTCAGAAGCAATGAGTCAATCCACCTTCCTGGCACTGTTTTCATTTTCTTTTTTCCTTTCTCTTTCTTTTTGTTTTTCATTTGGGTAATGCTTCTCTACCTACAAGCTGTTATGTTAGCACTGAATATCTAACTTTTCTAGAAGTAAGATATTTATTAGGTAGCTAATCTAGGCGAGCAAGGTACAGGACTGTAAGAGAAGTGTAAACAAGAACTTTCAGAATGAATGTTCCCAGTGGGCTGTATTTAATTCAGAGATCCAATTTGCAACTAAAATAGTAATTATAGCTCATCTGGATACTGAAGAAAGATTCAGCTTGACAAAGGCATTCATCAGTGTCAGGGTGGATTTATTTGACTGAATGGAGATGTTTCTGATGTATATGTTTCCATTTGAGCTAAGGCGAGGCTTATAGGTAGAGGTAATAACTTTATTAGATCAACTAGTACAGCTAGGAAAAAGAAAACAAGACTTCAGGCATACAAGGCCTTTTTCAAATTAGAAAGACTGATATGCCCAAAAGCTGTGCTACCTTTCCCAACACTAATAGTTGGTCAAATAAAAATATTACCTCAGCCTAAAAACTTGCTTCACCTGTGTCCTTAGACAATGAAGGTTACAACAATATCTGAACTAGTCACCTCTTTGTAGTCAGTAGAGACAAATAGGAACTTCTAAGGGATATGATTATTTTGAACCATTTCACATATCCGCAAGAGGATGAGATTAATCTTTTACTTATAGAGCCTTTTTTTTTCTTAAATGACAGTAAGAGGAGGCTAGGATGGCCAGCTCAGATATAAATGTCCAAAGTTAATTGAGATTTATCCTATTTGATACATCTGCGTTGTACTCTCTATCCAAGATATTTCAGCTACCGGAAGTAGTCTGGCTGTGGTAACATGGAATTCAGTGCAAGCTAATTTATCCTGTGAAACTGAATTCATGATAGCTAGTGTTAAAAATGAGAACTTGTTAATTTGCATAGCCTGCTGGAAATATTAATGTGCTGACACTGTGGAAATAGAACTGGCAAGTGTAATGTGCTTTGTGGATATGTGAATAAGGAAAATCTAAAAACAATTATAAAAGAGATTTTTATTCATTGCTTGTTGTATTGAATGTTGTGAGTTCCCAAGAACCCTTTCCTTGAGTCATCTTCTCTTGGACAAGACTTCATCTTCTCCATCATTTATCACAAGAGAACAGTGAAAGAAAATTCTAATGTTCAGAGGGCTTTCAGGTTACTGACGGTAGATATGCAGCAATTGTAATTCTTGTACACATAAATACTATACTTTTTGTTTGTTCTATGTTATTTTAGATAATATATGCATATTTGTATTTAGCAAAATTAGGCAGGTAAGTGTTCTGTGTTCATAAGGCTGGTAGAAAAAATGAGCAAATGATTTCAGTGCCAGCTCAGTACCTGAGAAGTCAAGTTTCCTTTTCCAACAAGCTTCCTTGGGCACATAGCTTAGGCCTGTTTTTCAAAGATATTTAGGCATTACTCCAGTCAGTGTCGCAATGATTCTGTAATCTATCAAAGCTGTTACATGATCTAATAGCTGTAAATTAAGTCAACAGGGTTTAAGTAGAAAATAAGATGAGATTTTTCACAAGGTTATTTAACCCTTGTTAGTAGCAGACTATACATGTGTAGAACAAATTCTCCATCTCCCAAAATCTTTAAAGAAAAGTGGGATGTCTTTCCAAAGAAGAAGTCTATTTTAGTAATGTGTTATCAAAAATTTTCAGTGCAGGTTCAGGCCTATGTGATGAAGGGGGGCACACTAGCTGTCATGGTCTCTGTGAGCTTCAGAATCTACGTATCTGAATTTCCTTGTCCCATGGCTGCAAGTACGTACCCGCTTATGTAAGGTACTTATATGGTCCCATGTTTATGTCTCACAAGTTATTTTTCCTCATTAACAACCATGTGAGACAGAGAGATATTACACTCATTTCACATATAGCAACTGAGGCAACAAACAGCTACAGCTGGTCCTTGAGGGATACTTAGGATTTGCTCACATTCAACATTGCAATACTTTCCTGACCAGTGACATGTCTACACTCCACAGTGTAGCAGTAGAAGGGGTTCTTGGCCAAGTTAATAGGCACGGTAACATGTAGAATTTCCTGACAAAGCATGTCCAAAATATGGCACGTGCCCAGGTTATGGGAGGGGGAAGTTCATATCTCTTCCCTGCTTGAAGAGGACTGAACGTACAGTGCGTTGCTGAGCTGGGGAGCTCGGAGCACGGCAGAGAAACTAGGAGGCGCACACAGCAGGGCCCTCACAACCCTGTGCCTGGGCCACTTCTGAAAGGGGACCTGAACTTATAAAGCAGCTTCTTCTGTGGTAGCTCCTAATGAAGTCTAGTTTTCTAATTAGAGACCTAATGGAAATCCGCACCAGCTGGTTCAAAGCTAGCCAGAGCCTCTCTGTGCTGCATGGCGGCACTGATGGCTGTGCAGCACGTACTGAGCAGTGTGAGGAGGCTGTAGACACAGCATTCTTCTGACTTTATAAGGCATACTTTCAAAACCACAGATCATTGTTGCATGAATCCTCACCAGGTTTTCCGTATCCTTTTAAGTGAGGGCAGCAAAACTGGATTCAAAACAGGACTTTCTGTCAGAACAGGACCAATGTCATAAACATCAATAACATCACTGGTCAGCTCCAGCTTAGAGTCCTATTTGTGTGTCTGTGTAATGTCTTAGTTTGCTTTTGCAACAACATGCATTGGGACTCATGTTCAGGTGGTTCTGGACATTAACCTCTAATGTTCTTTTTAGTGTCACTCACTGCTTTCTGGATCACAGTCCCTCATCTGTTAAACATGACTAATCTTTTTTTTATCCTGGTCTTCCCTCTGGCTGTATGGAAATTAATGTTGTTTGATCATATCTAGCACTCCACTGTGCTTGAATTTGAGTACAAAGATTTCAAAACTAGGGTGAGGGGTATATTTTAACTTAGACATGTCTCCTAATTGCCCATGGATATGGTTGTATAAAGACTATAAATTAAATATATGAATTCAGAGCACAGTTTTGTTTCCATTTGCCCAAAACCTGCCTACCTTTTCTTTCTCTATCACACTATAAACATTGAAGGAGACACATGGGGGTTGATGGAAGGCTATCACTTGTAAGTCACATTCCTATGGCAAGATAATAAACTTGTGTATGTGTAAATACTAATACACCCTTTACACAGTTTATTTGACCCACTTGGGATTTTGTCAAAAATAAACTCAGAAGGGCAAAATAGCATTACCGAGGCTGCAGTTTCATGATACAGCAGCTATGGGGCAATGCCACCTTAAAAAGTCTGGCTCTTCTGCTCCTTGCCTTCTTGCCCCCCTTTCATCTCAGAGCACAGGCCCTTTCTCTTGTGCCAACATGACTGTTCACAGAACTACAGTAAGRGCTGGATCATTGAACTGATCTGGGTTAAGGAAAAACTCTGTTAAAAAAGGGTTCACAGTCCAGTACTTCAAACAATTGTGCTGGCAAAGCAGAGGGGACCTAACACTTTGGCACTGGGAGGAAGGAGGAGAAAGAAGAGGAGGAGGAATGAATAGCTGGAGCTGGGTGGGGTGGGAATTCCTGAAGCTGGCACTGCCACTGAATCCATCCTCTCGCGGACCACAGCCAGAGCCTAAAAGATGAAAGCCCCTTGGAAAACAGTAGTATAACCAGTTTGCAATTTTTTTTCCAGCTTTAATTATCTTCTCATACTCATTTTTAGGAAAAGAGACGAGCTCTGTAACACCTTTTGGGGGTTTTGCATTTGAAGTGTTTTCCTCTGTTCAGTTTGTGGCAATGACTCATAGTCCTCAGTTCTTCCTCACTGCTCTTTGTCCTGTTCATAAGCAGAAGTAACTGCTCAGACTGGTAAAGGTCTGGTGCAGACCAATGTGCATGCTAGGGCCTGGGGAATGAGGTAAACAACTTTTTTTGTCCCAATTTGCTCACTCATTTTGTAAGGTGTTCAGTTCCTGCCAGCCTCTAAAAGCATAAGTTAAGCTTTTGTATAAAGGCTCTGTAATACTTACATTAATGCTGTATTTTCTGTRTAGTGAAAACAGTAGTTTTAATCCAGGGTGTAATATTGTTTGAAAATCTTCAACCTACTTTAGGTAAGAAAAGTATGACTTCTCCAATTTTAAGAAGTTTTTTTGGATTGGGGCTAAACATCACAATCTAAGCAAATAGTACTTGAATACCTAGCTCACTGAATAATTATTTTTAGTTTCAAAGATAGTATTCTGATTTAAAGTAGCTTTTCACATAACTGAGCTGTCATCACTTGCAACCAAGGACTGAAGGTACTGATCAAGTTTGGACATGTGGCTTTATACAAGATCTCACAAAGATCCTGATAGCATGAAATATTCCTGAAAGATTGTTTTGACTTTCACCCAATACTTAAGTCTATTCCGTCATGTCAGGGATTTTGCCAGTGGTCTGAACTGTGTTATCAACTCTATAGATTGTCTACTTTCATACGCATGTAGAAACTATGCAGGTATTGGAGAATAGCCAGGCTTGGCCTTCATGTCTGCTTTCAGCTGTTTTCATCTTATCTCAATGATAAAGAGTTTTCTGATAAAATGATCAGGTAGAACCAATTTCACCAGATGTTAAGCAATTGCTATAGATATACTAGTCTTTATTAGTTCATTCTGGAGTGACTAAGATTTTGAAAGAGATCCTGGTGACATAAAAATGAAGAGGCAAATAAATTCAATTAAAAAAATATGGAAGACATAAATTCTTGTGTGTGTGAAAGCATGAGAGAGCTAAGGAAGTATTTTCATTACATTTATTATTCAACAAGGACCTACATCTGTTTCCAGTTTGCACTGATTATTGACACATCTGGCTATTTGGCCTTAGGAACTACAAGTTGCTGTTGTGGCATTATTCTCTGAATCAACTTTTTAGACCACCCGGAAAATAATACAGCAAGTGCTGTGAGAAGATTGTGTTATTTGTAATAAGATTACCTTTTGGCATCTAGATATATTGTACAAATGGGATTTTGTCATCTTGTGTTTTATAAATTACAATTTTGCATTTTTTACACCTGTGGGGAAAATAAGGCTGTAGCCAAAGGGCTTACTATTTGATAAAGATAAATCAGGATGGCCTGATAAAGTTTCAGGTAGATGCTAGAAACAGTAGTGACTACTTGCCCTATATGCAAAAATACCTTAGTTTCAGTAGAAACAAAATACAGCTAAACTCACAGAACTGAGAAAGATGTTTCTTTAACCTATGGTGAGATGTATTTTTTCTCATTAAAATCACACTGTTGGAAGTGAATACTGTCCAAGTCCTTGACCCTTCAAAGATTTTTTTTCTGTAATGAGCAGTTAAATTTTCTCCATCAGTGGTTTGAGGGTAGTAATTTCTTCCAAGAGTCTAAATAACAGATATTGTAAAGTATATGATGAGGAGTTTGAAAAACGAAAGCGTCAGTTCATAGGACAGAAGGGACCACCTAGATCAGCGAGTCCAGTCCTCTCTAATTGCATACAAAAGATAGAAGAGTCCTGAAGGATTCACAGAACATCTACTCCAAACACCCCCTCAAACCACAGGCCACAAAACACTTCCAATACCCTGTCACAGATTTAAGACCTACTAGTAAAAGACCAACAGCCACAGCTTTAATGTGCCACAGGAAGGAACATGATGAAACACTTATTTGTTTTATTAGAAATACTTTTAAACTAGGGTAATTTGTTGTTTTTAAAGAACAGTCTAGATAATCTATATGGCCACATGAAGCCACAATGCGACTTCACTTGCTATGCTGAATTACATGTGGAATTAATTTGACCCTCTGCATAAAACTAACACAAGCCTTAAAGATGCATAGGATAAAGATATATAGGAAATCATTTGCTGCTTTTTGATGAATTGCAGGGTTGTAAATGGTTTTGTGTGCTCTCTCTCTGAGAAAGTTTAGAGAGCCTCAACAGTTATTTCCATTCCTTTGGGTCGAGGATACAGTTTTTAATGTGCATTATTGAATTTTTAATTCCTTTAATAGCTAGAGAATATAAAGTACAGAGGGTAGGGCAGCAAAATCACTGGGAGGCAAGAGCAGAGAATGAATACTGTATTCTTTGCAATGCTATACTATGCTCTGCTATTCTCTCTAGGCTCTTTCTTTGTCCTCTTCATCACTGCATCCCCATGTGTGGCTTGGTTTCTCTTGTTCTTTCCCCAGAAGACCCTTCAGGACAACCTTTGTGGCCTGGAATCAGCACCTCCCACCCCGGCACACTGCCACACAGACCTTCCACCTTCAGTCTTGCTACATCTTCTGGGCACCTTTAGATAGTGTTGATGATGRTGATGATGTCTTCTCCTATCTGCCTTGCCAACATAAGTACGTACAATTAGAAAGAGTGTATCCAGTTAGGAAATGACTGTACTACTCCACAGTTTCCCAGCAATTAAATGTATCACAGAATGACTGAGGCAAAACAAACACGTAAAAATAGAAACTACTCAGGATGATTTTCTTCACGTACATTTAATGGACTCAGGGCTTCTGCAAATCACCTGTGAAAAGTGTTTTAGAGCTAATCTCAAAATGCTTATTTTGAGTGTTAGCCTTGCAGTACCTGCAGAAGAGCTGCCCAGCAGTCAGGGAGTAATTAAGAGTACCTAGGTCAGGTGTTCAAGCTGCCTAATCAGACAAGTAAGAAAGTTAGGCATCTTGAGGGGACGATTCGGTGCTCCCACAGGCTGAACAATAACCTGCCTGGAGCTCTGAGGCCTTGCAGTTAGGGCACTCTGCTGAGAGTAAAGACATTCATTGCTGCCTCCTCTCCCAGAGCTGTTTAGGCGATTTACATGGGATAGACATGGGATTTAGAAAAAAAAGAGACTGTAGGGAAAGAACATGTACCAGGTTTTCCCCTCCCAGCTGAGTGACCTAAACACTACGTTACTGAGTTGTTTGTTGTTCTCCTTCCAGCCCTACGAGAATGATCTGGCTTAAATCTGGTCTTGCTTAAAAAGCAAAGCCTTAATAGGGGGAAAGGAGAGTGTCTAGGTGAATCTGGTCTACAACCTGAAGTTTAGGGAATAGCTCTAGAATGGAAGAAYATGGTTTGATTCCCCTCAAGCTAAAAAGGCTCAGACATCCAAATCTGCTGCTTAAGCTGTTATGCGGAGGGCATGCTGTATTTAGAGAAGTGAGCTCTGCCCTGGAAAATGCCTAATCCCAGACTGGGATAAGGCAGCCCGAATACCATATAATTAGGAGTGACTCTCCCGAAATCCTGAGTTAGCTGCCTAAGCTTTGGAAAAGGGACAGGTTGGAAGAGCAGATGGACTCTGCTGGCTGGATCTGACAATTTCCTTGTCAGAAGGAGGGCTGATTCACTCGGTGTAAGCACTTCATTTTATCCATTGGTTGCATTAGTTGACTCAGAAGTTAAGCAGGCCTCTCTAAATCAGTCTGAAGGGCTGTTTTCTTGCTTTTGGTGTGTTCCAACACCTACAAGGCTCAAAATGAGTACTTTCATTGAGACTGAAGCTCTTAAGGTATTTAGGTGCTTGAAGCTGTAGATAGGTTCTTCAGGGGACAGGTGAATATACTCTTGAAATTGGGACTTGGACTGTCAAGCTACTAAGGTGCTTTAGAATTTTTTTCCTTTAGACACRTTGGCTTAGAGATTCAAATGTGCCTTCCTGTATAGCAAGAGGAGATTGATTTTCTTCTTTGGGGGCTATTTTGATATTAGCCTTCCAGGTGCTGCCAAATGCATGTTCTTTTCTTTTGCTCTTTGGTTAAAGGAACCCGTGGGGGTACTAATAAAACTAAAGATAACACCTCATAATTTAACAATGTTCAGTCAAATGGCAAATTTGGTAAAAGTTTTTTTAACACATTTCAGGACACAGCTACCTAAGGGGATCATATCCCAAAATGGCTATAGTGAGGATAGAATAAACTGTTAGGAACAACAGTGCTGTAAAAACTTTCAAACAAAAATTCATCATGTCACATGGTTCTTGGAAATAGAACCCATTCCTTTTCTTCCAAGTTCAGCTCCTGCAGCACTCTATAAACCATCTGGTGTCTTCTAGAAAAGGAAAAATTTAAATGACATCTGTCCTTAGCATGGTGAAGAGGGAAAAAAAGAAGATATAGTCATATCCCAGAAAGAGCAAATTCATTTCAACTTCAGTAAAAGCTGTGTGTTTCTTAACTGGTAATGGTATATATGCAGAGAAATTTTTCTTTGGATTTTTTTTTAATGCAATTTATTTCTATGTACTCCACTGATTTACAAGCAAACAGACCTGCAGTCTCTCTTACATAAAAAGACTATACTGGATCAAGCTCTTTGAAACATGAGGTCATTCGATTGTGTTCATAGAACTTCTAGTGCCCATGTTTCAGTGTATGATGTTCTACTGAAACTCCTAGTACCTCCTGGGGGGTCTTTCAGCTTCCATACTAGCAATAATACCAGATGGAAATGCACAAAAATTAATGTTGTAAGAATAGTTGTTGATTGATGATGAATAGGTGCATAGTGTATAGAGAAAGGGGAGGATTTATATTGTAATGAACTGTAGAGAATTTAGTATGTGATGGGACCCTAGAGTTTCAGTCAAGAAAAAAGAAACCTATTAATGTATTCCCTTCTATCCAACTTGTTTTTGAAGTGTTTCCCCTACACAGAATTGCCTTTCAGAAAGCTGAATCACTTCTCTTTTCATTTCCCATTAGTTTTAGTTGGGAACTTCTACGCCTTATTACAGACATTGGTTTATCCCAGAAAGAACTTGTTTCATGGTATCACAACTGTAGACCTCTGTAAGAATCTCCATTATAGCTTATGTCTTTATAATATCATCACTCAGCTACGTGAGAGGGATCTGCTCTGCTGCATCTGTTTGTCTGGGATTTTAGCCACTGATGGCTAAACAGAACCAAAGGAATTCAGAAAAGGGCTACTTTGGTTCAGAGCTGGCAGCAAGCCCTATCTTCAACTTCTCTGCTCTTTCTGCTCCTCCAACCCTGATGTAGATGTTGTGCTCCAAGAGGCAGAGAACCTGTTGATGACCTAAATCCAACCAGCTCCTGTCATGAAGTGGTCTGTGGTGATGGCACTCAGATAGATAAGGAGGAAGAAGAAATCTAAGCCCCCTACTAGAAGACTGGAAAAAAAGTGGTCAAGAAAGAGATGATTTTCAGTGCTGCTTTTCACGCTGGAGCGGTGGTAGGTGGAAAGCAGTACTTGGTGAGCAAAGAGCGCTTAGTGGAATCAGAGAGGGCGATGCATATGATGAACATATCTCATAGAGGGGGGTGGAATGAGTGGGAAGATACGGCATGTGGTGTAGGGGAGGAGGATAGTAAATCCATACTTTCATAATCATATATGACTAGACACTCAGGGTGGGATTCCTTTGACGAAAAGTAGATGTTTTCATCTGAGCTACTCACATTCTGTGCCCTTTACAGCCAGTGGAGAGAGCATTTTTTAAAATATTAGCTTGTGTTTTTCCGGCTTTATTGGTTAAGAAAGAAGAGCTAATTTTTCACATAATGCAAAGCTTTTGCTTAATCCCAAAGAAAGGATTTATTACTACTTTGGCGGGGAGCTGTGCTGGAAACTCTTCCCACTTCAGTTCCCTGGACAATGTCCTCCTCTGAAATATGGTTTGACTGTTCTGAACAGTCTTGCATTGCAAATTCACACACTGCAATATTGACATCTGGCTTGGCATATGGGATACAGATAGTCCTTGATTGCTGAACAGCTGTGCTGCTTTGAAAAGAAACAATTGCATTTGAAGAATATGGAATATAGAGTAAGCTTTGTCCTATCCCACACATCTTGCTGACATTTCTTTTTCTAAATTACCAGTCTGTTTATTAAATTTCCACAGTATAAAAAAACAGAATTTATACAAGACTGAAGTAGATGGTAATATTGTCAGATATGCCAGCAAACAATCCATTGACAACACATGTTAGGAATCAGTCCATTACAATTAGTCAAGAACAATGCCAGAAAATGATGGGACTGAGTATAAACAAACAAACAAGCACAAAGGAAGGGACAACAGAAGTACTGAAGGTTTAGCAAATGTTTCCATCGATTTTGTATTTAAAAAAGCACTCTGATGAAGAAACCAAAAGTTTTAAAACAAACTCATTAACTGCAAGATAGTGAGCTCATTTGCACAGTAACCAAAAGTGCTAGTATAAGTTGTATGTCAGCTGTCATTTGGTCAGGAAATGATCCTCCATAGCAAAGTATTATGCATTTATACAGGGAAGGAAAACAAATCTTTGGAACCTAAAGTTTTCTCAATAAAGGCAAGAATGGTCAAGCTGATGTAACTTGTTCTGAATTTTGTTGTGAAGGAATATTGTAAATTGAAGTTGGTCATTCAGACTTTGCTTTATTTTGCAGCCCCTGGTATATATTCCTTCAGTTGTACCCATTTTCATGATTTGTCATAGTAGGGCTGTGTATCCAACTGATATACATTTCAATTACATTTCACCTAGTAAAAGTTTTTTTTTTGCCAGGTTAACTGGAGACACTTTCCATCAGTCCTGTATCTTATGCCATGACTTTTAGATGCATAGTTTTAAAGGTCTTAGGTGCCATTATGAATACCAAGTCTGCCCTAATATGTAATGGTTTCACCCAGTAAATTCTGTGTCAGAGTCATGGTATCTGCTAGAAAGATAGCACGTCTGTAAAAGAAGGTATCTAGTATTGATTTAAAGACCTGAGGACTAGAATTAATCCCACCTGAGTTATGTAATTTAGCAGTCACTTGAGACTTTCTCAATAGTCAACAAAAGTTGAGTAGGCAGTATTGGGATGAATCAAGCTGAGTTTACCTTTTTAAGGTGCCTACTGCATATTCAGGAAGCCTAAGACTGTTATCCTCCTATGCCAACTAAGTTCTTGAAAGTGGAATGGGACAAATCTAGAACCAAGTGGGCCAAAGTTATTGTAGGCAATGTTCTAGCAAAAAGAAAATGAAATGTTGCAGAATAATACATTGGCTATACAAGAGAATCTCCTGGCAGCACAACCCCGTGACTCATCAGAATAACTAAAAATGTCTTGCAATACGGAGAAATGAGGGGATTGTTGAAACAGAGGAATAATAGTGATTTTTCAAAGGAAAATAAATGATTGTTATTTATTCAATTCGGAGTAATCTGAAAGAGTACAGATTTGTACTATTCTAGCAGGTCAGTGCATGATCAAAGCCTTTTAACTCAACAAATCCCTTCACAAAATTTATTTGTACTAAAAAAATTAATGTGACAAAAGCCTACAATACCAAGCAGCCAAACAAACCAAAGATGCGGTTTCAAAGTCTTTTATCTTCTATATTTTCACTCCCCAGCAGATTTCTTTTACCTCTGCCAAGTTCATGCAAGTCCTATATTTTTATTTCATCTGTATTTGTTATTAAGTTGTCCTAAAGTTTGCCTTTTGTTTTCAGTATCTTTATAGAAGCTTCTTACTATACACTTTAAATATATGGGACACATCCTTCCCTGGATCATTAATTCTTCCCCTGTACCAGGCCAAGCAGAGCAGAAAGCTTGCAGCAAAGACACAAAATGTCTTTCATATCCTCTTCTGGGGAGAAATGCCATCAATGGCTCAACCTCCACATCCAAAGTGTCATTAATTGATTTGGCAGATGACCTCCCAAGAATGCCAAATCTATTCATTGCAGAATCTGTGGTACATAGAATTTTGAAATCTTCCATGCCTTCTTCCAAATTCAGTGCTGCACTGTGGTATAGCAAACAGCTGGGATTCAAAATGCATTACAGTTTTTATTACAGATTGCAAATACAGGAATAAACAGCAACAAAAAAGAATACTGTACAGACCAGGTTTCAGTTCTTAGAATGCTGGCATATTTTTCACTCAAAATCTTAACACTTCCCTATCAGCCTGCATGATTCATGGCTCTGTTGTTCTATTCTCTGTTTTGACACTTGGCTGGCCCATATTAAGATGCTTTAAGAATGTACCATGATCTCTCATTTCACTGAAATATCACAGAGTGTACAAAGGCCAAAGCAAGAGACAGGACATAAGAAGCTCCATATTTAGCCACCACACTTATCTTGGCACACATACCCTATTCTCTTCTCCTCCCCTCATGCTAGCAATCGGGTCTCCCTGGTGAACTATCAATTCCTTAATGACAAAAACTGACACCATAAGAGATATGTAGAACTGAAGATTAATAAGTTATAATAAGTATTCCTACTAAATATCTACTAGAGGTCAGCTTGATAAATTATTTAAGGTCCAAATCCCATAGGCACAGAAGCTGTTCAAATTAAACCAAAGCACGCTTCTCAAATTAGGAATATGCTGGACCTGATCCTGTAAACATGATCAGAGCACAGCAAACTGTGTAGCCAGGATATGCTTTTGTACTGTACACTAGTAATGAAAATATTTGGTAAGGTGAGACTGACACAGGTTCTTTCCTGATTTAGGGCAGAGGCTGAATGTAGGTCACCCACATGCCTAGGAAAAAGCCCTGTTCTGCTGAGTTGCTCTGTTTCAACTCCTGCGACACAGCTATTTTATTTGGTATAAAAATATTCTGAAGGAGGCATTTGAACCTGGGTGTCCCATCTCTTAGGTGAATCCTCTCAGCAGTTGCTTAGAAAACCAGCTTCTTGTTTAGTCTTAAACAGGCAGTAAGGCAGTCCAAATTCAAGTCACTTCCAGGATCTCTCAGTCTTTTGATTGCTGAGATAACTACATGAAACCTCTCCTGTGTTAAGGAGCAACAGGGTAAAATCAGACCGCAGGAACAAATGCATCTCTCCATTTCCCCAAAGCTGATTTTTTTTTCCAGATTTTCTGAGGCACTTCAAGTTGTACTAAATGTATATTCAATTGTCTGAGTGGTAGACTGACATTAATGAGGGGGCATGTGGAAATTCATGTCCAAGCCATTCTGATTTCAATGGATGGCAGACACTTACTTCGCCTGGGACTTTTTTTTAAATCCTGGTCTTATTTTTTTCACTGAAGCAGGCAACATTTTCAACGAGCTTTAGGAAGGCATTGGAGATAATTGATTATGGCATTGTCTACTTTGCAAGGTCAAAGCAGAAGTTATAAAAGTAGAAATTTTATTTAAGGAATGGATGGCATATATTTTTAAGTGATAAGCCCATAGGATGCTAAATATGTCCTCCTGGAAATTTTAAAAATGTAAACTATCATTACTCAGTTCTGTTCTGCAGTTGCAAGCATTGGTGCCAGAATTTTTTATGCCTGTGGTAACAAAATCTCTCTCCCTCTCCCTTTGCCCTTAGCCAGCCTTCCCAGGCCAGAAGTTACAACTGATTTTAGGAAGAGGCCTTTTACATTTGGTGTACATACACTTGTATATACACATATATAAGTCCATATCCAGCACAGTGGAGATTACCTCAGCAGGCTTGGTCTTCAAAGTCTTCCATTTATGGAATTCTCCCCTTGGACAAAAATCTTCCATGAAATTATGGCTTTTTAAAAAAACTGAAGCAGTAGATATGTTTTACAAATGTGTTGAGGTAAAGCTAGATTGTACCTTTTTCTGGTGAGTTATTTCTGTTTTATACAGTTCTTCTGCATGCATTCTGCATGGGAAAATGTCATTGTCATCACAGAAACACCATATGAGGAATACATCTGGCACATGAACTTTTCTCATATGTAGGATTTATTATTTTTTATTACATAAAATTCCAGAAACCTGCTTCAGTATTCACTGCAGTCGATGGAAAGGCAGTCATTTACTTCAGTGGGCTTCAGATCAAGACACAGTGTTGAAAAATAGGTGTAATAAAGACCATTAACACAGAATTGTTTTCTGGACTTGGCATTTTTAAATCACTTCTCTTTGGTTTTTGAGCTACATAGTTCATGCTCAATAAAAAGAGGCTATAGTCTTGTTACATACTGTAATTGAGCCAACAACTTAAGTTGCACTGTAACTAAATCATAACCTTTGGACAAGTTACAAGGAAAATGTATTTGCTTTATTGATTTTTAGTCAGTTCTGCACTGATTGATCATTTACTTTAAATACAAAGACTGAAACAAGGATATGAAAATGCATAGCTTTTCCTTTGACTAAATGTCATTTACAGCAAAATAATCTTTTGTAGCTTCATATAATAAGTGTTTTAGAGTTATTCCTTCATTATCACTTTTTGCAAATATTTCAAAATAGTAGTAGTAAGAAAATAATTTGATTAATATAGATATTTCTGTTAAGGAATTAGACAAGGGCATGCTTTGATTTTTGTGCAATTGTTTCAAGAAATGTAACCTGTATTGTAGTAGCAGCCAGAGGTCTCAGACAGACAGGGAAAAAATGTGTCATAAGTATGGTACGGATTTATTGAGAAAGGGTAACATTGCAGTCTAAATTAGGACAGTTGAATTGACTACGTCTTTGTTCTCTTTGTTCTCTACAAAACTGTTCTCTAATTTTGTTGAAATTAAACATATGGTTTTGCTTCTGCTGTTTGATTAACTGCAACATTTTTGAAGAGAAGAGAAATCAAAGAGATTTCAAATTAGCTGTGAAAATGCTTGCCCTGCAATTCTTTAGCAAATATTTGAACAATCTTTTATTAGGAATTTGAAGGAAGTGATATTATGTGTTTCTTTAGGCACCGTCATCAATCCAAAACAATAATCCTAGCAAAATCTGTAGAATCGTATATTGTTCTTTAACAGCAGAGCCTGTCTCCCCGGCAGAGTGTTGCGTGAGGGAGAGGACACTCCGTATGAACATGGCCATAAGTCTTCCAGGCAGAGCTGGTTGCCCTCAGCCAGGTGAAGGGTCTCAGGTCTCTTTGCATGTGGCCACATAAGTATATATGCACACACATACCAAATGTGGGACATTGTCTGTGAAGAAGTGCTGGTCAGCACAGATTGGGCAGTGATATACTGTTGCTCTCAAAAAACCCTTTTACAGGTAGTACTTTTTCAATATCTATAAATAATGCTTCATTATTACCTGACAGTAATTTACAGACATTAAACAGATTCCTGTGCCTTTAAAACCTGGTATAAAACATTATAATAGAATTCAGAAACAAAAAAGATGGGTAGTCTTGAACAAAAGTCATTGTACATTTTGCCCTTATCTCCAAACCCAGGAATAATAGATCTCATAAATATCTGATTTAGAGGGAAGTTAGACTCAGATGACAAGTTGCATGGAGCAGCTCAGAAATGGTATTTGTTTGAAATCAGAACTATCTATCCTTCTATCCTGTAGATAAGGCATCTGCAAAAAAATATGGCATAGTTTCCTTCCCAGGCCACTGTTGCTCTCAGGTGCTGTCTTTACCCCACATGATCACATAATGTAGAGAGCCTGCATTCCTAGTATCAGTTTTTCTGCTGTTGTGTCTATCTGGTAACTATTTGTTTAAATGCATGATCGTAGAAAAGAGCTGAAATGTATTCATTTCATGCTGTATGTACAACTGTCAAAAGTGGTGTATTTTCAGTTCATCTGAACTTGATCAAGGACATCGGAGACTTACTGAAAAAGAGCATTATTCTCATCTTCCTGAAACACTGCTTTGTGAAAATCCTCTTTACTATTCCTCAGTCCCCTTATGTTATCTGAGACAAATGTATGGATGTTGTCCCTACATCAAGAAATTATAGACATCTCCACTTGAAGGGAAGACCAAATGCAAGTAATAAAATAACCGCATTTTGTTAATAAATTAATAGGGGACTGAATTTTTTTGGGGGGGTTGAAAAAATAAACCTGGCCTGGAAGCAAAAGTAAGTTTGAAGTATTGAACTGGGATTATAGGTTAGAAAACAAAAGCAGGAAGAGATATAAGACATGGGAAAAATGTGAGATATTGAGGAGAAATGTCTTTGTGGTCATTTTGGAGGCAAAAATATATGCAGCTTGAGGTTCTAACAATGATTTACAAATATAGCTTTTGCTAAAGTTGGAACTCTCTGCAATCTAACAGCCTCATCTGCCTCGTATGTGTAATATTTGAAACTTCTTGTCTCATATAATAAAATTAAAAATGTTTTATATAACACAAGGGATTTTGACCAATTACCATTTTTATGTTATAATTATTACTTGGTGAATGAAAAACTTATATTCTTATTTTAATCTTATTATATGGAGAAATGTTCAAACTATGCAAGTTGTTAAACCTTCTCTGGTTAGTGACTCATGCATGAACTTATCCTCTTTCCCTTCAGAATTATTCCAATCTATAAAGGAAAGAAAAAAAATGGGAGTGGTGGAAAACTTTAATTTCAGACTACATGTTGTTCATGAACTGTTTGTTTAACTCTATTTGTATTGGTTGGGTTGATATCTGTGTCACATGATAATTTTTTTTCTTCATGATTGGAAGCTAAAACTGAATCACAAAACAATTACTAGTGACTAACAAAAAGCACTCTCATTTTCTTTATCTAGTCACAATAGCAGTTGAGAAACTTTGAGTCCTGAACTTTTCCAGAATAACCTGGCAATTGTCTAAATTCTCAGGAAAGAGAATACGATTGGGAATAAACTAAACTGGCCATGTCTATTCACACATACAGGTTATTCACAAATATATAGGTTTATTTGCCACAGACTGACTGTTCAGATGACAGCGTTTCTATTTAACCTACTTGTTTTTTAAGAAATGCTTGAAGAATAGTGAGTGCTAACCTTTCAAAATAAAGTCTGTATTTGTGTACATTCACGACCAGGAACTTATAAGTGCAACTTGATGACGTTCTCACATATACAGAATTAACTTAAATTACAGGTGAAAGTCCTGTTTGCACAAGAAAATGCTGCGGGAAAGAACTTACAGAAACGACAATGCAAATCCATTGTGCATTAGCTTTTGAAAGTGGAAACCCCCTGGGAAGTTGGTCCTGAAAGATTTTCTGTTAATTACCTGTTAATTACACTTTCTACCTACAGTCATTACTGGGTCTCTCAAGGAAACATCCCAACAGAAGCCCTTCATGAGTATCTAAAGATGCCACGTACTAGGAAAGAGATCATAACCAGGGTGAATGAGCACCTCAGCTCTTCTGATGCTATAGATCCTTTAGGAAGGCTGTTTAAAATCTGATTGCAAGAAGTGCAAGCTGCATTTTTTTAATTTATATTTGTGGCTCTACCCTCATGAATCTATGATTCATGACAGGAATGCTGCTTGGATCTCCTGCAATGTAAGCAGCTGCAGATACTTTAAATGCTTGGGTACATGTGATCCAGCAGCTTGCTATAAATTTGCCCCTAAAAATAAAGTAACAAGTGATTGAACAGTGATAGGAATTAAACACTGCAGTGAGTGAATGGAATGCACAAGTCCTTACCTCAGAACCTTTTATTAAAGCGATTGCTATAATTACAACCAAAACGAAAAAAGAAACACCCTAGAATACTATCTTTGAACAAACTTGCCGCAAGATTCTTTTAAAGTTTTTTTTTTTAATACTGTTGGACACTGAAAAATGGGTATTCACTGGTATGCAATGTCACCAAGCATGATATTTATGTTGTTACATCATCTGATAGTCAACTGCATTTCCACTTTCTACAAATTACTAAACTAGCTTAGGTCAAACTTCCCCTAAGTTTTTTCATGTGAACAAAATAGTCAAACCATAACCTTGAGCTTTTGATATGGAAACAATATGTTGCTGTATGATTTACCTGGGGACTGGCTGAAAGATTGCAGGGCAAACAGAAGAACTTCCATGACAACTATCAGCTTTGGATTTGTCTCTGACTGTAAAATGCAAAGATCCAGGTGACTGAAGGTCATGATTTTCATAGCCTGTTATCTCTGGATTTCTCTTTTAGTTGCCCTCATTTTAGGACTGTCTGGATTTGGTAATGCACATAGGATGAAACAATATGTCAATATCTCTCTAAACTGGTACTTGCGTATCATCTCAGTCATCAAATGCAGTTTTAATCTAAAATATTGGAGGACGTGGAATAGTTCTGGAAGACAGATTCCACTGGAAAATCATGTAATTAGATTCCATTAGCAAATCACAGAATAGTTAATTAGAAACTTTGTTGGGCATTTCAACCAAGAGGCCAAAGAGTAAGTGAGAATTGAATTTAGCTACACTCTGAATCTCATTTCTAGGAGTGATTTTTTTCATTAAGAGAAAAGCTGTTTAGAGGAGCCATGTAGCCTTTCCTCTGCCAGAGGAATTTTGATTCTGCTGTTGTCAGACTGGCACCTTACCCAAGCACAGCAAGAACAAGATACAGAACCTCCTTTTTTAAAAGGGGGCATAGCAGGCCCAGATTTTTCAAGTATGTGGATGCCCTTCCTTGTACTGTGTGATATAGCTGAACATGAACTCCTACCTTTTCTTGTCTAAAGGCTGGGCGTTTACTCTGAGCTGGGTCTCCTAGGCTCCCTCTGCATTGAGAGCAAGATGAAGGCACCTCCAGAAGGTGCAACTAGTGTACTGGGGGTTTAATCAGGGAGAAGTACAAAAGGAAGAACAGACTGAATGTGTAAAAATTGTGCCAAATCCTGAAGTCTTCATCGAATTAATTGTAACTCAGTTCTTACACTGACTAAACTAATTCTGAAGTTGCTTTGCTTAAAAACAGATGTCTGCCTTGATATGGCATGTCTGATTTTCTGTTTCTTCCCTGAAGCTGTGCTTTTATCTCAGTGTAATCTGTATATTCCAGTACAGTAGCTGTACTTTAAATAAATGTAATATTGTTTTTACCGTGAAGCACCCGGTGCATGTGTTTCAGTTGAGTGTGTTTTGTTATGTACCTTTTTAAATGTAAAGGACAGGGAGAAAAAAAATCAGTGTTTATTCTGCTCTTGAATTCCGCACTAGCTGTTTAATATGTTTCTTATGAATTACCATTAAGAAAGGATTCTGCATTTAAAAGGAAGCTTATGAGGATATAGGTAAGTGTGAGTGTGGTCTTTTCAAAAGAATGTTTGATTGAAGACCTGTTTTTGGACACAAGGTAAGGAAAAAGATCACTTAACCTCACTTGAATAAGTGGAGATTAAAGGTTAAAAGCTTTAAAGCTTTAAAATGCATTAGCAACAGAACAGTAAATACAATCCATGGAGACATAGAGGAATTAGCAAAACAAATGTTAAACTAAGAAATGCACTCTAAGATTCACTGGAATCTCCTCACTAAGTCTAAAAGCAGAGCACATTTAAATGTTTCACCGGTTGTTTTAAAATTGTCTTTGTATTCTTTAGATTAGCGCTAATGGAGATGATACTAAACCTTGCCATGAATTATGCAAGTAAGATTTATGTAGATCTTTCCATGTTTTAGCCTCCATGGAGTTTTGGTGGTTTAAAGGGTGATTTTTACCATATACCTCATTTAACCTATTGTACATCGACGGGGTTTGTTTGGCAGATGTATCAGTAATGTAGTCATAATCCTGTTCAAAAAAATTCCTGTATGATATTAGGTAAAACAAAGTTACCATCATCGGTGTTGTAAATTTATTGTATTGTAGATTTAATATAACTTTTTATGAGTACAACATCCACCTACTAGCAGCATTTGACATTGATATTTATATTTTAAGTTGCATCATGGATACCTTGACCAAATTGATTGGTTGTCTGTTTACTTTGCATAAATCAGTAAACCGATTTTTATAGTTCAGTGAAATCCATAACATGCTGAGCACTTTCTGAAAATGCAGCTACCTCCACAAGGAAGAGGGGTGACTGCAGGCAGGGCATATTGCAAGAGTATAATTTTAAAGTGGGAAGATGAGTATCAACAGGAGGTACCTATCTGAAAAAAGGTTGATCAAAAAAATAACAATGGAATTTTAGCTATTTCACTATTGAAATGTACATAAGCACCTGAAGTTCCAACAGGACTCCCAAGCCAAGTCCTGCAAGGTTGGCAAAATCCTTTAACCAAGGCAGTTGAAATCAACACCTCCACCTCATGTCTCATACACAGGGCAAAATCTTACTGAAAACAAGGGGTCTTAGCTGACACAGAAATCTTGTGCTGTAGATGCAGCAGTTTTGGCACCCAGGTAGTGGGCGAAATCCTGCCCCCACAGAAGTCAGTGGCAAAATTTTGATTCACAGTGGCGTAAGGACTCTGTGTAAAGATGAAAACGGACCTGAGAAAGTTCAAAGACTTAAAAACACAAGCTATATTCAATATTCTGTAGGCACAGTTATAACATACGATTTTTAAAGGTGTGGAATACTAGCAAATTGTGGCAAATTTTTGAACAACACCTTTCTAAAATTTGGCTTCATAAAGATTCAGGTTGATATATAACAAATTAATCTCATTGTGGAATGGTCAGATATTAAAGAGCTTTTAAAGAGTGACTGAACTTATTTTGAACTTTTATTTTCATTTAAACTCTCCATTAAGGAATTTGGGAGGGTGAGCAGGGGCGAAAGGCATTTGTTTAGATTCTGCTTTTGATAAAGTTTTAACACTTTGATATCGGTCTCTGATTAGATTCAGCATCCCACATTCCACAGTGAAGACAGGCTATTTGCTCCTTCTCTCCTCCACCCAACACATGTCTTACTTGTGCCTTTTAAGCAGAGAATCTGAATCAGCCCTAATTATTGTCATTAACAGGGGAGCTCTCTGCAGAGCAACGTTCCACACTGTGGTCCCTCCTTCTCCACTCAGTAAAGGATTATTCTTAAAACCAGGCTAATAACCCCATTTCCAATTATATTTGGAGTGTACCGTGTCCTCTGCATCCTCCATAGGAACATTCTGTATTTGAAGCCTGCTCAAAAAGAAGGGCTTTTCCTGGTGTTTATCAGGTTACTCTGTAAAATGCCTATGGATGGGATTCATCTGCAATGTAGATGTCTGCATCTAAGCAAGTCATCCAGTTCCTTTTATAGTCAATAGATATCAATAGACACTTTGGGGGTTGTGATTCATCCCATCTCAAGATAGATCTCTAAATCGGGTCAGGTGACTCACTCCCTGGAAGTATTTATTGACTATAAAGGGAATCTGGGTGACTAYCCTAGAGATTTTTAAAGAAATTTTTAAAATGAGGTGAGATGAAACTCACTTTGCATGCATTGTATCTCCTGACACAACATTTTCATGACCTTTCTACCCCTCTAACAGTTATTCTCAATGTATTTCCACCCAGGTGCTTCACAGAGCTTGTTACCACTTTCCAGTTCTCTCTCCTGTGAAAAACAGTCTCCAGCTATCAGTTCAATTACTCTCACCTAGGAAGATACCCCTGATGCCTTGCCATTCTTCTTTTTATTCCCTATACACTTAATGATTGCATTATCTTTCCTTCTTTGACTATTATCACCCAGGACTTCAGCCCCGGTGTCAAATTTTATTTCATCTTTTCATGGGTTCTTCCTGAGGCGTGTTCTTGTTCCTAACTCACCTCCAATTTAAACAAAGAAGCCTGAGTACAATCTCCCAGTTTTCCACTCAATTTTATGAAATGTGATAGAAGTTCAAAGTTCCATTAAATTAAACTGAAGTTAATAAGAAATAATCTTTTTTTTTGCCTTACTTTAGGAGTTTTCATTGGACACTACACTGCTTATGGTAACTCCATATATGGCTTTCTAGCTATGTTAATTTGGTCTTACCTCCCTCTCTGGCTGCACTGTTATTCATCAGGGAAATCCCAGTGGAACTCATATTTGTATTTTCAAAAATAAATAATAGGTTTGAATTTTGGCCAAAGTCTTCCTCCAGTAGTGAGAGACTTGCTGACTGAGAGTCTCTATCTCTCGTGTGGTCACATAAATTAGAGTCCTGATCAACGATGACAAGCATTCTGCTAGCTAGACAAACATTAATCTGGTTAACTCCCCTTCTTCCCACTCCTTCCTGACACAGAGGAAAGAAGTGCCTTTGGAGAACGTTTGAGATGTGTAGGATGATTTTGTTATAGCTATAATGTGGCAAGGGGGTTCCAAAAACCTTTGGGAGTTTATAAAAATTCCAAGCAGAAAACAAGCAAGCTACATTAAGCATAAAAGGCTTTCTTTCTTGCTCCCTCTCTTTTTTTTTTTCTTTTTAGCAAGGGACAATTATAATAATAAATTTAATTATTCATAATCTTTGGAAAGATAATTTTTTCAAAAATATTAAAATCTGAATGTCTGAAATTCTTAACTCTTTTAATGTAACTTCCAGTAAATTAATTTTGGTTTAACTTATGTGAATAAAATGAGCTACCAATGTCAAGTCTTAAAAGATCAATCTTATTAAACAGTCAGTTCTGACAGAGCTGTACTGCTTTCAGGGCCTGACCTAGTATTCCCTCTGCATGCATCACTGCATCATAAACACAGTGATATAAACCCTTGCATTGGTGCTGTTTGCCACATTGCAGGGAGCAATGCAGATCTGTGTAATATCTCCCTGGAGATTTACTGCAAAACCTAGCTGCAAGGAAGTAATCTTTTTAAGAGGAGCTCACCTGGCTTTGAAGATCCAAACAATCTGAAGAAACTCTTTCTGTAGAAAACCAATTTATGTGGGAAATAAAGTGAATTGCTACATTTAGGATTAGATTCTTACACTTCTGTTTGTATTTAGTAGCAGTTCCTTTAGGCACATAATTAATGGTGTTACTGAGGATGCATTCCTCCTATTTAATATAAGAACACATGGCCTGCAGAGAGTTTGTTGTAATTCATGATGCAAAGAGAGCACCCAGAGATAGTCTTCTGAAGTCCTTTATTTATAAGGAAAAAGTGTTTGCAGTTGCTACACTCCTTTTAAGGGTTTCACAAGCTCCTTATCACCTTTTCCATACAGCCATTGCCTTCCTCACCTGTTTATATCACAAAGTGATGCCGATGTTCTATAAAACACCTGAAACCCAAGGCATTGTATTCTCCTACCTCCTGTATTTGTCACATACTTCTATTTGAGTTGAGTTTATAAGTACTTTTTTTCACTGAGGGGAAGCTTTGGATTTTTTTATGTTATGTTTTGAAGATTGCATATTCAGTTGACTTTGGGAATGAAAGACTATTGYTTTGATCCAGAAAGAGTTTATCTGAGGGATAAGGAAGGGAAAATATTCTTAAAAAAACAACCCCCTCCTCTGAGTTGTATATCTTGGAGCAGAGGAAAGAAAATCAGTATCTTCTGTTTTGGTTACACAAAAAAGAAGAAAAGAAAGACAAATTCCATAAGATTTCTCTAATTTTCATAGCTTTTCACAGACATTATATAAAACTGAGAGCTGCCACCAACAACTACTGTTTCTGCACAGAAATTCTATAGAAAATTTAAAGAAAATTTATATTTTATAATCCTAATGTACACAGTTTTTTTGTAGCATAAATTTCTTAATTATTTAGGTTTGAATTAGACTATGGGAAAAAACAACTTTTCATTCTCTTGAAATGATGTCATGTTTAATAATATTTTCTCTGTCTCCTTTTCCTCACCTACCAAAACAGAGACCTTGCAGTCACATTGATCCTAGGGTTGAATATCCTATATGGTTTGTGAAGAAACTGTTGCAGTCATGGCCTTATTTATTGGATCATTCATTTCCCTGCTTTTAGTTGCCCCTGAATTCTCTAGGCACCAGAGACCTGAACAAGCTCATTACCACCCAAGTCCTGAGAACACTAAACTAGTAGTTATCTAGCTCATGACAAAAATGCAGTTTCTCTTTTATCCAGCAGCTCAGGGTTTAGAGCAATTCCCCCACAGCTCGTGTAGGAGCTCTACTCTTCACGTTCCTATAAAAAAAGTATAATTATGCCACCAACATCACCGCTACCACCAGCTGCTGCCAGGTTTCAAAAGAAATCGTAAACCTTGTCTTTGAATCCTGAAAGCTACTATCTTAAAGCCCACACTCAGCCTCTTCCTATCTACAGATGTGCCAAAGCCTCACAGCCCATTTTTGGTCAGGATGTGGAAAAGTACCTCAGTGCTGATGGAGTAGAACAGCTTCCTGCTGATGGTTTGTTCTTTTGTGCAGGTTGCAATCAGACCTAATAATCTGGAAGACCTTACCCAGTACACGTCCACAGACATGCTGGGTAGCATCATGTTCCCTTATGGTTTCTACAGGTGCTGCTGCTTCCTTCTTCAGCCTTAAAGAAAAGAAGGCAGAGATGCTGTGCTCCTTATTCTCAGATACTCACCTCTTCATATTTTAGAGAGATAGAGAGACATAGGAACATAAAATCCCAGAATAATTTTGGTAAGTTCTCTGCTTAAAGCAGGGCTGGTTTTGAAATTACTTTATATTGCTTGGGGCCTTGTTCAGTGAATGACAATAGCTTATCTTCTGTATGCTGCCTAGCAGGATATCCTTTCCTTGTAAGTATTCTTTGCCTGCATTCAGGATCAGCTTTCACTTAATAATATCCCAATATATCTATATTAAGTAACCCTTTATATTATTTAGAATTTTAATTACTTTATTTTTTTTCTCTCATAAGAACATAACATAAGGACAGTCAGACTGAATAAGACCTTAGATCCTTCTAGCACAGTATCCTGTCACGGACAGTAGCTAATTTAAAAAAAAAAAAAAAAAAAGGAAGAAAACTAAAGAGCAAGGAAACCATTCATGCTGACAGACAGGAGAAAGGTCCTTTAGATGTTGCTGGAAAGTACCATGGTTTTTTATTTGTCAAGTAACGACATTGTGAAATTCTTTGTGTAATAAGGTAGCAAAAATAAGCAGAACAGAAGAGGAAGAAAAAATATTTTATTCATTCTAAGCATTGCATTTGGGAAGGTCTTAACAGGACCTAACTCAAAAACAAGTCTGAGTACGGATTGCTCTGGTAAGTCCCACTCTCTTTCTGAAAATGATTCCCCTCTCTTGAGCACTTCCCTGGTTAACATGCAGTATCCTGTATCATTGTGCAATGCTCCAGCTCTTTCTTGCAAGGAGATACTGTATGGAAGGTAGAGTTTAAGAGATTTTTTTTTCTTTATATTGGATTTTTAGTTCATACTGTTTCAACGTCTCTGGGTATGTGTATACCCTTTCCAAGAACCTACCCTGATTACTACTTAAGTCAATGAGATAAACTGGGCCTGAATTACTAATAAGAAAAGTTCTCTTCACAGTCATTCGAAACAGTTCAAGAGTGATTCGAATACCAACCTTGTCTTATAGTTAGTCCTTGCTTTATTTATTATTTCAATAGTTTACTATTATGCACTTAGTTTATTATTATACACTTAAAATAATTACTTTTTTCCTGTCCTTTGGAATAATTATTAAAAAGCAAAACCAATTAAAATGTCTATCTGCAGGTTTGCATGTCACAAGTGTTCATGTTTCTGAGGCAAGATTTTAAACTCTTTTGGCATAAGATTGGATTAATGGCAGGCAAGCAMCACTTCGTCTATGACAAACTATTTTGATGCGACTAGAAATTTCTAAACTAGACAGAAAAGTAAGCTTTTGTATTTCTATTTCTTATGGCATTTACTTTTTGTGCATTCTTTCACAGTAGTTTGGATACAGATTTATGAATACTTAATGTCTTTGCTTCACATTCCAGAAACAGAAATCTGATATAAAGCAGAGATTAAGATTTCAAAAACAATTTTTCATTTTTTTTTGCGTAAAGATAGTCAAGAATTTAGTACAAATTGCAGCTGACTGTAGCTGAGTTTTACAGGATTTATTTTGTAAATTGCTTTGAAGTCTAAAGATTTATAAGTGTTACCTCGAATGGACCAGGGACTCTATCAATACACAATAAATTCTTATATATTAAGCAAACCCTCTTTGACATTATTTGGTATCACAGTCCTCTTTGATTGAGGATAATTTTAAGGATCAGTTGAGTGTCTTTATGGAAGGGATAACTGAAACAGCAAGGCTCTTCATCCAAAATAAGCCCATTACCAAGTCACTAGTATATGATTGAGGGCTTTGCTAGGCTGTGAGCAACCCTGCAATGCACAACGTGCCCCTCGAGGAGCTTTGAAAGGGTGCAGCCATGCTAGCGTCCTGCTGCTGCTCTCAGTAACAAGCATGGGTACCTCTGGCCTTTACTGCCTTATATCATGAAGACATGCCTGGGGGGCAGCGGGATTAGAGCAGCGCATCTGGGCATGAGAGTGTGAGAAATACCACAGTGAGACAGGGGAGATACAGAAAACTGGAAAAGCCGCCAGAAGCAGCACAGGGAGGGTGGCCCTGCGGGGAGCCCCCGGGGAGATCGCTGGTGAAAGCAGCATAGAGCAGCAAGCAAATCAGTCCTCCTTCGTCTGAGTCCTGCTGGCTGCCCACAAAAAGAAGTCGTACTATTAATTCAGCTTATACAACATCCTGCCAGCTGTATTTCTGGTTAATTTTGGCAAAGAAAATGTCACCAATTATTCCTGATCCGATTACTCAAATCTTTGAGCTAACTGTCGCAATGGAGTCACCTTATTCACTTATTCATTTTGACACCTGCTTTAGAAGGAACTAATTCAATGGAGGATGATAGAGCAAAACATGTACGCTGTGATGATTAGATCAGCACTCAGTCCGGTACACCATGGTTGTTCTGTTAGTTAGCCTTGCTGTAAAACAAATTAGCGTGCACGGGTTCCTCCTTTCTGGCCTGACATAATGTGCAGGCTGCGAGGCTGTGTCCTGTCCCCAGACAACAGCACGGGAAATTCGTGCTCTCTGGAAGCCTATCTAGGATGTTGCCCTCCACATGATGCAGCTGTTACGCTCTCTAAGAGACCAATGTGTCTTGCAGAAGCTACTTTTGGGAACAGTTCTATAGTGCCTGTGACTTAGCCATGCCATAAGACATACCGTCAGATGTATTAAAAACGAAAGTCAAATCCTGTTCTTTGAAGAGCCAGTCTTTGTTGTTAGAAACAGAAGTAAAGAGGGATTCAAAGGCAGTGGTGATATGAGGAATCCAAATCTGTTTTCCTAATTATTCAAAAGAGAGAAGTCCTTCCTTTCAGAGACTTCCTTCCCCTCACACTCCTTGGTTGGGTTCAGCAGAGCAACGTCCCGGATTGCAGTCTCCGCGTCCCCGTTTCTGTTGGTCCCTTCTCTGACTTCACGATGCAAGATTTGTCTCTTTTTCCATGGGAGCCAGGTGGTATTCATCTCACTGACTATTAATCACCTAAAAATTAAACACCTACTCTAATTTATCTTGTCTTTCTCTGTAGTCAATGGAGAGAAAGAGATGCCTACAGAGGGGCAGCTCATCCTACCTATCTTATCCAACCAGTGTAGAATAAAATGAATTACCACTTCCCCATCAACTTCCCTGGAGAGAATCTAGGTGACAAGTTTAGATAAGACAATTCACTTTTAGATGGCAAAAATAAGGTGAGAGGAATCTCACCCCACCAGAATCATGGCCTCCAGCTACCACATATCTTCTAAAAAATGCCTCTGTTTTCCTGGTGTAAATCAGATTATGTCAGAATCACAGGTATCCTAACTGTGTGCTACTTTAGCAATGCAAGATGAGCATACAGTTGGGTTTCATGATTGGCGTCCTGATTCCTCAGCCTTTTTATTAATATCTTTTTAATATGACTTTTCTAAAGTCTTCTGTGTAGCATGAGTTACATTTACACATATATACTTTGAAAATGTTTTCCTTTTTTTTCAGTATTTCTCTCACAAATCTAATATAATTCAAGTGTGCACAAGCATATGTATGTGTGTGTGTATAAAAATATAAGTATATAAAGAATAAATGATATGTGTATGAATGTCTTCCTCATTCATGCCATATGAATGCCATGTTCCCTGTAGAACTGATTGCTGTCCCATCTTGCGTAAGCAGTAATACTTGCTGAAACAGTAAAGGTTAATGATTGTTCCATTGCCACCAAAAAAATCAAACAAACAGATAATAAAAGCTGCTTTTCTTCCAGTGATCTTTATTAATAAAGACCTACACTTTGAGTTCGGGCGTAGCTGGAATAATGTTTGAGAATGGAATAGAAATTGTGCTGGTAAATAAGGATCTATTTTGTTTCTGAATAGTTCGAAGTATAGCCAGAAAGACGAAAAGCTATTCCGTGGAAATGCTGGCTCAATTTTCTGATGTTAAAATTGCCAGTAATTCCCCATTTCAAGATCTGTAATGTCAAAAGGACAGAGAAAGGACAGAGCTTCCTAGAAGTGAATGTCTAACAGCACAGCTAATATGTATTCCTTTGCTTTTTGTGAGGCCTGCCAGGTTTTCAACAATACTTGAAAGGACAAGCAGGTTTTTTAGATTAAGCAGGGCCAAGATAAGGTTTGGAAATTCCATCATTTTCCTCAAATACTCTTTTTTTTTTTTTTTTAACCACTGGATAAGTGGATAAGTTGGCTTGAGGGTGCTTTTCTAGCATGAGGTTTTCTCAGTGGCAACCACATAGGATTGGGATTTGAGAAGCTTTCAGGAACATTACAGCAAAAGCTAGATCAGAGAGAAATCCCCACTCCCATTTCCCTGGGCAGCACATGATATATTATTGAATGACTGCTGCTTTCTAAACAGGATTATAGTTAATTGTAATTAATCAGCTTCCATCACCTTTGGGTAAGAGCGCTGTCAAGCCTGCAGAACTGTATCTTGCGAATATGTATTCAGGGACATTTCAAACKTTCATTATTGATCCAGGGGCCATTAAGCACTAATCTTTACATATTTTGACACAATAATGGCTTGTGATGTAATTCTATACTCAGGAATTTTTAGATGCTGGCATGTGTTGTCCAGGAACTCCTCGCAATATGGATTTTTTATGATATATTTTAAAAGCTCCCATACAATTATTTCCTTTTGCACAAATGCACATGGCATACATAGGTTATATTTCTGATGAAAGAAAGGAGACAAACAAAATGCATATGCATTTTCCATAAGACGCTGAGAGGCCAGTGACTCATCTTGGAATATTCTGCAGATGAATTAAAATTCCTCTGCTTTAAAACACGTAAAACAACATCTCCTTCCAGTTACATAGCTACGCACAGAACAGATTGATTTCCTTCTCTTTCAACTGCCGAGTTCTGTAGAGCACTGCACAGCAGCGCCCACACATTGCTAATAAACAGAATTTAATCTACACACTATAGGAATTCTGGGAGAGAGCCTATATTTAGGCTGTATACCACTTTCCATTACAACAGATTCTTGTGACCTTTTTATGGGACGCTATAATGCCTCCTTTGTATATAGTAGACTTTGACTTTTGGCAAGGCAAAGAAATGCCTTTTCAGAGGAACTGGCTCACTTACATGCTACTAACATTTCCCTCTTTTTTCTCCTGACTGAGTTCCTCAGGAATATATTGGCTGCATGGCAAAATAATAACAACCATTTAAAGCTGGGCTGATGCCACCAGTGATGCAGCAGCAGTAGGAGCTGCACTGGGAATGCCTGAGAGCTGCCAGTGGGCAGAGAGCCAGGCTGCAGCCCTACCAATTAACCACAGCGCACTTATCCTTCCCGTAGCCCGTCCTCCCTCTAGGAACGCCACGCGGGCAGCTCAGACGCGAAGGAAAGAATAGGCCCAACATTATATGTCATTCTCTCTCAAATTCATGGATTTTCCACCAGTTTAGAAAATTTTATGCTTAATGATTACAGTGGTTAAAACCTTACCTAACAAAAATTCAGGATTCAGTTTCTCTGCTGTGTAAAACCACCGCAGTTTTGATTGTAATGGAGGATCACTAATTTACAGCATGGAGAAAATGACCCAGATTATGTAAAGATATTCATCCAGGATTTTCCACTTGATGGAGCAATTTAGTAACTCTGGAAAGAATATTATTTAATACTAATGACACAATAATCTGCATTTAGTTCACTGGTGCATAATGAACCAATAAAACTAAACACTTGTGTAGGTATTTATATACCCAAGCCCTCCTCAAATAATGTTAATGATAACTGTACTTTGCATTTACATACAGCTTCCCAAGCAGCTCTCTTGCTGTCCTTAACAAGTCTGAATTGATGGAATCTAGCAATAGCCTTGGGAAGTTGGCCAGTTTTGTTGTCCCAAAATTACAGATGAGGAAACAGAAGCACCAACTGTTCAAGTGACTTGCACAGGGTCCAAGCCAGGAATAGGAGCCAGGAAGCAAATGTACCTTTGATTTAAGGTGGGTGTGCCTGCTCCAACCGATTAGGATTTGCCTTGCACTTGCCTGCGCCTGGGGTGCTTGGCTCCACAGTTTCTGATGCCGACTGGGACTAAACCAGAAGACCATTCTTCAGCATTTGAATGATAACAGTGAGAGGAAGGATTTTCTGGTGGTTAGGGTGCTAACTAAAGCCTTTGCAAGACCTGGGTCCAACTCTGTTCTGCAACGCAGTTCCTGGCAGAAATCCTCAAGAGTATGTAGATGCCTCGTCTGGGATGACATGGGTCTAGATGGCAAACTAGCACTGGGTCTTAGGCAGTACTGAAAACCCTGCTGGAATAGCCTGTGAGGCCAATGCATGTGTGTGTATATATATATATATATATGTGTGTGTGTGTGTGTGTGTGTGTGTGTATGTATATATATATGTGTATATATAGTATATATACACACACACACACACACATATATATATGTATATATATTTAAACCTGTCCCAGAGTCATTAGTTATCTGTTTCCCTCCTCCTCCTGCCATTCTGGATGTTATGACTATGGTGTCACTTGTGACTGTCAGTGCATGGAATATATGTTCAGAATGGGCACTATGTAATTCTAGCCGTAACATGGTTTGAATGTCAGACTGTGAGTTGCTAGAAGGCAAAGATGTATAAGGGGAGAAAAAAGGGAGGAGACATTCCATTTGCTCATTATTTGTTTCACTGCTGAAGAAAGTGGTATTGCTAATTAATAGTACAGTTCTGTGCTGTATTTCACAACTTCCCTGTATTTACTTTATGATAATTTATTTTAATCATATCCTGGTGCTTTCCTACACATTAACTTCATAGTGTGCTTCTCTTTTGCATTTTCCCTCAATAAAAGAGAGATGAGTGGAAAAATACATTGTTCTCAAATCCATTTGAGAAAGATTGGTTTCCTAACGAAGTTATGGTGAAGTTTCAAGTATAGGCACTGTGGGAAAGCTAACTAAATATTTGGAGTTATTCGTTATTCTGATGAAATTTGATATTCATCTGAATCGAAGCTTGGCTTTGGATCCCAGTTTGGTTTTGGAATCCATTGAAGTTCCTGCAAATTTCAAATGAGCTCAGATTTGAATCTTTGGGTTTGACCCACCCTGAGTAGTGATACTAATTGCATGCTTCAGGCCACATTTCAATTCAATATAGAAAAATGAAATATTTTTGACTTACAAAGAGGCAATTATGGTATCAAAGGGTACTGAAATTTGTCCATTGTCTTCACAGTTAAATAAAATTAAAACATAAAAAATATTCACAGATGTAAATGTTCAAAAATACATTCTTATGTTGAAATAAGCCATTGTGAAAAAGTAAGCTCTGTTGTCTGTAGCACCTTAATTTTTTTCAGTGCCAAGAAGAAGAAAAATAACTGGTTTACTTTCCCCCTCCACAGAAGTAAAATACAAAAAAAAAAAGCTTTTGCTTTGATTTGAGATTTTGCATGTCAGAATTCAATGTAAAACTTTGTGCTAGTTATTCACCTCTGAACATACTAAGATTCAATATGCGATACGCTGACAGATGATCCTTTGAGAGCATCTGTATCATACAGTAGTAGTAAGGCTTCTCTGGCTCTGTGCTGGGTGAATTGACTGATATATTCCAGCTATATTATGCATAATGTCTCTGGTATACACACCCTCATGGTAACTACATACAATTATGCTGGATTTATGTATGTATGAAATACATAAAGTACCAGAACAGAGTTCTTTCAAAATAGATACTGAAGTCATGGAAGTAGTTTCTGAATATACTTTGCCGCAGGATGAATATAAATAGAGCAGTGCCCAAAACATTCATGCAATGAAATTCTTTGGAGAGCATGAACTACATATGAAAGGTGCTATAAGATGCTGAAATATAACCATTTCAGCACATATGTGTATTTACAATATAGATCCTCTGGCACACGTAACAAGTGCCAGATCATTTTATTTTAAGACTTCAAAACATTTTATATAACATGTTTACAGTGTAATTCCAGCAAAGTGATAGCCAGAAAAGAACACCATGAGCTCTAAACGTAAATAATATTTCAAATGCACTTATTTGATAAGTCGTACATATACGCAAGTTCCACAGAGCTGCAATTGTTTGCACCTGCCTACCAGTCCAATGARCGAGTATTGTGCTATCCCACTTTTTATCACTTTGTGTTAATTATCACATTGTGTTGCAGCACTGGGTGGAAAGATGTACTGATACTGAGATCTTTACTGAGGAAGTGCAGTGCTATGGAAAGGCATTTTGTGAAAAGGCCTCAGACAAATTATAGACGTGTGCTTAAAGGCCTACACCCTTTGCAGATACTGCTAGCAGTGCTCTCTACCACAGATAATCCTGGTTTGTAATTGGACTTGCAAATAGCAGCCTTTAGTTTGAATAACRACAGTCCGGCAAGTGCGTGTGTGTATATGGAGAGCAAGAGGGCTGAGCTGTCTGGGTTTTGTGGAGACTGTTCAGGAAAGCGTTAGTGAATATTGAGTCTCCTTCATCAATATTAGTGCAAAAGATTACTAAGTACAGCATTTATTATTTTTGCTTTCTCATCTAGCCAGGAAAAAGAAATAAGAGCATGTGATTTTGAATATCAAAGTTCATGTGGTGTGAATTTAAGACATGAAGAACAACTGAAAATAGTTTGTATTTAGCTGATGATGAAATCTTTAATTTAAAGATTTTTTTCCTAGAGTATGTAACATTCACTGAAAAATCTCAAGGTGTGTTTTTTTATATAATATTTACAATACCATAAGTCCCCCTTCATTCTCTCACGGAGTTTACATTTTTCACAGAATCACACAGAATCACAGAATCGCTGAGGTTGGAAGGGACCTCTGGAGATCATCTAGTCCAACCCCCCTGCTCAAGCAGGGTCACCTAGAGCACATTGCACAGGATTGCATCCANGAGAAGGAGACTCCACCACCTCTCGGGGCAACCTGTTCCAGTGCTCTGTCACCCTCACAGTGAAAAAGTTTTTCCTCATGTTCAGATGGAAGTGTCTGTGTTTCAGTTTGTGCCCATTGCCTCGCGTCCTGTCGCTCGGCACCGCTGAAAAGAGTCTGGCTCCATCCTCTCGACACCCTCCCTTCAGATACTTGTACACGTTGATAAGATCTCCTCTCAGCCTTCTCTTCTCCAAGCTAAACAGGCTGAGCATTTTATGCTAGAGCATTACTAAAGAATACTCATTTTATTTCTCCCTCGTGCATGTCCAACAGAAGCCACATATGCCATACATTTAGGCCAACTGTTACAATGGAATGTTAAGAAGACCTGTTGCACTTTGTTTTTTCTGGAAGACTTTTATGTAATCCAGAGTTTGGCAATACCATAAATACATTCCATAAATGCTGAGAGAACCTTTAAAACTTTGGGGAACTTCTTGAGACTCTGAAACTGAGACGTTCTTAGATGCCAGGGGAAGAATCCACAAGACTGAGGTGCAAAGGACCAAATCCTGGAGTTCTTCTATCAAAGAATTAGGCCCAGATGTGCAGGCCTTTATAATGACACTTTTGCTAATTTTTAGCTGGGGAGAAAAAAGCAATGAAAATTTAGTTAGACAGTGTGGCTGGCAATAGACTGAAAAATTAATGTTCCAGAATCCTCTAAGTGTCTGAGTGATGTCCTAATTCAGATTAGTATTTATAGGGTGATAAAGAGGTAGACAGCACTGAGCAAAAACTGAAATGAAAATCAGTTATAACATCTCATTAACTCCTAACGCCTTCTGTTTGTCCCCCTGCTTGGGAATCTTCCTTCTGAAAGCTGCTGCATCAGGTCCTGCACATGTCCAGTTATTTTTAGATTTGCAACAAGCTGTTTACTGGGGATTTGAAGTCTGGCAATCCAGATAGATAGAATCTAGACACAGTTGGAATGCTCCTGCTCACACACTCGCGCCTCTCTGCAGGTTACCCTTGGAATTAAAACGGTTATATGGCTCTGTCATTCAATCTTTATGGTGTCCGGCATTGGGTATCAAAAAAATCATGATGAAATAGAGCACTGTGGTTTTAATTTAAACTACTTAATGCCAAAAATATTCATGGGCAACTTATTGGCCAGTGGGCAAGCAAAAAAGTTTGGGTGAGCTTTTATTTAAAGACTATAGTTTTGGTTAAGGAATCTTTTTATTATTTATTTAATAACTTCTCTTCTGTTTTAAATAATGTTTCAGCAACTTGTGTTCACTATTTATCAAGTGCTTCTTGAAAACTGGTACTCCCTCCCACCTCAAGCATAGATTTCAGCAAATTTCTCATTCTCCATTACGTGTAATACTATATCAACCCACATGACAAGTGTATATGAACTGACAGGATCAGCATAACAAGACAAGTTCTGAGGTAGATTTTAATATTATAATTTTACTTCCTTTTAAAAAGAAATGTCCCCATTGACTTTGTAATCACTTTAAAAAGCAAATTACGTATTAATTATAATGTTAAATGTATACAACTTTTCATTCAAAGCATTATAACACTTGGGGTTTATTATTAATTTTATTACTTGTATTTATTGTTAGTTTTTATATATGATCAAAAGGTTGKTTTTTTTTGACTTTTAAACAATTCCATGCTGTGTAAGTGCAATTCCTAAAGCATTTGGAATCCAACATATTGAGGAAAAAAAAGATAGATAAAATCTTATTCTAATTAGAAACTGTTCAAAAAGCAGTTAGAGTTGAAAGTATTTTTTTCATTCTCTAGTTCCAATACCTATTTTTCTATCAATGCATTTCTTTAAAAGTAATTCTAATTTAAATTAACTTGTTTAGTTTATTCCATATGTAGGTTTCATTTTTCTAGCTGCAGTTAGGGTCAGCAGTCAGAGGTATGACCAGACTATTGTAAAGTATATAGAATTTGACCCTAGTTGTTCTTATTGGATTTTCACTCAGAAATACAAAGTAGTCACGATGTTATTATCACCTGTCATTGTCAAATACTCTGCCTTGAATTCTGTCATCACTTTGATATAAGTAATAAGCTGGAAATGAATGGAAGGTTAATGTTGATTTTAGAAAGACCGGTGGAAGATGTTTATGTACTTGGTTCCAAAATACTGAAATTTGAAGCCTGATGCCTCAAAGACAAGTCAATGGGTCTTTAGCATCTGAATGTCTTAGAGGAGCTGGACTTTGGCGCTGTAAAACTGGAGCTTTTTATTCCGAGGGTAGGCCCCAGGCCACAGTCCTGATTTACCAATAGCCCAGCTCCCTTCGCAGTTTTGATGCTGGTCTCTGAACAGGGGCTGTGACGTCTCACCATCTCCGAAGCTGAATATTCACTGTGGGTGCCAGAATACAGGTTTCAGGTCCAGCTGCACTTATCACCACTTGAAAACATTGGCATTTTTACTCTTTTTCTATTTCTGAAATATTGTTTCTATAAGAGGCAATGGGTAGGAGATGAGCGCATGCACTTTGCTTTGTTTCCCCTCCAACTTGAACTCTGTGTTGTGAAACACAATCAGTCTGGTCATGGTCTACACAGCTGAGCTTTCCTCAGGTGCAGGAGCATTCCTCTGAAGGCAACAAGCAGGTAAGATGATGTAAGGGGGTTTCTGGCCCCCTATGGATAATACTGGCAGACAAAGTGAAGACTGAGAAGTGTGCTTACCTTTTCTGACCTTCCACAGAGCCAAGAGGAAAAGTCTACTGGGGCAAAGTCCCTACTGGTTTCTTAGAAAGGACACAGATAGGTTTAATATGCAAGCAGTTGCAGAATATTGCTATCTCCTGGACACTTTTCTGCTGATCACAGAGGACCTTTACAGGTACAGCATGTAAGGTAAAAATAGCATCTCCTGGTAACTGAGCTTCTGTTCTGTCACCACCACTCATCTCTGACTGGAAGCATGTTGACTTGTGCAGCTCTGTGCAATGACTTCAGCTTGTGCAGATGTACCCCATCAGCTCTCATCTATGCCCCCTTCCCCCAGGTACTGATAGCAACTGTGCTCTCACAGCACGTAACACGGCATGAGCTAACTACCCAAGTATTTTGTCAGCTCTTTGATCAGCCTTTGCACCTTGCCCTGAGTTCTCTGTTGCCACAGCTACATTGCTAGCTTTGCCTGAGCTAATGAGCAGCTCCAGTATGTTTACCTGAGCTTTAGTCACTTGAGTGACATTCCCTGTGTGTCCCCCAGAGCTCCCTTCTTCACACTATGTATTGTGCAGTCTGCCCAGCAGGTGGGCAGCAGCTCAGCTAGGTGATGGTAGACGAAGGAAGGCCTATAGTCTTTACTGTCCCCATTGGTGAGACTATGGCTGGTGAGACAAAACCAGTAGGCACTTGTTTTGTAAAGTTCATACTCAGGCCCAAACTGGTTTCTAGTTTGTACTTGCAAAGATGGACTTCAAGGTGGGGAAGACAGTCTTAGTCTCCCTTTGTAGAAAAAGGAGAGCAGAAGCTTAGCATTAAGTGCTCTGAACCACTCCTGGAGGAGTGATGAACCTCCTTAGACTAAACTTAGCCTTCCTGTAAAGTTAGCCTTTATACTCCCATGCGATGGTCCCGTCACTAGATACCATTCAGCCCTCAAAGTTTTACCTGGCATAATCCTTTACTATACCCTGTTTCTCTTGACAGCCTCATTACTTGTACTGAGAAGGAATGATCACAGTTCTTCTAGGAAGGCATACTCTTTTCAATTAATCCATTCTAGACAATTTCACTGGCTACTTGAAAGGCTATTATATATCTAAATGAGAGAAGGTACTATCTTAGCAGGACAGGACCTGCAGGACATACAGACCAGTGAGTGCAGGGATGTTTCAAATACCTGTGAGATTCTCTGCACACACCACTGTAAATGTCAAGGTAATCTCTACAACACCTGTATCAAATATTTCTGGGGAAAGGATCTAGACTATCCCAAACAGAGGAGCAAGAGACAAATTGTCTTCTATAGAGAGGTTAAAATGATCATATTGGATACATGTTATTACCCCTGTCACTTTGGCTCCCTGTATACTGGCTACCATGATTTTTTATGCTCAGATGTCCAGAGAAGAAAAGGGAAAGAGCCAAGGAGAAAAGGAAGGGCTGAGACAAGTCTTGGTGGCACTTTCCTCTGCACAGAGTCGAGTTTATACCATGGCTATCCAACTGCTTTATGTGTGAAAGGCCCTCAAAAATATTTGTGGACCAGCAACAGACTTCCCATAAATCAGTCCCAGCCTGCAAGCAAAGAAGTCTCTGCCTGCATAAAGGACAGTCACACTCTTCTACTAGAAAAGAGCAACAGCAAAGACTATGCGCTGTGTGAATCCTAATGGGTGACTCTGTGTTACTCTTCTGAGGAGTTAATGGAATCCATACCATTTTGCTGTCTGTATTTTGTGCTCCTCATTCAGCAACACAATGGAGTTAATGAGCCCAATAATAGTGTGATAAATGCATCATTTCATAGTAACAGAGTTTAGGTACCTAGTACAGATCCTTGGAAATGTAATCCAGTTCACATTAACAGTAAAGTAATAACCTTTGTCCTCCAAATATCCAACCAAACTTGCTTCATCTTCCTGCTATGCCAACAGCTTCTTGTCTTCTGGGAGTATTATTTCAGCTGCCTTTTCTCAGTTGCAGCAGCATATTGCAGGGAAAGAGGTAATCCTTGAGGTAAACACTTGTCAAGCCTTTCAGGAGTTTATAGGTCAGAAACAACACTGTCAGTCTGAAACAAGGAAGTAGTGATTACAGGTCTACCTGGAGGAAATGCCAGAATTAATCAGGTGTCTACTCCACCTTCTAAAAATCACCAGGCTTGGTTCTGAGAGGTCATAAGAGCAAATTATTTCTAGTCGGATGAAGCTTCTACAAGGAATGCACAAGTGCCTCTTTCTTACCTTGAGGACACAGAACAATGGTGATTCTCATAATTGACCAAAGAAAGACAGTATGGGACATTGTGAGACAGCGCAAAGGTCAGAGAGCTTTTACAGCTCTCTAGATAATCACCACGTTCCTTACTGCGTCTATGAGAGAGGAAGTTGGATAGAATTAAAGAATTCAGGACCTATATGTCTTAAGTTAATCCAAAATCTGATGTCACCTAGAACTGAGAGCAGTTATCCTGCCTTTGYTGCTTGCAAAATTTATACCAGCAACAGACTGCTTACTCCTGGGTGTAATCAAGTAATTTTCACTCTGATGAGCTTCCCACTGAATATGCTGACAAGCTCTTTCACTTGTCCGTCATGCTTTCCCAGCCGCTGAGGACAGTGTCAGAGCTGTTAGGGTAAGAGGTTCCTTTTTAGGCTGAATAACTGAGTCTCACCAGCACATGTTCTGAATGTGCTGAATAAACATTGCCCAGACCCCAGTAAAATAGTCTCTGGCCTTTCTGAGTTGTTATAAGCCAGTAAAAAGTGCTAATGAATACTATTAATATCTCCTTTTGTGAGAACAAGTCATCTAATACCCTGAAGCTAGAGGCAGTTAGGTTCTTGCTTGAGAGACCATATCACCTTATTATCATTTTCATCTGGCAAGCGAATACAAACAGCTAGAATGAAAACATCGTATTAATTATACATTTTCATTGCAATTTTTAATCTCATTAAAACTTTTGCAGATGGGACTGGATTGTATGGCAATCTTAGTTATTTGTGTTTCATTAACAGAAATCAGACCCTTGAATCTGAGCCTCTTTGGAGGAAGTCACAGAATCCCTCAAAATGATTGGACTGYTCTATTTAGGGCAGTATCTAATATGGAAGAGCCCATTTTGCCACTACATTCTCATGAGATTTGTTCTGACTCCTGGTCTGGTTTTGTGCTTGCCAGACTACTCTCTCTCAACACGAGTGACTTCCATCTCACAGCTTTCACATTTTGAGGGCAAAATCTGGTTAAATGATTGTTTTGGAAAGGTGGTTAAATGGGTGATGGGAACTTGGTACCATTAAGATCGTAGTGCCTGGTGGTTCTTGATAGTAATAAGTAAATTTTTGAATGGAGAAGCCGCATCTGCATGCTTTTATGTAGCTTAATATTTCATTTCCTTGTTTTTTAGCCTTGATTTGGATATGCTGCATATGTAGCAGCCCCATGGGCTTCCCAAGAAAGATTTCTGGGTATTAACATTAACAACTTTATTATTTCCTGGATATTAGCATTAAGTTCTTAAAATGTCATCTGGATGCCAAACACTTAAAATTCAAGATGTAGTGCATTTAAGAAAGAGTTCTCTTATCTTGTGTTACAGAAATTGTGCTTCTCTAAGGCAAACAGTTATCACTGAAGTCATTTACAAGTAGATTTTTTTCAGTTCCCTTAATCACGCTTTTTAATATACATGCAAATTGCAACAGCAAAATGTTTGGATACACAAAGGCAAGAAATAAGTGCACATACTGAATTTCTTTCTAGCTATTGTGTTAGCCCATGGTGAACATTTTTATAAATAAGAGTGTAAACACACTAAAAGCATGCCCAAGCACACACAGAGGTCACTTGTAAACTGTGTTATGATTTAAAACCTGATTTAGAGAGAAGGTAAAAGTGAAGACTAAAAGCACTGAAGAACTGGGCATAGAACAATGGTATTAAACATTTACAAAAAAGGACATTCTGTGATTTCTTGTTTTGAATCTTACTGTGGGTGGAATCCTGGCTCTGGTGCAGTCAATGGGAGTTTTGGCATTGACTTCAATAGGCCTGTGTTTCACCCTGTATTTTTAGGATAATTCTCCTAGGGATTTATGAGATATAATTTTAAATCATAACAGAAAACACCCACTAAGGAAGCCACTAAATATTTTTTCGGGAACAACAAATAATTTTAAGATGGGAGCAACTTGAAATACTCTTCCAACTAATTTTCATTTGCTCTTCATACTTAATGCATCTTAGGGTTTATGCCATGACAGGAAAAAAAAAGTCATGTGAATGTGCATGTTGGAAACTTTGCTCTTATGAGACTTCTAGAAAAGTTGMAGCATCCTACTTTCAGCTTTATATTCAATGAACTTTAATGAACTTGATACCCTCGGCTACTAGATAAGAACTACATTACATCTCATCATTAGTCAGCCAGATAATTAATGGTTGCAACTGCTGTAATAAAAACTGATATTAATCAAACCTGCCATGGTCTATTTATTATTGTGAAGCAATTCATGTATGACAAGTTGACAGCAAAATATGGAAGAAACAGAAAAGCTGTTCATGCACATTGTTTGTTTCGGTGACTGACATTTTGCGTTGGTTAACAGCACCGGATATAACGTAGGTAGCCATGTGTTTTCAAAGACCTACTTCAGCATCTATGGCAGACAAATAGGAGCCTTTATGCTGACTTCCATGTGCTTTGAAGTCACTAATGAGTATGTTTTTGAAAAACATATAGTGTGAAATCTCAGCTGAAGCAGTAAATACATTAGCATTAGGGTGACTATTTTCCATTCTTTCTCCTTCCCTCTACTTCCTTTTTTTGTGGTTTTCTGATGTTACATCTTGTCTGTGATTACAGTATAAGCTCTTTGAGACAGGAATATTGCCTACTGTCATATACACGTGTCTGTGTGCCTGTGTTTCTGTATGTAACGTCTCATCTATTTTGCACACTCCTGTACATGAATTTCCCAAAGTACAGCTCTGGTCCTGCTGGCAATTTGTCTTACAGTTCCTTGGTTCTCTTCCTATTGCTCATGGGCCATATTTTGGCTTCATGCCAATTAAGTTAAAATGTGAATCCTATATGCTAGGTAAGATCAAGACAATCTTCACAGAAGTGTTTGCTTAAGGGGAACAGAGTAGTACCAGGACACCAATTTAGCTAAGTGTTCAGATCATCCCCACTGACTGTTTAATAACACCATTCCTCTGCAGCTTTTGCTAGAGGGGTCTGCTCATTGAGGACAAAATTTTCAACCTCAGAATTAATTTAGATTCTTCAGTCTGTATTTACGTACCTAAATGGTTTTGTTTTCAAAGGTGCAGATCACTCAGGACTGGCACTGACAACATCTATTCCCATCTTCTCTGGTCAAACTATTAACAGACAGCTTCAGGCACCTCTGTGCCAAGCAGGGATTCCTGACATGCAAACACATGTAAATATCATGGGTGCCATCTGCAAACGTAAAAGGATCAGGATGAGGAAGGTTGTATGGACACACTTCAGGAGGGATGAGTAAGTAAGCACAGAAGCTGGGAAGATCAGAAGGAAGATTGATCTTTAGGCTTGATTTTTTATGGCAATGAAGATCTGGTTAAACTGCAAGGGAAAACGAGTCAGTTGATCCAAACTAAATCCTGAATAATGAAATGCATGACTGGAGAAACTTTTAAAGGAAACATTTGTTCATGTTAGAGAAGAACTGCAAAATGCAGTAGAGTTTGTTGACTGAAGCCTAGGAGAAACCTAAACATGGAAGAGCAAAATGCTGTTTGTCCATGTTGAGATTTATTGACACATTTGCATAAGGATGCATACAAACACCTAATCTGATTGGAACCACTCCTCCTTTTTTTTTGACATGAGAGTTGGTGATACCTGAGAATGAGCAGGGAAAAAAGTTTATGAAAAGACCATCAAATGTAGGTAAAGCATCTGGTGACTGAAATACTTTCACTGACTTTAAACAGAATAAACAACGTTTATGCTGCTTATCCTGAGATACTTTAGCTATATGTATTCTTATATCTAATCCACAGCACTGCCAAGATTTCCTTTTCATGTAACATAGTATCTGACAATAAACAACTAAAATAAAATATCAGTTCTCAAAATAAAGTCAGGCAGTTCAGGTAAAAACACTTTGAACTCAAAGCTCCTGTATGTGTGTATTATTGTTCAGATTCCCAGGTATCTTTGTTACCAGTCATCTTTGTATCATGATAAGTCTTGCCTTTCCTGCCACTGCTCCCCTTTTTAAGTTGCTTTGTAAAGATAGACTATAGTACTTTTTTTTTTCTAATTCTCTATTATTAAAGAACAGTGCATGTTAATATTTCAGATGAGAAGTTGTTACCTGAAAAATGCTAGAAGTCTTGCAGTCTTTGAGGGTATTTGGAACAAACCATTACTGTTTGCAGACTAATTGTTTGGTGAGAATAAGGCAAGCTACCTTAATGACAGCTTGTGAAATAACAATCTATGATATAGTACTTGGATGTAGCAACAACTGTGTTTCGAGCCAAGGAAAAAAACCTGTCAGTATCTTGTGCGTGAGAAGCTTGTGGATACCCTGAGGTGACTTCATATAATTCTAAACCAGCAGGTAGCTTCTTGCATAGCTAATCATGGCATCAGTGCCTGGAGCAATTGAAGGTGGTTGACAATGTACTTTAGTTTTAGATGAATTCAGCTCTTTTTGAATATCATTTTAATTTGCTGTTCCAGTTTCTAAAGTCATTTACATCTTTTAGTTTTGCAAAACACAGAAGGCAACCTTGGAGAGGGGAAAGCATAGTTTATGTAAAAAAAAAAAAAAAAGATTTTAGGAACCCTAATTACTGTCTTTTTGAGCTGGGAAAACTACTCCTAGAAAATAGTCCAAAAAAGTCTTTTTCTGTCTCTATGAAATACCTCTAAAATATTCTGTGAAAGCTTCTGTGTAAGTCAGTTGAGCTTATAGGTTGACCATAACCTACTTACATTGAACATACCTCAGACTATTTGCTAGAAACTATTTATGGAGTTAGCCTGGTTCTGTAGTATCCTAAAATTTGCTGTCTCACAGAATAACTGACATTTTTATAAAACGAAAGGAATAAAAGCAATATCAAGATGCCTGTTCATACTCTTTCTTTAAAACAGAGAGTCAGTTTTTAAAACAGTATTTAAGAAATGATAGATGCAGATAGCTCTTTAATAGGATTAAAGACAGGTAAGCTCTTAAATGGGTAAGCACCTAAATACTTACCTTTGAAAAATCCATTAATACATACCTTTTGACACCCTTAAAAATCTAGGTCATATTTACACATTGGCTTGAGACTCTTGTTTCCTGACAATATTCTTGTTAGATCAAATAAAAGCAAATTAATATTAATGTGATACTTCACAGTAAGAATTAAGAGACGATTGCTTGTTTGCATGTGTGTGAGAAACAGTTAAAAAACATTGATCAAAGTGGAGGTTTTATTCGGTGAATGTTGGCACCTTTGTCTTTATTCTCCCAATTCTGTTTCACTATACCATAGGCTACATCTCAGTCTAAACTCTAACATGGTATGTATCTATCACAGCTTTTATACCTTTGCAAAAGTCTCTAGCTTGCTAGAAACTTAGTTTCCAGAGCTTGAGCTCACATAACTGGTCTAGTAACATATTACGGTTAGTGCCCTGGTGCGCCACGTCATGCCATGGGAGAATAAAAATGCTGAGAACAATTATTTTACCATCATGTTATATCCATGTGAAAATCAGCCTTAAAAGACAAACTATGTAGAGAAATTATTCACCAGCACTCTCTCATATACCTTGCCTCATTGTATAAATGCCCCAAATTCCCAGCTATGCTTGCAGAGATTTTCCAGAGCTCTTCTTTTTTTCTTTTCTATGCGCCTGTCTCCAGCTTTATATCTACTCAGAGCTATTTTCTTCTCATCTGCCCATTCAGAGCAATGCAGAGGTTATCTGCTGCTAAACTCCTTCCCTGTGCACAGACGCATAAGGTGGCTCATGACGAAGAGCAGCTCATCATTCATTCTCATTACACTGGCATGTAAATCTGTCGGGGGCGACCAGGGAAGCCAGGAGCTTACTGCCTTGAGAGGCTTTCCAGAGGGCTACGCAGTTTCTTATATCTCTATGATGTCCTCAGTGATCTCCAGGAGAACGATGTAGAAACAAACTAATTCATAGAATAAAGACAATGAGGGAAGGGTGCTCTTTGCATAAATCTAGTTACAACTTCATGCATGAAGTGTTTAGGAGATCTGGGGGAGTATAATGTCTACAGAGACTTTTTGCCTTCCCATCCTCAGAAACTGCCTGGCTGGTTTAGTGTAGCGGTAGAAACTGGTGTGGACAGCAAATTTAGCTTGCTTGAAAATGGAAAGTAAACACAAGAGCTGGATGACATGTCTGTGTAGGTTGGCCAAAGATGCTCAACAAATGAGAAAAGCATCTTTAAAGCAGAGGAGACTCAGGTTATTCTTTCAAGGTGCTATAAGGCAATATAAGTCCATTTTAAAAGAATATGAGTTACTAATTATAATTTATTGAGTTTTTCCTTGAGGAAAGCTTGTGTTTTTATTAAAAATATGATCTGACACAAAAAAATATGAAAAAATTAATTTGGTCAAATGTTTAATTTTTTAAAGGATGACAAAACAATTATATTGCATTGTTCCTTAGGTAATGTATCAGTTTTCACTAACTGTCTTTTCTTCTTCTCCTTCATTTTCTTCCACTGAAAAATGGAGAATGGTAGAAGAAAGAGACTAAACAGAATGAAAATAAAAGTGTTCTTTTATAAAACTTTTTCTAATATAAACGTTAAAAAGATTAAAAAGTTGAGAAATATGTTTCCCAGCCATTAAAAAAAAATCTCTGCTGATTTTTCCAGTTGAACAAAAGAATGAAAAAAAATTAACAGGAGGAGACACAAATATTCAAATGTGGAAGAATTCTAAATAAAGCAAAAATAAATCTTTTTCCCATCAGAAACAGAACCCAATTTTAGAATTAAATAAAAACTTTTAAACTGTTTTGAAAACATTTTAATCAGTTCTTCCTGACTTTTTTGTGTGAAGAGACACTAAGAAATTGAGTCATTTGGCTCAGTCGTAATTGTGAAGCCAAAGAACTGCCTGAGAAACAGTCAGGAAGTCACAGAGGGCAGATCATCTGCAGATAATCTGCAGGTCATGACTGAGGTCATTTAGCACAGAACAGTCACTATTTTTTGTTGGTGTTATGAGATCAGCTATTATAACATGGTTTCTACTAGTGCTTGAGCAAGCATTTGTATGTTTGTATGTGCCCAAATGACCTTGTGTGGTCAGAAATTTGGTATGCCCATATGAAAAAGTTATGATATATGCAAAGGTGATGATGCACAAATAAATAGCATAAACAAAAATTAAGTAGAGAAAACAGAAAGAGTTAGGATCATTATAATGTTATGTCATAAGAGTAGTAAAGGGTGGAGTACATTAACTGTATGTAGATGTCTACATGTAATGTATGGAATAGATGTTTACATCTGAGTTAATCAACAYAGGCTTCCTTAATAGTCACTGGAGAGAAATAACCATTTGCAGTGTGTGGTGCTTCTCTATCATAACAGAAACATCTAAACCAATTCAGATGAAATGTAACCTAAGTCTGGCTATTTCTTTCATCAACAATAACAAGCATGACTAGATCAGATGTAGATGTCTACTTGGTACAAGTGCAAAATTTGGTGAGAAGACTCCTTCCCCAAATGGCTTGCTAGATCCCTGGTTAATTCTATGAAGTTTGCCTAGAGCTTCTAATGAAAGAGGCGGCTGGGTATTTCAAACTGTCAGAAAGTCAGGCCTATTTATGATACATTTTGTTTATTACAATTTCTAATAATAGTAATAATTATCTTTTCCTCCGAGCAAGAAAAAAACCCTATGTAATGGCCACAGGTATGATAATTCGTGAAATATTTGGGATAAAAGCTAAGGATTCCATAGATYTGTGTTAATATGACCTGTGCCTAAATCTCAGGGTTAAGCATGGCTATGAGTGGTTGAAAAGGTCATTCATTTTAAATATTTTTACTGGGCTAATTCCAACATTTGCACTAGAATGCTTGCTGCCTCTTCATTCTCTACTAGGACTTGTTTTTCTGGTGCTGCTTTTCTAGTGTTAATGTAGCCAAGCAGCTTAATCCTCTCTTTAGTTTCTATGGACTAAAAACCCCTGGTGATATTGTGTCTCTGACTCTATAAGGTATAGGGTGAGACTAGACACACGCATTCAGCTTTGTTTAACTCTACTCCCATAGAAACGTACAGTGGAATTCCTGCTTCTGGTGATATTCTTCTCTATTTTGTATAAAGTTAAACTCTTCTGCTTATTTCTAGCTATAACAATTACTATTTATATATCAATACAATACACTAGTTAAGGCTGAGCTTCATCTACAGCCTCATCCACCACCATCTGCCTTTTCCTTTTCCACACCTCTCACACCCATGTCTTAAGCTTTCAAGACCTTCACCTGTATTCTCAGCTGTGGCCAAGCTGTACCCAGCAAAGGCTACAGAGGTGTTCAGCACAGCTGATGGGCTTCAGAGGGGACAGACGGACATGGAAAGTCATATGCCAGCAGCAACGAGCAGTGGGAAACATGAGCTTCTGTATGAGGTCTATGTTACCAGATAATCCCTGTGCAGCGGGCAGAATCCCACTAGGGAAGGATGTACCAGCTTTGAGCTACAATCCACCGACTGTTGACAAAAAGTGGCCAACTATTAAGAGTTTCTACACCTTCATCTGAAGTAAAAGAAAGGTCAAATAGCAAGATGTCTAGTGTGTTTTCTAAGCAAACAAATAATCACTCAAACAGAAAATCCAATCATCCCTTAGAAATTTAATTAAAAAAGATAATTCAAAGATAGTTTAAAATTACTATGTCAGGTGATAGAGACAAGCCCACTCTGCTCAATAAATCAAGCATAGCTGAAACACTCAGTGGGTTTGGCTCCCTTGCCTCACATGAAGCAATTCTCAATTAAATGTGTGTTTTCTTCTTTAAACAATTTCCATGGTTTGATTTTCTTTTTTGTGGTTATTTGTTCCCTTGGAAGGTGTGCTAGTCATGTTGCTTTTGAACTAAAATTCAGCATACCATATACTTTTTATTGGCATCAATGCAATTGCTTTTCTTTGGGCTCCAGAAGTCCCAGACCTCCAGACTTGAACTGGTGCAGAATGCTGCTGGCACCTTTTCACAAGTACAAAGAAGTGCAGATACATCATCCCCACGCTGAAGCAACTGTAATAGTTTCTTTTGGATTTCATGATCCAGTTCAAAATAACTCCCCTTGTTTTACAGACTTTTCACGCACTTGCTCCAGCCTATTGTACCTCATGCAATTTGGGCTAGCTCCACTCTTGGCTACATGAAGAGGCTGGAAAATTGCCTGAAGTGTGCAGCTGGCCATTCTCCCAGCTGGAGGGGTTGTGACCAGAGCAAGGTGTACTCCAGTGATCTCTTCTGTGCAATTCCCGTTTGAGAGAGGATACTATCTAGCACATTTTTAAGCAGCCCCAAGACTTTTCCTAGGTATGCATAAGATGGATATTAAGAAGCTGAAAGCCTCTTCCATGACCCAAAGCTGCAACAGGTGCTGTGTGAAGCAATTTTTCATGTGAAGGGATCCCCTTCACATCAATTCTCAAAACTGTAATGAGAACACTATTAAAACTTTCTACTTTTTCACCTAAATCCCCTGCTTTTTCTACAGCCATGTTCTTTTCTGGCTCTCCAGACAATCCACCAACAACATACCCCTTTTCTCCCCTTGGCTCCTACCACCTACAGCTCTCTGTTTCTACAATTCAGTATTGCTGACTTAAGATTTTATCACAGGTCTGATGATATTTTATATTTTTTATCTAAACCTCCACTGAAGTAGGTTAATTGCATGAAAATCCTTTCTCATTTTTATCAAGTTGATACCTAATTCTTACAGTGCAGAGAAAGGTTTGCATCATAAAAATTTAAAAAGTCAAAAGCCACAAATAAACCTTAAGAAATATTTTAAATTTCATTACTTTTATGGCAGTCTCACTAATTCGAGATTCTGGCTAGTAATTTCTGAATGTTTGTATTGTCTAATCAAAATGCTACCTGTTTGCATGAGATGACTCTGTGTTACATCAGTTCACTTTGTGCTGAGTATTTGAAATGTGCCTTACTTTCAGATTGTGYAGATGATTCATTAAAAATAATAAGCCATATGTTCATATAGTCAGTCATCAACAGTCTAAAATAAATGTAATCTCTTCAGGTGTAAGATACATACTATAAATGTATATGGATGTAAATGAGACAGACATTAAGAAGGAAATATACACCCAATCTTGGGATGACTGCAGTAATCAGCAGTGGAAAGCTGTGGGTAGACTGCTGAGATCTTTCCATCTAAGTGTTAGAAAAAATCATAGCACAATATCATGTATTCTGCATGTGCGGCGTATGTTAGAAGAGAATCTTTTAAATGTTTTTTACTAGAGAACTCTGAAAAAGTTAACAAAGATCTGAGAGGGGATATGATCTTTCTGTGTAAATACATTAAGGAGGTAAATACAGGGAGGTTGAAAGCTATTAAAAATACAGGATAAGGTTGGCACAAGAACAAATGGTATAAACTAACCATGAATAAATTGAAGCTCGAAATTAGAAGGAGGTTTTTAACAATCAGAGCAGTGAGGGAGTTTTGCCTGTTTTCAGTGAGACTATGTTTTGTAGCCTTGAAAAGCCAAATGCTCTACTTACCATGAATCCAACCTTTCAGAGGTCAATAAGAACCATAAAAATCTCAGAATCTCTACTCCAAAACATAAAAATGTCACAATTCTGAGGGCTAATATCTATTGTAGTTCCTTTTCAGATAGAAGCCACAGTACAAAGCTCTCGTTTCTAACCCTGCAGGGTTGCACATTAAAAAAAAAAAAAGTTATTGAAAGGTGCACCTTTCAAATCCCCCACTCAAACATTGCTGATGATGACCTGTTTTGAACCTTCCTTTTAGTACATAGTCACTTTGAGGGGGAAATTCCAATTCTAAGGGAAAGAAGGAAAACTTTTTCACATTATTTAAAAATGAGGGCTGCTTGAAGGTCCTCAGCAGTCTGAAATGTTAGAATAAATCATGTTAGCAAACTGGTAGCTTTGAGTTAGCATGCTGCCTTTCAAACCTGGAAGAAAAAAAGTAAAAATAACGTTAGGTTCCTATCTTTCAAACACATACACGTATACTTAATTCCACAGAGCCAGTGACCACGAAAGTTAACAAGAGTATTGTCATTAGTACAGTTAAGCATACGCAAAAAGGCATAAGGGATCGGGGACTTAATTTGCTAAAGTCATAGAAAGTAAATAGACTTTGATATAGTTAAATAAGAAATGTTAACACAAGAATATACTTTAGTGATAAGAATTAGTGAGGTTATTTTGTCTTACTCATAAGCATCTGGATCCAGTTCAGTATACTGGGCTGGAAGATCACAGGTTTAATTTAGTATGGTAATGTGTACACTTCTATAACATAGAAAAATGCTGTTCTATTATTAGACTAGTGAAACTCAAAAGTCCAGTAGTTGCATTTGCTATTTTATGAGGGAAAAATCTGTCTACATTTTAATCTTAAAGTCTCCAGCTATAGCTGGGTTAAAAAGAAGAAAATAAAGGATATTAAACTGTTGATAAAAAAAGAAAATTGGAAGCTTCTCAATACATATGAATTATAGTCATGATATTGGCCACATGTCCTGATCCCATTTTTAGTGAGTTACATGAGAACAACGTTGAGTTCAGTTAGTTATTGGTTAGGCTGACAAAATAATAACCTAGAGAGGATGCTTAGCAATTTTTAATTACTTTTATGAAACAAATCAAAACCTGCCTCGGTTCACTAAAGTTTTTGTCAGTTTGAGTTTTACATGTGTAAGATCTGCAAAATTCATAGAATTTCCCAGGTAATCTGTTTAAAATAACATTTATATACCATTTGTGTAACATAGCTATATAAAATTAATCTGTACTGAACAGATAATTCTCAAAATAAATCATTACAAAGGTTATTTCTTACCACACGGTCTGTTTGTTTGATTTGTTTGTGCCTTGTTTGATTCCTTACCTAAGTTAACTTTTCTGCCTGTTCRGAAGCCACCATTTGCACTGGTTGAATTCATAGCTCTGTGTCAGAAAGCCACTTCAGTTCCACCTTAATATTAACTTGCTTTTGTCCTTCTTGCCTTAATTTTTGCAGCCACATAATAGTGGTGGCTGCTGCATCTGACTGTGCCTAATTACGTCTGGAAAACAATGCAAGCAACTTTAGCATTACTCTTAAACTCTTTCTTACTGACTTGCTGACTCCTTTGTTCATGTCATACTTATTTGCTAGTTCTGAAAATTCATGTTCAGACTCAGCTACACATCCAACCCGCTTTGTTTTTATTTATCAACCACCTAGCAACATTTTCATCACATGGGATCCATAATAACTATGTGTCATTCAAAGACAGTATGTTGTGTAAGTCTTTGTAGCTGTGCAACCATCTGTCTCTCTCTTTTTTTTCCTGAAGTTATTTACCTCACAGCACTCACTATGAAATATGGAAATGTGATTAGTTATCCTTTAAGAGAAGCCTCTAAGTACTGAGGAAAATAGTGATTCTGTTTAGTACTGTGCTGGCAGTGCAATTTGCAGGTCTCCGCAGAGCCTGCGCAAGAGCAGGACTCTGGCCAGGTAGCTGCGTCTGGCATCACGGAGCATCATGGTGGTAACTCCCTTTGTAACAGCCCTGCCAGAACTGGCAAAATTTGGTATATTTATTTAACATTAAAAAAGAAAACAAAATCCCCCAAAGTCCACTTGTCAGGTTAAAATGTTATTTTTCAGTGCTTTTGGTGTAGATGCTCCAGAGCAAATGGTTTTGAAAATACAGTTGCTTTCTTTCAAGTCTACAAGAAAAAGCAAGAAAAACCTTCTGCGGTAAGTATTAGAGTTTCCTAGAGAATATATTGCAAATTCTTACTTTATAAAGCCATTCATTATTACTAACCCTAACAAAGTTAAGAGGAAAATTTAAAACTTGCTTTCAGGAATCATGTGATTATATGAGACTTTCAGACTTCATTTGCAGCCTTTGCTATAAGGAGAGCTTGAATATATGACTGAACTGTGCTTTGAAGGCTGAACATTTCCCACTCCCCGCCCAAACACAAAAGGTAAATAAAAAAAGTCTAAAGCATTTTTCATCTCTAAGTGTGTTTTGATATTAGTGCCAAACTCATGATTATTAACAGGTATGAAAGAAGAGTTTTGAGCATTTATGCTGATGCCACCAAAACATCCTTGTCCAGAAATAAATATTTTGTTTATACCCAACTGCAGACATCTATAATATAGACATCTACATTGCTCTAAACTCCTTTTATTGTCAGTGTAGAGAAACAAACACTTGCAGTTTGTCTTCATCTAGCCTTTTTCAGATATGCATTAGGATGAGATGCATAGCATCCCACCCATTTACTTATTCCACCATATTGAGCATAAGGAAACTTACTGTGACTAGATCATGTCTGACATTTGGTAAAATCATCTTTTCTACCTTTATTGAGCTGTTATCCCTGCTAAAATAACTCAGACTGAGATATTTTTGAATCTGAGTATTTTGCTTTTCAGACAATTTTTTTTTTCATTTGATATTCTATAGTGATAGAGCACAAATACAGATTTCTGTACACCATTTGGCTTTCATAAAAACTTTAGAGTACGTTAAGAAGCAACACATTAAGCAAGCACATTAGAAACATAAACTTTTAAAAATAGAAAATGCAGACATAAAAAAAACCCACATTTGTTTTTCCCTGCTTAGTCTCAAGATTTGTGACCTAAATCCTGTTAACAAGATGCAACTCCTTGACTTTACGTCCCCACCAGCCCGACGGCAGGGCACTGCGCCGCGACAGACGTGCTTCACGCTCAGCCCTCCATGCAGCAAGCAGCAGGTGAGGTGGGAGGATGAGGATGGAGGCAGGCGTGTGGGACTCAGGGGCAGGCAAATTGTGTCTGATGAGCAACAGGGCTTGATATCTGTCGTATCGACACTACCGAAAAACTCAGCTCTCCAGGTCACTCCCGGGCGCCAGTCCTGCATGTCCACACTGAAGAGATTGTAGCTCACCTTAGGCTCTATTTGGGAGTCAACAGACCAGCCCTTTCTGAAATAAAACCTGGACCCAGTTCGGCGATAATTCACTCCAGGAGCAGTGCAACTAAATTAAATTGTACAGTGCTTGGCTGCTTCTACTGTCTTCTGTGCCCTTAAGCATCACCCACCTGCCACCATCCCACACCTCGGAGTATGCAACATATATTCCTAGCTTCATTGTACAGAAACATTACTTTGGTGAGGTACAGTCTAGCCCCCACAATATGTCTTGCAACCAAAAAAACACACAGAAATAAACTATTAAGTATTAGCGCCATAGGAGCAGCTCAGACGAGAGCGAGGCCATGTAGTATGGGCCCCGTCTGCTCTGCCTAGCGCAAGCCCTCTGCTTTTCTGGGGGTCAGGGACTGCTAATCTCTAATGCTGCAGTGAAGATGGGAATGCTGTTGTAGTCACAGTGTCATACTAGTATGATTTTTTTGTATTATTCTTCAGAAATAACACCGGTCTCAGAACTGGCTTTGGGCTTTTTGCATCACCTTTGATTCTGGTTGTAAACGTGTCCTTAGTCGTGGTTAGCCTCAGGCTCTATAAATATTTCATTGATTCATACAGGGCTTCCACTGCTACTCAGTATAAATAAAGCTAACAAAATCCAGCCCAAATTAAATAAGGCAGCACAAGGCTCCTATGCCCCAAACCTGGCCACACAGCTGCATTAATACTCAGCCAAATTGAAAACTGTTTATGTTTGCATCGCAGCATGTTATGGTGATTTTTATAAAATCTTTTACAAACCATCTTTTCCTTGTACCTTTATTCATTACATTAATGTTCTTTTTAGGCATGGGGTCTAAATGGTATTTCAATACAGATCACAATAACGTATGAAACATCACTCCCTGTAATAACTAAGGGATCTCTGTTTTGCAAGATGCTGAGAGACTTCAAATTTGCACTAAGCTGAAGCAAATACACAGTATCATTTTTTAAATCATAATTTTGTGGTGTGTTTTATGTGCCTTTAAATAACAATTGTTTTTATTTACAAGTAGTTTTAATTACGTTAGTGATACCACTTATATCAGTAAGCTCTTCTAAACTTAAGATTTGAACTAGGAGACATTGTGCCATTGGCATTTTTTAATTGAAAAATGCTGACCACTAGCAATTTTTAGAGAATGACTGTTCAGTCTGACATTTTCTATTCTTTTTCTTTTTTTTAATGGGAAATCTGAAAACTAGAGCTTTTTCCCAGTGACCTTTGGGAACTTCCGAAAGAAAACAAGCTGAACATTTCAGATTTTTTTTTTTTGAAAACATTTTTCAGCTTTGGCTTTCCTTGAAGAAACAAATGAATAAAAAAGTAACAAAAACATTGAAACAAAATGCTCGGAAATCAGGGTTTTCCATCTAGATTTGCAGGATTGTGTCATACATTTTGAAACTAACTTGGTTCCACCATGGTACACATTTGCGTTTATTATTCTAGACAATTACTAGACATCCATTCTCAACAATTATGTGGTGAGCATTTCCCGTGCAAACTAATATGAATGCACAGGCCTAGATTTATCTTACCTAAATTTAAGCAATTAGGCATTGAGGGAGCTGAGAACCCTAGCTGCCTGGAAGTCTCTCTTTAGTTAATGGAAAAAGACGTCTCTCTAGAGGGCAATTCAGATACTGGATGGGTGCAGCGGGTGCCTCTCTCTCCAGCGGCTATGGGGGCACCTTAGTTCATCTCAGTTCCTAATTTAGGAATTTCCATTAAGTGCCTAAACTTAGGAGAGCCATTGTGTTTATGATGTGCGAAGTAGTGTAACACAGAAGAAGATAAGAATTGCTGTAGTGGTCGGACCAATTTCCATCTCCCCATACTTTGCCTCCACCAGTGGCCTGCAAGGCTGAAGGGCTGGTTCTGCACACCTCATGCTGCTTTACGGGCAGGACATGCTTCCTGAGCCAGAGGTGGTGGCTTTATATCTAATAGTCCTCAGAATGTTTCTATATCATGCATTTGACCAATCTTCCTGTAAACAAATTTAAGATCCCACAGCTGCAGCATCTTGTGGTAAGCACTTACACAGCTTAACTATACTGGATAGTTCAATGGGAAGAAATGAGAAGGAGTCTCTTGACCTGACAGGACACTGAAGGCAGGTAAGAAACTATGATATAAATAGCAGTGATTGCTCAGTGCACTGATGCAAAAGAGTATCCTTTTAGACTATGTATTTCTATATACACACATAACACTGGAAAGCTAGATACATGTTCTTTTTTTTCATAAGCTGATTCTTGGCAACAAAGCAATTCTTAAATCATTACAAAGTATGTGCAATGCATAATCCCATGAAGTATGCAGCCCTTTTAATTCATCTGCTTGTTTCTGTATCTGTAAACTAGTCTGATGCCAGTACAATCTGCCAAGTTTGGGTTGGGGAGGGGGAGAAATAGTTCAGGTTCCTTATTAGGACCTTTTCATGTAGCGCTACTCCTGGGCACAGGTTGTGGTTACCCTTTCCATCGTTTTCGGATATCCTTTACACAGTGTACGGTTTAGGAGGGTCAAAGTTTGTTTTCACAGCACAAGACACATTACGCCCCTTATCTACTGGAACTTCRTTGTTCCTTGCAGAGAAACTTATTTCTCTGTTGTATCCATGGGAACCACCTTCAGAAAGGGTGGATGTCCAAACAGAGTCTTCATCTCTGCCCCCACTTCCTCCCCCTTCCTCTGAATGAATTCCTATCTAAATAGTTCCTGTCTCTACAGGTTGAGACAGGCGGTTCTCATGGAAAAAAAATGGAGAACAAAAAAAGGAAAACAAAATGATGACAAACAAGCTTACCTAGTAACCATTTGGAAACATGACCTTCTACCTCCATCTAGCTATAAAAGGAAATATGCGTCTTACTCCTTCTCTAAACACACGGTTCAGATGAACATGCAGTAACAATACATTCAGAGTTGTTCATCATCACATAAGTCCTAAGATTTGGGATATGTGTGTGCTTGGGTGTCTTAACCATGGAAATCTCTGACTTTGCAGTTAAAGTGCAAAAATCCTTTCTGTAGTATGCACAAGTGTAACATACATAATCCTTTATCTCTGGCAAGGCCGTTGGCTTGTTGCTAAAGGCATGTTTGGTGGTGTGTGGAATCTGAAGCTATGGCATGACATCACTGTTGAAGGTGCACAGATACCATGGCGATGGGAGTGACATAGGTGCCTAGATAGATAGGCAGATGGATGTTTTCTTTACCAACTCGCCAGCTCTTTGATTCAACCAGTCAAACCTGATTTTCCAGATTATTTAAGCAAGCAGACTCAAATCCATCTGTTTGAGAAATCCTGGCAAGCAATCAAGCCCCCTGCAATTCTCCCCCACCACCATCTCAAAATTAAAGGTAAACACTAAGCAGTTCTCATTTAAATATGAAGCATCTGATACAGCCTTGATTTTTCTTTTTTTTTTCTTTTTTTTTTTTCAGTTGCGGGAGAATAAAAACAACAGTTGAAGGAACTGCACTCAGTAAAAAGGTTTCTCTGGCAAGGAGGCCAAACTAAATAGTGACACCCAAAGCAAAAACATGCTTCACTGAAACTAAACTTTAGTCAATTCACTCTCTGAAACAAAGGATTTTTTGTAATTTCAAAAGTGAACATTGTACTTTACTCTGGCAGCCATTTGTATGTTTTTCAATGATCTGATTACGTATAAATCCCAATTTAGCATGCCTTTCAGCACCTAAGTCCTATGAGTGATTTGAAAACATTAATGAAGTTTTCTATAGACTACAGTTGCCCCTCTCTTCCTCCTAACATTTTGAAATGCAAGGTTTAGTGACAGTGTTTTGATGTGCCTCATTTGTTGATGTGTATTTTCTTTCCTTCTTCCTAATTACTTTGTAAATATTTATAAAAGATATGGATCTGTTTCATATTCTCGCAGCAAGTCAATGTTTTCTCCTTCATTCCTGTCCTCTATGATTGCTGTGCCTCCATGTGCTCTCTCAGTCATTTGATGGAACTTGTATTCCTTAGAAATGCAGTCATCAACATCATCTGAAATTTAGCACAGGATTAGTTCAAAGGTTCCTCACTCAAGGGATAAAGTCTCCGCTCCTACTCAGAGCCTGAATAATCAAGCGGTTTGTAAGATTGGCTAGATTTCACTCCTGGCTTTGCTCTGCACCTTTGTCTCCATGTCTTCACAATTTGTAAAACATCGCTAGTCTCTGTTTGCAGGATTGTACATCTACTTTACACTGGCCTGAAGGGGTACTGTAAATCTATCCCTCTCCAAATGATTTAAAATGCTGCAGGTGAAACTCCCTCTCTTCTGCCTTCTCCTAGGCTCTCTGTGGGGGCTTGACATCAGAGTGCTGGGAGTTAAAGGCAAAAGCCAAACGGGAATGTATCATGGTTATGCAGCAGGGACTGGCATATCTGAGTTTTGTGTCAAGGGCTTCCCACTGTCAGTGGCTGCTTTTTGTGCTAAGCATGCAGATGGGACTGTGCTGGCTTTCCTAACGTACCGAAAGACTCTTTAAAGGTACGTGTGTTATAGCCGAATAACAGAAAAGGAACGCATATAGGATCAACAAGAAGATCATATTTGATTCTTAGAAACATTCCTACAGATCACCTGTCTTCTGGAAATTGTTGAGAATTCATTTTTCCTTCTTTTAAATAGAAATGTGAGCTCATCTTTGCTAATGATTTCAAATGTTCTTAGCAAAGGAAAACCAAATTTTAGAAAAAAAAAATCCTAAAAGCATGTAGACAGAAAAAAATTGTCAAAACCAAATCTTTTCCTGGTGAACGTATGCCTTGACTGAATCACTATTTTCAGTTGAAAGTCTGAATTGTTGAAAATTCCTACTCAGCTCTATCCCCACTTACCCTATACTTTTCCTGTAGGAGGAAAACCAAAACCTGAGTTACTGGGAATCAGTTTCCTGAAAGTTGTGTTTTCTTTTATCCAACTGAGAAATCATTTGAAATACCCTAAGCCCTCTTATTTCTTCAAAATAATCCCCTACCTTAGACATATGAAGTARTGTAAATACATTCCAACACAGTTATATTTATTAAAAGTTCAATGTCCCATGTATTTTAAACAGAAGAAATCATGGAAAATGTTAAAATAAATATTGTTCTAATTGCTTCCCAACCAGTGCACTTAATTAATTTCACAACCAGGTGGTGAAAATGAGCTCCCTTCTAATTTCAGGGTTATTTGGCCCTACTGAACTAGAGCCTGATGTAATCAACACTGTGATTCCTAGGGCTCTGAGCGAGATGAGTCCAGCTCCCGGTGAGGTTGGTGTACAAGATTTTGTGTCTTATTCTGGGATTTAGCACCTCACRTAAAATGCCCCTTCCTTTGTGCCTGCTGGTATTTCCCAGATATTTGAAGTGCAGCTTGTATGTTTATCGTGTCCACGGGTAAGCTGCCCACTCTCTTTGCTCTGAGTGGTAAATACTTAAGCCACTTCTACTGATGGTCTCTTTCTGATGCTTTGGCAGTGTACGTGTGCTTATGGCTGTTTTAGTTTCTCTTACCATCTTCATTTTACTCTCAGATAAAATAGCACAAACTTGGGGAAATTCCAGATTAAAGGTGTTAATAGACTGCTGGATTCAAAAGAATGAAGTCAGGAGGGTTATTTTGGAACACCACCAGCATAATTGAGATTCAAATTAGGCCTATGTAGCATTAATAAATGATTAGTTAATATTCAAAATATCTAATTCATATGCAGTTCTAAATAAACTTATAAATAAATAAATTATACTGTCAGTGCCTTATTGCTGTCTGTTTTTTTCCTCAGGGTTACTCTTTCGATGGTGATAAATACTTCTCTTATTCTGCCCTTGTGGGTTACTCAATTTTAAAAATACATTCCAGGGACACAGATAACAGCATGTGATTTAAAGGATATTGAATTCACTCCACTGTATTTATTGTAGTGCTGGAAAGAGGAGTAAGTGCCCCTCACACGTGATCCAAAGTGCGAGAACCAGGCAGGGCCTGGCGAGTTACACTATCGAAGCGTAATACAAGGGACYAGACAGAGCCGTGCTTCTTTAAGGACGTTCTTGCATCACTCCTGCATTGCCTATGCCCATCAGTGACTCAAAGACAGAGTACTCTGACTGAACAGATTTGATTAAACCTTTCTGAGTGTAGATCTATCATAATCCTGCTTCTTCATGTTGCATGATAACATCCAGCCCCAGGCAGACTTTTGATTAAAAGTTCCCCCGAAGATTTGTGGAGAAATTCTGTTTATTCCCACAACTCGGAGAGCACTGAGGTTATGTGCCCACATTTTGAAGTGCAAATTACTGTAGTGCAATAAATTGTAATTTGGCAAAGGTGCTTCAGAAGCTTGGAAATTGACTGGGGAGGCCTATAGAAGTTCTCCATTGGACTATGGTCAGGAAAAAAATCGTCATTTTTAAAATTTCTTTTATTGTTGAATTTAGCCGACATAATCTTTGAAACCCAGAACTGATGGGCAAAGGGAAGGCAAGAGCTTGTAGCTGAAGATTAGGATCTGGAAAAACTTTAGAGAATCCCTTTTCAAAGAAGAATCACACATTAAGGCCACAACCAGACTTCCATGATATGATTTATTTTCTATTCAGCACTTGCTGGGTTCCTGCCTCTTCAGTTTTACCTTTGTTTTAGAGAAAGCAATTGAGTAAACAAGTTCTCTCTACTTTGAAAAGTTTGTTGCTTAGTTTTAGAGTTTGGAAAAATATTTGCTAAGTCATTTTTGAACTGCACAGCAGATGACTTCTCACTATTATATGCTATATTATATGCTTCTCACTGTTATAAATACAGGTCACTTCAGCCTGCTCTAAATGCAAAATCAGCTTGATTGTACAAGTCCAAACTCCTTTACACTAACTTTTTCCAGCTAGTCCATAGGTAACGGTTGAGGAGAATTGGCCCATGAATAATAAAGTATTTGGTCTGTTAGCTACTAAGTGATTAAACACCAGAGGCACAGACTGAAATATTTCATTGATGGTTTGACAGCTAACACTGCAGGGGCTGACTCAGGACTTCTTGCTCAGTCTTCACTCAGACTGAGCCATGACGATTTTTATCAAATTGAGGAGTTAGTAAAAAATGCTGACTGGGTCTCTTTGACGTCAGTGTCAGTCTTAATTCAGAATTTCTCTGAATCTGATATGCTGTGGAAACCCTTGAAACAATATGGAAACACCTAAGTCACTGTGACGTGATTTTCAGTGATGCTAATCCTCCAAATCCCACATGGGCAGCATGCTGAAGGGTCATTAAAGATTGGGCTCTTGGTGCAAGGCATTTTACAGATGTACTGGGAGTTCCCACTCTGCACTAGGCTTTCTTTGACTTTAATGATCTGTGCTGGTATCATGGTAAGATGATAACATCCCCATTTATACTAGTTTGCTGCTGAACGCCACAGTTCTAGAGTGGTGTGTGATTTTCTACTTCTGCCATCAAAATATGCAGAAATAGCTCTGGGTTGAAACATTTTTGATGTGCATATAGTAGCACCAAACAGCAGTTCAGGACAGAAAGAGAAAGGACAGCGATTTCTGCCACTGAAATTCATGAAATGCAGGCAGGCACAGTGTGATTACACAACTTTTAATTTTTACTGCTGTTCACAAAATCTTGGCATTCAAGAGTTTCTGCCTGTGCTGTGCACTGGGGATAGAGCAGAGCCAACTCTGCTCTTGTTGTAGGTCAGTTGATTCACCAGGCTCCGCAGTTCAGGGATTAATTTTTATCAGTTGCACAAGAAAAAGACATAAAGATAAAGAGATAAAGAAACCTGAGATAAAGCAAGCACATTTTTCCCTCATGTTCCTGGGTAATTTGCCTATCCCCACAGGACTAGTTTACAGTAAAAGAGATCAATAACAGTACACCAGTATAGGCAGGAATTCTTTCAATAGTCTTTATCCATGCTATTATCAAACAGTCTCTTCCAGGTGACATGTATACTTCACCTTTGATCTCAAAACACTGTATTTAGATATAACAGTCATGTTCACCATCTGTTGTATTTTAAACGTGTGATTCTTATCTATGTGTACAGACTGTGCAGGTGAATATACAGTAGTCTTGCAATTATTCCCTTTCAAATATTTTCCACTTTTAGGAAAAAAACTATGGGAAAATGTATCAAAGAGTAACTTCCAGTTAAACAAGCTGCTAGAAATCTGAAACAAACAGACCATTTCTGATGATTCCAGTGTTGAACCATAGAGCAAAACATGGAACCACCACAGCACAACTAGTCTGTAAGCAAACAATAAAACCAAACATTTATGGGATACAGATCATGTTCTTGTATTGAAAATAAAGGAATATAGATAACATATCTGATGTGGAAATAAACTGAAGTTGGCTGAACCTTGCTCTAATGGAGTTACTGAAATCCACAACAAACTTACCTATCCAGATGAAGCTGCTTTCCTTTTTTTTGGAAGATTCTGACAAGATCTTACTGATTCACAAACAGCACTCAAAGTATTTAAAATCATGAGTTAGATTGAAAAAAATCCAATAGGTGTAATGTCTGAAATTAGCTTTTTTAATGGGACCTTTTTCTTTCTCTTTTAACTTGCTTTTTGTTCCTGTTTTCTTACCTCAAAATGCATTTTGTCTCATCAGATCTTTTTGAAATCCAACCAGTGCCTTTTGAGGAGGCATAAAAGATTTTTTTTTTTTTATTGCTAACATTCAACTGAAAAATGGGCATTGTACTGCCTTCTTTTTTATATTATTTCAACTGAAATAATGTGGATGTTGAAAAAATAGTTTATTTCATTTTCTGGAACAACAAAAATACCTCATTTTGTGAAGTGTATTTATCATAAAATTTCTTTGGAGAAAAAATAAAATCCAAGAACCACATCATCTCTTGAATAGAATCCAAGAAACATCTTGTGCAGTGTTACCCCACTACTTTTTATTTATAAGCAAATAAATATTAGATTAAATGTCTGAAGTTATCTTCTTTATTTTATATTGCCACACACACTTGTTTCATAGGATCATGGGATCATAGGATAATTCAGGTTGGAAGTTCCCTCACGCCCAACCTCCTGCTCAGCAGGGGCAGTGCTGAGGTCAGACCTGGTTGCTCAGAGCTTTATCCAATGAGGTCTCAAAAAACTCTAAGAACAGAGACTGCTCAGCCTCTTTGGGCAACCTGCTCCACTGCCTGACTGTCCTCCTGGGGAAAAGTGAGGGAAAGTGTTTGTATGTATGTTGTTGCTGCTGTTGTTTTTAATTTCTTGCTAAATGTTTCACGAACCACCTGTCAGTGACTGCAGAATGAATAATGCTGGTCCAGTGTGTAAGGGCAGGATTGCTCAAAATGCTCCCTTGATCACTTTCCTACATAACACCAAACTTGGATTTTTCCAAAGATTTCTAAAATATTCATAAGAAATGACACAATACAGAGAAGTATGTAGCCGAAATACTAATTTAAATAGACAAAAATTAGTCAAAGTGTGAGCTTAGGTGGCTTTCTGGTTAAAATTTCTAGGTGGTGGCAACATGTAAAAGCATGTTGTCCTAATACCCAATCACTTTCAGAATTAAATTAATTATATCTCTAGCTAGTAACTGAAGGGTGTACAGGAAGACTTGACAAGTTATCTTGCTAAAGAACCTGAAGCATAAATCCATGTTGGTGCAATACCCATCCTGCAGCAATGTTGACCATGACCAGGTATGTAATGAATTGTTGTTTTGGTATTTTCCAAAAATCTAAATTTGTGTTCAGGGCAACATGACTGGTAAAAGTAAAACAGGGCCATGGATGAGGCTCAACAGTCAATGGCTGGTGCTGTTTAACTGCGTCAGTTACCTCTGTCCAAGAGGGAGCAAGCCCTGAGCTGTGGGCATGTGAAGCACTTGCTTTGGGACTGGTCCCCAGGTCTCTTTTATTTTTTTGGTAGAGACCAGGGAGCCAGAGCCCCTTGGGGCTGCAGGTGAGTGCTGCTGGAGGGAAAACGGTCCAGCCTCTTCTGTGCTTCTCTGCCAGAGAGCAGGGAGGCCTGAATTCCTCCCCCAGACACCTCAGATGGAAGAATGCAAGTCAGGAGCCTCATTGCTCCAGGCCTCTCCTTTCAGGGGGAAGAAAGACACCTCCGAAAGGTGGTTCAGCACCCTGGTAAGTGTCTGGTTCTCCCTGTTGACTACTGACAGCATTTAGATCATCTACCCTCCTAGTGTAGCTGCCTCAGATACCTTCAAAGTTAGTCATGGTTAATTTGGGCTATAATTATTCAAAGAACGTAGTGAAGGATATTTCATGATAGCTCCAGCAAAGATTAGGCAGGAATATTTGAAGGGTCGTGGACCCCTGGGCACTAAGCATGCATGTGCAGTGCTGGATATGTGCAGTAAGTGCAATCTGTCAGACTTAGTGAGCATGTGCAGAGTGACCATGCATAGTGTATGTGCAGAATTAGTGTGGTGCATGCAGAGTCCAGGATTTCTTTTGGGCCTGTCTTCACATTGGATGTGAAACCTATTTCAGGCCAGAGCTCAGTCTCATCTCCATCATCCTCTGCTTTGTACTGGCACTGAAACTAAGGCAGAGGGATAAGAAACTGTGCTTGAGTTATCATGCATAAAACAGTGCATGCTCTCCTTGTACGTGGGGGAGCTGCATGAGACATTCATTGACTTCTGCTGCTCCCGGGCTCGATAGTGCAGCTAATTATGTGGTGTGCATCTTTCCAGTTATTACCATCCCCTGTGACTGAGCTATCAAGTTGGGTTTTAAACTTCAAAATTTGCATCTAAAAAATATCTTTTATCCTACTTATGTTTGACTAGTAGAGGAAGCCCATCCTTTCCAAACTGATGATTACAAGTGTATTGCACATTATTTATTTGTCTATGTTTTTATTGTGCTCATCTCATAGTCTGCGCATATTGCAGAATTTATGAACTGAAATCTGGAAACAGTGGATTGAAGTCGACTGAATCAGTCCATACCTTATTCTTTCTGCATAGCATGATATCCACTAAATCCAGGTATGTTACATGGCCTCCAGCAGAGAAAGTTTTACCAACTCCATATCAATCTGTCCAAAAACCATTATTCATTCAGTTCTTCCACTCCTTCTCTGGTCAGCCAAAGCCTGGGAAAGCAGGTGCATCTTCCAGTTAAGCCTGAAAGTCATATATCTTAGCTGTAAAAATTGAGTTAGAAAGAAGTGGTTTCTGAAGTTTGAGATGATAGTCCATTCATCTTTCAAACTGCCAGGGACACCACTGTCATAAATACAGATAACAATTAGTATCCATTGTCATGTATAAGGAGCCATAAACTGAAGTGGAAGGATAAAGGTCTGTTATGCGTGTTGTAAAAACTGGTGTGATGAAGGAAATCTCCCATGACCACTTGAACCCTTAGGCCTAATGTGATTGGAAATTGCAGATACTTCTTCGTCATTGGTTTCACATTTTTCAGGAAGGTAGATGTATAGAGGAATTCCTATTGCCTGTGGCTATTCTCTGTAGTCAGGTTGGAGCAGATAAAGAAACTCTGTTCCTTGGGACCTATCTTTCTAGTTTCCCTCGTGTATCCACCACAATACTTTACAGCATTTTTGCAGCTATTGCTCAAGGTTTGCTGCAGGTAAGGAAAAAAAAGTTCCCTCTTCAGGGAATTCCCTCAGATAATCTCTCACAGGGTGTGTCTATACAGTCTTTTGCAGACAGGCACCGAGTGAGCTCTGCCCAGTTTCTGAGCCTGCCAAAAGCCATGTGCATCCCATTAGTACAATGCAAAGCCCAGGCTAACTGGCCTTATTACTGGGGCTCTCAAACACAGTAACTGCCTTCAGATGGCTTCCAGATGTCTGAAAATTGGAAATCTAAGTGTGAGCTAGTCAACCAAAGCTTCTTTTATAGTCAGTGTAGGAGAATATAAACACCACCAGAGGCAATTTGTCTGACCTATCTTAGATGCCTATCTTAGGATGAGATGAATCACCTTCTGGAGGTGCCTATTTCTCTAGATATACTGTATAGAGAGCCCAAGGTGTCTCACTCAGACTGAAAATTTCATTAAAAAGAAAAGAAAGATGAGACTGTTAGATAAGCATTTGACTACAGGAACTTGGACTTCAATAAAACATCAAATAATGTGGGACTTGTCATGTGACATGTCAACACTGTGATCCTAATATTAGATCTCCCAAACCTGGTTTCAAAGTCAACAGCTCCTCCAAGAAACTTCTTTCTATTCGTTTATAACAAGGTGTCTATCTTCATGCAATCATCCTGAAAACCAGACTCATCTTCTGTCCATTTTGCAGGCATGCAGTAGTAGCCTCAGGCTTGGACAAATCATGACCTCCCAGATCTGCCAGGGCAGGCATGCCTTCCCATTCCTGGCATGCTAACTTCCCTATTCTCTCACCCTGGTTCCTTTCCATCAGGAATTCAGGCAGGGCCAGTTCAGTCAGTCCTTGAGGGAATAATACAAATGAAAGGATCTCAGATCCTGGCTTTACAAGACTGCTCTTAATTACTATGTAGACTTACCCATGGTGTCCTCTTTGAGCTGGTGCTGTTAGAAGTTTTGACCTCATCATTAAAGGTTTCATTTTATATTTTTTTACAGTCTTGAAGAATTTACACTGCTTACTTCTATTTCTGTGGTGCCTATATAAAGTTCTTGGGTTTACTTGCAGGCCAAAGAGCTTGGGCTAAATGAGCTACAAAGTTTGTTCTGGAAATCTGGATAACAGAGCAATTAATTAGAAATCAAACAGGTATTAGAGTAGACATCTGTTAATGTAAACATTTGTGACCATGGGATACACCCACTTCAGAATCATGTCCCTTTCATAATTGCCATGTCATGTCAATAAACCTTGGCCTTTCAAGTCAACTTTCATAGTCAACTAATGAGAATGGCTGGAATTGTCTTTTCGGTCCCAGTTTATACATTTTTAATACCTGTGTAATTCAAATAATGAATTCTATTTTTCTTGACAGTTATGTTTTCTGAAGCCAGTTAAATTCACTAACAGCACAGTTTTATTTTATACCTGTACACCCAGGTGTACATACCGTGCACACACAGCAACACAGAAACATAAACACGAATCACTTCAGCCAAAGGTAACCATTAAGAAGAGCTTGTCAAAAGCATGCAACGACACAGTAGTTTCAGACTGGAAAGGCTGGTTTCATGCTATTTAAGTTAGGCGCCTAGTCACTGTCGACTCCCTCCTTGTCAAAGGGGACAGATATCTCCAGAAGGTGATTCAGCTCACTTCAAATTTGAACTGTCCTCTGATGGTGTCTGTCTCTTTTCAGTGAATGCAGGCCTAGGTATTCAAAGTCTTACATGCTCAGAAACACTGTAGATTGCCAAATGCAGAGCAGCTCTGTGTTTATCTGAGATCTAGATCCTTCCCTGGCTATCACTCCTGGTGGCTTCAGTTCACAAGGCCTTTTTACAAAACCAAATCCCTTATGTAAGGAAAAAAGAAGACAAAGAAGAAATCTGAGAAGGCCAAGAAAATTGATTCAGTAGTTTCAGTCAATAGCACAGTGGTTAAGTTATCTGATCACTTACAAAGACTTGGGTTCAATTTCTACCACTGGCACTTTGATCTCCCAGAAGAGTACCAAAGCCAACAGCTAAAAGCCAGGCAAGCTAACAGCTATTCTGACAGAATAGGTCTTTCATCATATCCTGTTTGGGCCATTTCAGTTTCACTGGAATAATTAAAAAGTGGGATATAAGAAAACAACGAACCATTAGGAATGAGGATTGCACCTTCAAAATGCTAGGGCATAAGTCAATGGAGATGGTTGCTGTATTATGCTGACCACAGAACATGGACAAATGAAAGAACTCTGTGAACTTAGACACTCTGGCTCTGGCTGATTTCTAAACAATGCATTACTCCCAGAACAAACTCCTATTGGTTTCAATTAGAATTATATTCTTCTGGCTGCTCAATGTTTTTAAAAAAGTCCCCTCATGAYCCTATCTAAATCTTTAACTGTCTAGCTGGCTTTAAAAATCTGCCACTTTGGAATATGAACTTTGAGTTCGTAAGTCATTTAGAAATTTTTATGCTTGTTTTTCCTTGCCAAAAATTGGAATGTAACAAGATCAAGTACGAATTTTTGTTTCTTCTTCCTTGTCCTCTTCCTTCTGTACCTTCCCTGCTGTAATCGAGAATGTTAGTGCATTCTTGATTCCAGGGAGAAAAATCAAATACGATATTATTGTAGCTTTAGTTTGATATTCAGTACAGGTACCTCAGATGGGGAAGTCCCGCATTAAAGTCTCTTCTCCAATTAATAGTTAAATGCTAACATAAGTTTACTATTAACAGTTGCACCAAGAGTGATAGAGAAGGTTCATCATAAAATACTGAGTAGGAGGTTGGTCTTAAGTCTACTTACTGGAGAAGTGTGAAATGGCAGAGCAGGAACTTGCTGCAAACCTAAGTCATGTAACAGCCTAGCTCTTTGGAAGCAAGGCTTTCTCATTTTTCATTTACTAACTGTGAAAGTCTTCTGGTTTATTCCTACACAAAATAAGTACACTTTTTTAAATCTCAGGAAAGTTTTGTAGAGAAACTTTCTTTTTTGCAACAATATTTTCCTTGGGGCTTAGCCACATAGCACAGACTCCCATGAGAAGCTCTTTCACAAAACTTTTGAGTCCTCTCTTCATGACATGTGTGCCAAAAATATATGAAATAAAGTGTATTTCATTATTTACCAGCAAACAAAGAAAGGTGCATTACTAATTCACGTAACCAAGCCTTACTGTTGCTGTCCCTCTGGTCTAGCTTCCACAAACTTCAAGAATTTTTTTTTTTTTAAGTTCCTCACTTCCACATATGAGCATGTGTGGAGACAGTCTCACACACACATGATCCCCTTCCTTTCTGCCCAAAACATGTAATACAGGTGCTCCTGTATTATGACACACAAGCCATATTTAATACATCTTCGGCTTCTTTGCAGTATCTGCCACATGGAGCCTTCAACCTTTGGGCAAGATTCCAGTCTTCACAACACAATGGTTGGATGGTTTTTTTTTCCTCTCTTCTTAATGGCAGCCTTGAGTTTTATTTGTACTTTCTCAGATCCAGCATATTTCTCTATCTCTTTACATGTCAAGGTAGTTCTACTACACTTTCAAGTTAGTTTAAGAATGGTAATTATGGATCAGGAGTTCACATAGTGCTGTACTTGATGTTAATAAGCAGATAAATGTATAATCACTCATTATTATGAAAAGTTCTAACTGAAGGACCAAAAGACTGTCATTTTACTCCACCCTTCATGAGTCAGTAAAATGGATTGAATTATATAGCAGAACCAGCACTTCACTGTGATGAAACTCATAAAAAAAAAAAGAAAATGTCACTACATGTTGGCAGTTTATAAAAGGAGATTAACTAGCTTATCCATTGGTATTAACATGTCTTTAATAATGGTAACATTCTTTGTAAATTAAATACCTATTAATTAAAAAGCCTGTCCAGATATGCTTATGTGCCCATGTGAATGTAGGTATCTACCTGCCTTACTGAATAGACCTATATCGAAAGAACTAAGCTCATTTCTATGTTTTTAGCAGATTATACATAAAATTTAAGACCAGTTAGCTCTCACTGAATCTACAAGACAACATCTTGTGGTCCTAAAGTTCCTTTCTGCTCATCCACCAATGTACAAAGCTGCTTTAAAGTAGTGCCTAGAATCAGCGGCTCTTGCAATCCAACCTGTAATTTGCTTGTAACCCAAAATACCACATCTGCCGACAGAGGTAAGAGAAGTGCAGATGGCACATCCTGGTTCTGGAGTGTTGTGTTTGAGGGATTCCTGTTACTGCTGTAGGAGGCTATTACAACAGGAGCTGCGATGGGGAAGGATGTCACCCATGTTCATCCACAGCTGCAGCAAATACAGTTTAGAAGCACTGGAGAAGATGGTGCAGGCAAGAGGTTTTGGCAAGATATTTCTCCCATTTTGTAAACACAAATGTTGCATTTATATAAAAATAGGGAGGGGGGAACCTTTGAAACTCTTATGGTGGTCTAAAAATCATGTTTGCTGTAATTAGCATCCAAATCTCTCTAGATCTTTCTTCTTCAGGAAGAATCCAGCTTTCAGGATTAGATAACCTAATGTCTTTACAATATCTTGAGTGGCATTTTTTTAACAATCAATTTTTTTGCATAGAAATATTCTTTGTGCATTTTAAAATACCCTGCAGTTTTGTCATAAGGACAGACACTGGCTTTCTTTTACTTCATTGGCTGAGTAGCTGCTGCTCCCCACATTTCATGGATTTAAGTCAATAAATGCATCCACATAATTTGTGTCTTCCTAGTTTTTGAAATGTTTTAGGAGGAAGGCTACACTGCAACAATTCCAGTGCAAGGATTCCAGAGAGCTTTTACATCTACTAAATATTATTCTTAGGTGTGAAGGAAGGACTCTACATTGGAAAGTTGGATACACTGCTCTGTGGTTGCAAAAACAAATTTTGAATGCAAAATAGTCACTAAACCTTCAACTGGCAAAGACCTGTGCACATGTATGTGGGTATATGGACAGGTCATAACTCCCATTTATTACTGCTGGATTAACAGTGACAGGCTTTAGAGGTCAAACGTATCTGGATAAAGATGGAATGAATGACTGTTCGGTGCTAATCCAAGGCACAGTGAAGTCTAGGGAAGTCTTTTTACTAATTCCACTTTCAATTTCAGATGAGACTAAAAGAAAGGGAAGGGATTCAGATCTGCAGGAGGAAACAAAGTATTAGGATAACTTAACAAAACTGTGTACTATGGGAGTCAAAGAGTCCAGACATGTGGATCCTAGATACTCATTAATTCTACAGGGTTTATTTCCTGACCTATCCCAACTCTCACCATCTCTAAAATCCAAAGTGACGGCTGACATCCAGCAGAACACTTGCATATTATCATTCTCTCTTTATTTTTGATAAAGTGAAGATAAGAACTTATTTAAATTGTACCATGTTGTTAACCTTAGATTGATTCTGACAGGATTAAAGATAATGGCTTAAGAACGTCTAATCTTTTTAAGAGATGCAGACCAAAGCCCATGAAACCATCATCTTAAATCAAGGCTTTGTTTCTGCATCTCTGCATCCATGTACATTGGATGGTGACATAATACCATACTATAAACTGGTAAACCTGGTAATAGGCAAGTAGAGAAGTGTTTTCCTTACTTTATTGGAACTCTTGAAATATTGAATTTAAGCTATCAGACTTTAAACTCTGGAGAACTAAAGAACAGCTGCTCCATACTCATTCAAATTGTGCCTTAAATGACAGTCTCACACAATAATGAAAGGAAACTGTCTGTTTTGTATTGTTCAACCCACACAGAGGGAAGCTCTCAAACCAGTCTTTTTCTTTGCAAAATATATACCAAGAGACAGTTCTGTGCTAGGATTATGGATTCCTTTGTAATTGTGCCTTATTCATTCACTGCCTAGCTGAAAACAAAAGAAATAAAATATCTTATGAAAATTTCAGACATATTTGAGTTTATGACACAGCCAGCAGTACAAATGTCAAGGCTACCCCCTCAATATCAATAACTTCTGAGGTACTTTGACCCCCCAAAATTTAATTTTTTCTGATTTTCATCTCAATCCTGGTCTTTAAACTCTATTCACTTACCACTAATGACATGTATTATTGCTTGTTTTTTTCCAGATTTATTAAAGAAGATTCTGGACAAGTTCTGCTGTCCGTAGGCCTCATGCAAGTTCTTCCTTCAGCATCACCTTTTTTCTTTACCATCTGCAGTGACCATAACTTACCTAGAACAACATGGATCTTCAGTTACCTTTACTAACTGGGAAGGATTGTCCACAACTGAGAGAAATAGACATCGCACCCTCACTATCTCTGATCTTAGGAGGGAGTGAATTTCCCATTGTAGCTGTCTTTTCCTATCTGCTAATTCTAGAGACATCCTAGACAATAAGGCTAGACTTGGATAACTATGTCAGTAATCAATCCAGTTTGTAGACTCTTAATGAGTATAAATATGAGTGTCTACCTGTGAGATAAATGTCTAAGCTCCCATTGCAGTCAGTGGGGATTCAGGGCTTGATTCGTGTCTTCACAGAAGTGCCTAGGACACACTCTCCTATCTGAAACATCTGTCCAGGGCTGGCAGATAGGGACTGTCTCATAGGACACAGGCCTACAACAAACCCAAAACCTTCTGGACTGGCAGCTGAAGGCCCATCACAGTACCCTAGAACAGCTTATATAGAACTAAATTTCTACATTTAGACAGCTCAATAGACTTCTCGTGCAGCTATTCAACTTAAACTACAGTAGGCAGCTGCATTTAGTCAGTTGACTGTTTTTCCATACTCCGTTCACTGTATTGACTAGAGCCCAAATTACTATAATAGATGGTAAGAAACTTTGCTCACATGTAAACACCTACGTACTGATACATAAATCTCACCCCTACAGAAAACTTCAAACATCTGGGACTCAAGTCAGTTGCCTCAGTATGGGCATGCAGCATCACTCATGATATCCTACATTGCCTAAAACATCTCTGTGGGGATGGCAGATATTAGCCAGGATCCAAAGATCTTGCATCCTTCTGGGGAGGCAGCTGAAGGCACAGTAGAATATTCTGGGGAATCTAAGATGTCACTAGACTCGTATCCTGAGCTGAGCACCTGAAGACACATGAGATGAACTCTCCCTGAATATACATGGACTTCAAAATTAAAAATAAAGACAGCTTGACCACTTATAGAAGGATGCATTCTATCTTCAATGTTCCTATGCATTTATTTTAACCCAATTAAAAGCCAACACAATCCCTACAGATCCATACCAATGTTACCTGCATATTCAAAGAAACAAAATGGATCTTTTTGAGGTGAAGAAATTATTTTCATTTTAATTAAGCGTTTTTAGGAGCATCTTGATAAAGGAATGGTATATTAATTTGCTAGTATTTCGATGACTTAAATTTGGTATTTGTGTGTTCACGAATGTTTATCTCACTTAGGCAAAATTATTTCACCGGAACTCCCAGTCTTACTGCCACCATCACCTGCTGAATGACACATTTCTGACAACTATAGAAATTTTGCCTATGGGGATGTCTGAAAGGAATGTTGCTATGTAACCAGACTCCAAAAAGTGCCTTCAAAACAGTGATGAATTAATGAAGTTCACAAATAGGGTTTTTTTTCTGTCATAAATGTAATATTTACATAGGCCATTTAATTGCATCAGCAACTGAACTGACAACCAAATAAATCTGACAAAGAATGTGAAAAACTTGATATATCCTACACTGATGGGTGGAGAAGATTTCAGGGAGGCTTTAACTAGTTATTTTCTTAATAACAAGGTTATATGTTATATTTGCTCTTACTATTATGGTTTCATGGAGTTTCAAAATCTGGATGATGGCAACCTTCACATTTTGTGCTACATATATTCTCTTAGTAGCCTATAGAAATGTGACTGAGAAGGATGAAACATTCAAGAGAAGCTGAAAGACTTACTTTTGTAATAGATTAAGAAACAAACTTTTTGAGAATATCTGTATGAAATTAAACATTTCTAATAACAGAATGCCTTTTTACTACTTATTTTATGTCACTTCTAGTCTTATATTTTTGTTGCTTCCTGATGCTTTTGCAACATAAAATTTACACAGGTGATAATTCTGTTTACTTTTACTTTCTAAATAAACACATTGAAAATGTCTGTTCCTAACTAACTGTAATAATGTGATACTATTAAATTAATGGCAAATTTTTGGTGTTAACTCACTCAAAGTTAATTTTTGCATATTTGGTTTTGTTTTACAACTGTAGATTTTAGACTATACAAGTATCCCAGCATATCCCACAATAATCTCCAGCCATTGTGAACACTTTCAAGGATAGCACTACCAGTCACATCAATACATATTTGCTCTTTTGGGGCTGAACTTCTGGTAGATGCATAAATGTTCCGATATAGCTCATGGCTGCATTCTGTATTAAACTAGTAACTCAGATCTCCAGAGACAACAGGTTAGCATGTTATTCTTAGGAAGTATCAGACAAGGTATTTTCAATAGAAAAAAAAGAAATATCAATATCATAGAAGAGGCCATGGCCAGGATCTCAGACACATTCCCTTCTCTGGCATTTCCTACTGGGTTAGTTTAGATGTCAGCGTGTTGGCTCTTATGAGTGAATTCCATTCATAAGCACTGGCCTGTACCAAATCCTTGGATGAAGAACTTAAATGTATTGCCTGGGTTTGTGATTTTCACTCTTGAGTCCAAAGACCTTAAATTTATGTGGGCTCGCTATGTTAAGTTCCCTGGTGTGGGACTAGTCTTTGGTTCTTTAACTAGGCAAACTAAAGGCTGAGAGGAGGACTGTTTATTCAAGGGATAAACATTAGAAAGGGAAAGAACTATTTTAAGCTAAAATGCAATGTTGGAATAGGGCAGATATAGTTAAAAAACAGTGGCAAATGCTGTTCAGGATTGAAAATAAAAGAAAGATTCTAAGAAATAAAATTGAGGGTCATGTGAAAGAGTAATGGGAGCAAAAAAACCTGACTGTTTTTAAATGATTTTGATCAGTTTATGAGAAAGATTCTCTGGTCTGATTGCCTGTGATAACAAGGAACTGCACATGATGTTGTCATCTCCCTTTCACATGGTCTTCATATGCTAATAATTCTAATACATCATACAGAATTTTAAGTCACATGAAGCTGAGGCCCTTCTCTTATTTTAATGTGTTTATTGAGATTTATGATAAAAAGACAAAGTTGTTTTCTTCCTCCATACTTTACCTTGTAAGATTCTGAAGCCATTTAGAGTACCTTTATCTTCCAGAGAAACTGAAGAAGTCGAGGATATTCAATAATTCTTCAGATGTTTCCATACTTTACAAAACTCAGTCCTTTCAGGTAATAGCAAAATAAAGATGCAGTGCATATGAATAAGAAGAAAGTATAACAAGACAACTGCAACAAGAAAGGATAGGAATGCCAGTGGAAATTGTGATGAACCCTTCAGCAATTTTCCACTTTTTGCTGAATTCAGCATATACTCTTGAAATATTTTGGTTGAAATATTTAGTTTAAGCTGCATTTTTTTAGTTGTGTAATATTCCTCAGAAGAAGCTTTATTCAGCATGAATCAATCAGGCTGATCCCTAATTTAAGGGATAGTCCATCTTTTTTTGATGTCTTTCCCTTAGAGACAACAGTTACGAAGAGTGGGATTAATCTGTCCAGACTTCAATGCCTACACTCCGTTGGTACCTGCATCTGAGCTAGCCACCCTTTGCTATAATCAATGAAGAGAAATAGACACTCCTAACATGCAATTTATGTTTTCTTGAGGTAGATTTCTGTAAAAGGTCAGATTAATTGCATTCTAGAAGTGCCTATTTTGTTTATAACAAGTTCAAATGTAGATGTTTGCATTGCAGGTATCACGTCACTTCCATTAAGATCACATCAATTAAGATCACTTCCATTAAGATCACATCAATTCCATTAAGAGGGGCTGTCTCTGCCTAGCTTAGGCACCTAATTTTTAGGGAAGCACTAAAATAACTGCCTAAGTTCTGTGTACAGTGAATAGGTAGGTAGGTGCCAAATCTGGATACCCAAAATTTAATGGACATCAGTTCTCTTTGGACACYTTTGAAGGCACCTAGCTTTCTCCATTGACTTTATATGCACTTACTTTTATAGAAAGGTTCACCAGGAACCTAAAATTAGAGGCAAATTAGATATGCAAGCTAGGCAGACAGGATCATCTTTTATCTTGTCATCTCTTACTGATGATGACACAAGAAGATTGACTCAGCAGAAGAAAAGAATGACTGAAGAGAACTTACCTTGGACAAGATTAATCATGTATTAATTTCTGCATGCATGTCTACATACTACAGTGGTGTCTGTCCTAGACACAGGTAGATAAATATGTTCTAGATATACACAGAGAGGAGATAGATAGAAAGAAAGATGTGATACCAAGCCCCAAACATTCCAAAAATATACAGGTTAAAAAAAGTAGGTGAAAAGCTGAATTTTTTTTTTTATCAAAATAATTTTTCATTGTGGGAGTTTTCTTTCACTGAGACTCTACCTTGCAGGGGCATCTGTCTGAATGTATGCAACTAAAACACCAGCAATAGTCTTCTGTCTCCAAAAAGCAAATATTACCTTAGCCTGGGTTCTCTAGCAGGATAAGATGACAATTAAAAGCTGACTGGTGCCTCATAACAGTGTAGATGCCAGTGGTCCTGAGCTTGGTAGCAGTCTGCAAAGCAATGCAGTGGGACCTGGGCGTTAGACAGAATAATTGGAGTTATAGTGCTGAGGGTCTGCTCTTAGACTGCTTCCTTCATGCTGCCAGCATTTCCTCATCTACTTTCTGTTTTCGCAGTCATATAGACTGTGGAGGTTATGCCTTACTACATGTCTGTTTAAAATGGTCTTTCTGCCACAGCTGAGTGTTGCTCTAAAACCAGCGATAAATAAGAATTACACATTGGGCCATTTCTCCTGGAGGAAGTTCACTCCGTATTGCAGCCTCCGTTTTAGTGGTATCACACAGCACAGTAGTTGCTGACTGGCATCTTTATGTCAACAATATGTAGTTCACAGAATGCATTTGTGGAGTTAAAATATAAAGTCTTATATATAGATAGGTACTTTAGATTCAACTTTTATATTCCTATATGGTTTTACAAAAGGTGACTGAACAAGATACATCATGCATCTGAGGTTTCAGTGCTGTTATCCATCCAATTACCTGACAATGTTGCAAGAAGCTGGTGGGAAATTTGTAAGGCGATACAGTGTTATCAAGATTTACCTAATCACCTGAATGTTTTTTCTCTTTTAGGACAATTCAGAATTCTAATGGTAGAGAAGCTAAACATCTGCCTCCAAAATTAATTAATTCATCTTTACTTAATCTCCAGTGGAAGAGGAAGATTTATAATCATAAGGAAAAAATAATGCTTTTAAAACACAGACATGCCAGCTTTAAAATCATATAGTTAAGCACAAACAAAAAATATATTTTTTTATATTTGCAAATTTCACTACCAGACACTTTCAATACGCTTAATGTGTTAAAGCGCATCATGTATGCCATTTAAAAGTAGCACTCATATGTTACTGTACTTACTTGTAGTATAAAAATAGAACTCCCATACTCAGAGAAGATGAAGAGAATTTCAAAAATAAGTATTTTAATTCATGTCCTAGACACTTCTGAATTTGCTCTACATTCAGAAAAGTTTATGCATGGGAAGGATAGCACTTGCTACTGTGCAGAAGCTAATTTTATGTAACTTGGCTTCTTTCAGTGCAATTAGAGTCTAATGGCCTTTAGAAAGAAAATCCTAGCCTCCCATATTTATTAATTAAACCTCAAGGGACACAGCTCCACTCTTCTCCATTTCTTTTTTTCACAGTCAGGGTCAGAAATAGGGCAGTTTTTGACATCATTCAGTTATATTTTCCTACTGTGCTTTTTTTATCATTCATTTATTTACTTATTTTACAGGGATGACCTCAGTGGATCTGCAGTGGATCCACTGAAAGTAGCAACTGGCCACTCACATCTCTTCTTCCAAGGGTGTGACTTACCCAGGCAGGTGCAGGCAGACCTGAGCTCATTTCACCTCTCCTCAGAGGTGGCTGAGTGAGCTGGAGCACGGACAGGATGAACTGTACCCACCTGCACAGGCATGCTCCATAAATMGTTAGTCACAGGCATAGGATTATCTCCCCTAAGACTATCCACATAAAAGCTGGATGCATAAAGCACGCTGGCTGCAAAGGCTCTTTGCATTTAACGGAGAGGGGTGGGCAGCTCAAGTGCCAACTCGTCGTATTGCAGGATAACAGTGACTGTTCTCCCTTTGGAAATGCCTGTCTTTTTTATTCACTAAAGGGACATAGTGATTTCCTTAGACTTCTATCTAACTTTTAAATGTTGGAGTTAGGTAAGAAGAATCTCAGCCCTAAGGGCTAGATGGTGAGCTCCTCACGCAGGGTGAGTAAAACTCATGCAGTAAGTATTAGGACACTAGCCACTGTGATGAAAGATCCCTTGGTCTGATGTTGCAGAAAGTGATTAACCAAAGGGTTAATGCCTTTGTCTGTAGAGTTTTGCGACACAGAGTACACACAAACTGAAGCTTGGAAATTGTGATATCCCGCGCAGTTTTAAATTGTTAGCAGGTCTAAACAGATTTGTGTAGCAGTCGTAGGCATTTACAATTAGAAATCATGGTCTATTTAAATCCTAATAAATATCTTCTGCTGAACTATGCCAAAACAAAGTACAAGATACCTTCAGTGGATTCCTTAAACAAATAATATTAAACTTACTTTAATAATGCCCCCCAGGTATTATACTGAAACACCTGTTTTCTTGAGCAACATCTACTCCCATGGGAAATAAGTTCAAAGGCAATATAGTAGCATACAAAATGTTTTTGCCAGATACAAATACTGCCTACGTTCAGTATTGCAAATGGAAATTTTTCTTCCATTTGTCGTCATCTTTCCCTAATAACCTAAGGTCATTTACACAACATGATTATTTTCATTTCTATTAAAGAGAATATCATTGGAAATATTAAACTGCAGCTCTATTTTTAAAGGACTTTGTTGAGTTTAAAGGAAAGAAGAAGTAAATCTTCACACAGATAAGTTTTTAATGTTAATTCAGAAAGGGGAAAAAAGATTCTGTACTTCAGCAAGTTTCCCTTTGGTCCTCAACAAGAATCTGAAATGAAACCCATCCAAGTGAATGAAAGATTCCAGTTTCCTTGAATAGGCTTTGGATTATGGTCAACTCCTGCTCCCACTGATTTCAACAGTACAAGATCTAACTGTGTAGAAATGACCCTGTTCTTATCTCTCTGTATATCAATAAGTGGGCAAAAATTAATAGTAAATATAAGGTGAGATTATAGTCAGGCCTTGCTAATGCTGAGTTATTATTTGAAGTTAAAATTTAATTTGCAATACACATTAATTTTGGGAAGGATGACAGAAATAGAGAATAAAGGGAAGGAAGTAAAAGCTACAATGTAGCTTCTATTTATGCCTTTTAGGTGATAACCCAGTTTTATTATAGTCAAAGGCAAAGCTGTCATTGATTTCAGATAGGACAGGATTTAATCTGTTGTACTTCTTGTTCATGCTTCATTTAAGAAGCATGGCAATTAGGGTCTCTGAGTAAGCAGAGCATACGTTCAGATGAGGATACACTTGATTATATTTAGAGACTTTTCCACTGCTCAAATTTTTCCGTTAATTTCAGTAGAAGTTTGACTGAGCCCTCTGCAAACACTAAAACCCACTGAGGGCCGGGTGCGAGCATTTCCAGAATTAATGGCAAATGACCATTTTCAAAACTAATGTTCTTGCTAAAACAATTTCCTAGTAAAGTATTCACAAGCAGCAGTCTTCTTGCAGTTCTCAGCTATGCAAAACAACCTAATCATACCTTAAGGCCAACTGGAAAATAGTTGTCTAAGTTTCAGGCTCTCCTAAAAATGAAGCTGCTGACATTTCCAATGATCTTTCCTAATTCCTCCTGGAAAGAGCTTTTATTCTGGTACCCATCAGTTCAATTTGCATTTCTCTGGAAATCATCTCCAATGAGATGATTACATCAGAGCAATTGAACAGGAATTTAGAAATAAGCACAACCAAATAATCCGAAAGATGAGAAATCTCTCCCTAGTTGACTTTGACAAAGTCAAATCAAATCAATTTGTCAGAAAAGGACTGACATCTTTCCAGTTAATGATCAGGATTCTCATTTTAGATAGGTCAGAGAAAAAACTATTTTGAATTTAGTTTGACTCTCTGTACGTGTTAGTTTGTGTCCCCAAATCATCCCCAGCTTTGAAAAACTAGCTGGAGTGTATGGTCTCTAGCTCCTTGCACACCTAAACATGCAGCATCTCACTTTTTGCATTAGCTTCACTTCTTGGGGCTTGAGCTTAGTAAAACTCAGTGGTTTTGGCCTGGCTTAGACAGAAAGGGACTGAAGCTCTTGAAGCAAGTGAGAGCTGGAATTATTAAAAAAAAAAATTAAATAGCCACTTTCCTTGAGGACACTTCAGAGATGTGATTGTCACAGCCCATCTTCAGCTGCACACTGGAGTGAGACGACTTGGCTCCTCTTACCTTCTGATGGATGTTTGGAGATCAAGGGCAAGACACGGGCATCTTATCATAAGCAAATGGTAGTGGATTAGAGGAAGAAGGTGGGAGGTTGGAAAAGACACGGTTTAGCCCCTTCATATGTCCTGGGGACTTGCATGGGAAGGCCAACACACTTCTCAAGGCACAGAGATAACACATTTCCTCCTGAAAGAAGGAGAGGTGAGAAGAGAGCTGTAATTTTCAAGGGATCCAGCATTATCCCAGAGTCTGCTGGTAGGATAACAGAATGAGCCACTTTACCCGATTCATAAAATAACATAAATCTAACTACTGGATTTATTTTTGCAAGGTAAAGTTGAGTCTCAACTATATTCTTACATGAGTTCACAGTTTATTATGATGAATATGTTTTTCATGAGCCCAAGGAAAGGTTGAAAACTTGATATCATCCAGATTCAAAAGAAAAGGGTTGGAAAAAGAGAACCTAATTGGTAAAAGAGAGGGCTCAGCCAGCCCTACAGCAGTTTGACCTGAAGATAGCCCCTAGCAGCAGTTCCAGAGCCACCAGTGCAGCTGTCAGTGGAGTTTCCAATAGCCAGATGTTGTTACTGGAAAATACATTCCAGAGTTCATTTGAGCTACTTATAGTCCTGACCKTGTATGACCAAAGCAGCTGATTCTGTAGCTAAAAAAAGGTATTGGAGATTAAGCTGAATGTGAAGCTTCAGCTATAGAATTATACAGTATTTTACTAGCAAAAGTGCATTGACTAAACATGTATTCACCTCTTTACTTTTCCCCTGCGACTATTTTTGAAATTATTTTTACCTGTTCTGTATATCTCATGAGGTGAACTTATCATTCAAGCAATGGACAGGGTTGGTATATTTTATTGTCTTCTAAGCATTATGCTAATTTGCAGTCTGGGCACTTTAAAACTCCTCTTGTCCTGCTGTAGCTTTATTGTCCTTCAGGGTGAACACTGTAAGATAACTGGAAAAAAGTTTCTGTAAAAAAATACATTCCCTTTCTGCAGAACAAGAAGGATTTTYAAGGTCCTGGAATATAGGTTTTCTTTAGCCACCCACGGAACACATGGCAAAATTAAATGCATCTGACATGTACAGTACATCATGTCATGTCTGTTGATGTGATCCAACGGAGTACTAAACATTACTCAGTGCAAGACTTACAGAAATAAAAAGAAGATACCGATTGCTTAATATTTACTTACAGTTAGCAAAACAGGGTGAATAATCACACCTTGATTTCAGGGGTATTTTTCCTAAATCCTGTGTGAAAAATAAAGTTCTATTAGAAAGACATAATTTTCCTAACTTCATGTAATGCTTGCTAGAATATGTGGTTGGGGGCTTAAAAATGATAGTGGGTTTATAGTGGAAGATGTCCCTATTCAGCAGTGAGACAGCAGAGGGAGTGGAGAACTGGTTATTCAGAACCAAATCCTATGAACAGGGACTTATTTATATTCTTTTACATGTTTCTGAATCAGCACCTGGTACAGAATTAAAGGTACTGTGCTAGCATCTTCTGTCAGAGCCATAGGTGTGAGCAATCCTTATGAATCTGTAGTAAATTTTGCTACTTGCAATATTAATGCCAGTTCAATTTTCAACACTATATTATACCTAGAAAAAAATCCTGCTCAGTTTTGATTGGATAAGAAAAAGTACTTATCATCCCCAGGTTTCACCTRCTGGCTAGGTGTTCTGCGATACTAAACTTTTGTAATAGTCCGTATTAGGCATGCCCTGCAGGTTTGGATAAAAGCATTGTTAAGCTTTAACCTTGTCCTTCCTTTCTCACTGCATCCATGAAGCAGTAAGCAGATGGCAACAGTCATTCCCATCACAGCCTTGTTTTCCAGGGCTCTTATTTTCTGTGGCAATAGTGCCACTTCAGCTGTTTTTTTTTAGCACAGAATGTACTTTTGGCTCGCTCCACCTCTTGCCATTGCAAATGCTAAAGAACCACTTCTTTACATAGTTTCTAATTGGTCTTCTTAGGGATCTAACTAAGGTGATCAGATCTTCATTGGTACTAATTTTTTGTATTACTGCTGGTGGTCTTGTACATGCTATAGCCTCTCCATTACTTCTTCCTTCACCTTTTTGTACTCTAAATATTCCAGCATTTCTGACAAATGCTTTGTAAGCCCTGCCATTCATTCTAGAGTTTGCAATGATTTTTCTGTATTCTGTGCTGTTTGGGAGGATGTTTCAAAAATTGCACCTAAGGACTTAATTTTTGTGGTCTTCCTAAATGCATGAGGCATCTGTAATATATTGCTTCTGTAATACATGCAGGTTCTTGAATACAGTCTTCACTTTACTTATTCCTAGATTTCATATCAATGAAATGTGCAATTACTCTAAAAAGTAATAACCATTACATTTTAGAGTTTGTTAATATTTGTGTACTTCATAGACATCAGAGGGATTTTACACTAAAATGCACTTTTAAGAACAAATAAAATAGAAAATCAGCTTTTATAATTATTAATAGGAAAATGTATTTTTTTTTATTTAGGGTATCTAATAAGATCAAGTGTCAAGAAAAATAAGAAAAATGATAAGTAAGAGAGAGAATTGTTTTACATAATGGAAATTTACCTTCTCTCATTGCATAAGGACTTTCTGTCCAAGAAAAAAACACTTTTTTGGATGACTGTACCTGATTATTATTAGCAGTAAATATTTCACCAGCTGTAGATAGAGCAATAACCAAACCAATTCATGAATCATCCAACATAAAGTAAACTTTGAACCAACTCTGCAGTTAATTTCAAGAATATATTCTTTTTGAATATCTCTGATTTTTTCTGTTCTGTTAAATGTATTAATGATAAAGCATCTTCTTTCTTTGACTAATTGAAGTGCATCAAAATCTATCTAAAATTTATGGGAAAGGAGAATTTTGTGGTGACAGTATCAGAAAAGTATCAAAATTGTAAAGATACAAAATGATTTTTAAAGGAACAGTAGAGGGTCTTGCATTTTTTCCCTTTTTTATAGACCATGTTTACCACACAGATTCCTGTGTGAAAATTAGAGGCTGAGTTTATAAATTTACCTGCCCTATCCACGTCAGATCTTCTTCACATATTTCAGCTGACAAATTAGAGAGGGGATATTAAGCATTACAGAAACCCACAATTATGAAGAAACAAATATGTGCAGAACCATTAGAGGTGCATGTGAAGAGAAATATGGAAAAAAACCTGTTGATTACCAGACTGAAAAAAAACAGAGCTTTACAATTGTGGAATTGTAAAGCAGTGAAGGATTTGATTCTACAAAGTCCCTGCTCACGGGGAAGAATATTTTGTCAATGATGTGGTGTATTGGTTGATTGGTTATCTGGAATACATGGTCTAGACTAAATGTCTATTACATAAATGACTTTGCACAGGACTGAGTTTTTTGTGGTGTGACTATATTGCCAAAAACAAGGAGGGCTGGGACTGAGCTCTAGCCCTGGTCTCCTCATGATTCGCCCCACTTGCTCTTAGCTTATTCCTTGGCTTTGGGCTGGACCACTCCAACTAGGTCTTTGCAAGACAATTTGCTCTTGCAAGCACTAAGCAGCATGCAGAAAAACCAGCAGTGGCACACAGTTTCAGAGCCAGGGTTTTGTCTGGAGCCTTCTCTTATTTAGTAGTATGGACACAGTCACATAGAATATGTTCCTACACCATATTCCTGAGACTTGCTGAACTTCACTTTCAGCGGGACCCAAAGGTGCTCAGTACTGAGGAACAGCATTTTGTAGGCTTATATTCCCATTGGTTAGTGATTGCTTGTATACAAAAAGTACTGTGGATATAAATGTCATAACTGCTTTTAACAGTAAATTCATGCATGCTTATTTCCAGAAATCAGGTTTATTCTCGCAGCAACAATTCTTTCTAGCCAGATTGTTGTACAGGCTTTTTGCAGCATGGACTGCTAGGCCTGAAGCACCCCTCCCTTCACTGTTAGAGAGACAGGAATTCACGGACAGATCTAGGTGTACTCTTGCTACCATCCATTGCAACTTCTTTTTCTTTAAGGGCCCAAGCAAAATCTTTGGACACCCACCTCTTCTGTGGGTGCTATCTAAAACAAGGCAGAAGAGAAAGGAAGTACATCCCTTTAGGGTTTATAAGGGATAAACAACCTCCACCTCTTTTCTTCTCTCCTCCTCTGATAGAAATGGAAGGGACAGTCAGCAGAGGATAGCAACGATCAGTTTCAAACTGTAGCTCACATGGTATGGCATTTCTCCCTGCTATCGTGGGGGAGAGTGGGAAGTGAGGCAGGTAGAAAAAGCTAAATTGGTAGATGAGAAAGAAGACAGCAGATGAAGGACTGGTTATATCTGGGCAGTCAGGAGGTTCTTCCTAGGGTTACTTCCTCGTCCTTCCTGCCTTCCCTTATCTTTGAGCAAAGGACAGGGTTTGTCTAGAGGGAGGGGGCAAGGTTGGGTCCTACATTTTTGTTCAGATCAAAGAGTAGCTCCTCTTCTTTCAGAGAACACTGGGCAACATGAGTGCCATGCTGAATTGTTGAAAAAAGAAGGAAAGAGAGCAGTTTGGGTAGGAAAAGTCTAGGTTCTAGACAAAAAGGTGGTGCTGAAGTTGGGGGTTATTAAGCAAAACACCATCTGGTAGTTTCATCTTGGCTTTCCCTCAACTTCATAGCTGAGCATTTGCATCCCTCCAGCACATTTTCATTTCTTTGTGTTTAATCAAATATTAAAATATATAGGGAAATAGTTAAGACCCCTGGGAACAACAAGTTCTTAGTGTGGCCTGGAAGAACTTCCAAAAGTGAACAGAAATTTCCTTCTCCTTCTCTCACAAAATGTGGTAACTTAGATTAGTCTCTCTTCTCCTTTCAATGTATGATTATAACAGCTCTTGAAGTCATACTTATTTTAAGAGTTATAGTATTTGTTTCTTAAAGTTCCTTTGAAAAGCGAAGCTATGGCTTCATTTTATTCCAGTATCATCTATTTTCTTTTCATATAGAAACACCTCAGAGAGAGTGTTCCATTTGTATCAAGACACCAAATTTTCCCTGACCTTATGAGTGCACAGAGCTTGGTTTCCCAAATGCTAAAATAAACAGAATCTTTCAACATGAGTAAAACTCATGTCCACAGGGAGGTTGATCCCAAAATCTGTGCAAGATTTAGATGTTATGTTAATGATCCATCAGTCTTCTGTAAGGAGATGAAATGAGGAACTCATTTCGACTACCAAGAGACATAAAAAACAAATTCTTGGTTTAAATGTTCAAAGACATAAGGAGATTTTTAGGTGTTTCATATTGCTAAAGTTGGTATCATAAAAGATCTTGGTGTTAAAAGCACTTCCTGAAAATCAGGATCCTTTAAAATTGTATCTAATTGAGTGCCCACAGACTGAGGAAAGCATAAGTCACACTTGTCATACTTTTCTGAAGTAACACTTTATTTAGCATTCTGAAGCATGTCATCAGCTTCTACTGAATACTTGCACCACTTGTTTTTTTCTCAAGACAGCTTGTGCAATGTGACAGATAAGTCAAAAAATGCAAAGATATTCACATATGTATTTAGTACACTCCGAACAAACCCCAGGATATGTACCAGACCAAATTAGGACGCCAGGTTTGCTGGTTGAAACATTTTGCCTCTGTCAAACACCATTTTCAGAATCATTACTCAGGTTCCAGGTAGGCACAGGAGAGCCCCTCCCTGGCCTGGTGATGTGGTGATGAGACAGAACCCAAACTAAAGGCTTTCTGTGCTATTTTGGAGAGGAAAGCTCTAAATCTGGATCAACCACACCACTGTTAAAAGTCTTATCTAAGGTAAGACCCTATGGCCATTGCCTTCTGCTGTAGCTGTATCCTTCATAGCAAGAGGTAAATGTTCAGTTCACAGAGCAAGAAAGACTCTGTAAGAGCTCGTGGCACTTGCCTGGGCTGTAGGCATTCTGGTTTGAAGCCTCTTCTCTGCTTGGCGTGGACCAGAGCTTTACAACCTAACTCCCTCCTAAAATGCCCTCACTCATGCTGTGGGCTTATTCTGGTAGTTGTGTTTATTGTTTGCTTCCTCCCACACAGAAGAAAACACCTAAGCTCTCATTTTGTTCTCTACCAGAATGAAACCACAGAACGTCAAAACCTCTGCAAAGTGCAGGCATCCTCTTCTGGCCACTATTCAGGTGCAAGGCTGCCCTTGGCATTTGGCTTGTTCTTCACAACGTATCCCTTGTTTTGCTACAACACCATCTTCTCCCCTTTCCCTTTACTACAACTTATGCTCCCTCTAAACTGAGCCTTCCTGGCAAGATGTCTGAAGAATGAATAAACAGAAGAATAAATAACAGTGTTCAGGGTCCTTTCTTCTTCTTTTGTCTTTCTGATTTGATCCTGGTTTGGTATAGGAATTGCCCTCTCTTTTCCTTTTTTTAACTTCATTTATGATTTTTTTATAAATGTTTTTCAGAAACAAAGAGAATGACAGCAAAAGCATCCCATTTAAATTGTAAAATAGGAGTAATGTAGGTATGACTGCATTAGGAAGGAAGAAAATAATTCAGAATAATTGAGAGGCAATGATGAAAGCTCTATATAAAAACTGGGGAAAAAACAGTTGTCATAATAAAGAGACATGGCAATTTTTAAAAGATCCCAGAGAGATTAATTTCTCCATAATCTAAGAAAGGAATCCAAACAAACTGGAAATCAGTAGGACTCTTTAAAGAAGGTCTTATGAGGTTTTCATAAATCAATGTATCTTATTCGTGACAGTGTGAAAGAAATTCATGATATGATGCTTCAGTGCTACTCCCTTTGTTATGCAGTTCCAATGACAGCTGAAAGCAATGTGGAAGAAGAGAAACCTTTTCTGCACTTCAGAAAGTGGCAGAATTCAGGTTGTTTATCCTAGATTTTCTTAACCAGACAGCCCCTAGATCTTTTGCTAAGTCTTTAATGCTTTGTTATGAAAGGCACCTATCAGCTGAAAAACTCCAGGCCTATTGCTCACCGTGCTGCAACCAGCATCTGCCACCAGTTGGATCCAGTATTTCAAAAAGTTGAGTCTAACATTTATAAGCAAAATTCACTTGACCTCTTGCAGAACCTTTCTCCTCATCATTTTATCGTGCCACTTTAAGCTGCTTTTGCCACACATGCTAAAAGATATTTCTCCATTCATGCTTGTATTCACTAAGTATCTACATAGTCTTCAGAAACTCCCATCTCTAGTGAAGATATGGTCTGGCCCCGCACTTGAGGTGAAGCACAAAGAAATTCGGGTGTATTTCTGAATGTGGAAGCAGGCAGGAGTTGCTGCCAGGCGCGGTGGCTCTCACCTCCAGCTCCCAGCCAGCCTTGCAGGAGGGCACACACTGCTCTGTGCAAGGGGAGGTGGCACCATCTCTGTGATGGGCAACACTGCCCAGCGCCAAAGGCATCAGGCCTCTGTGGGACATGCTGTGAAGAGCTGCCCCATCAAGAGCAGATGAGGTTGCCATCCTGCAGATGCAGGGCAGGGGTGCAGAGGGGACCTCGGGCTTCAGTATGCTTCTCCAGAGGGCATGTCCACAAAGCAGCATGATGCTAGGCCATAAGATCCTCCCCCTAGAGAGCCTACAGTCCTTCTGTGGACAGTAGAGGAAGCCTTCGGGGACCAGATTCAGCCTGCTGACATAAAGGCTTTGTGAATACCACCCAGCACATCCAGGGCTACAAGCAGATTAGCCTGAGGTTACAGCTTGGGGCCTCCATTCTAAGCATGGCTGGAGCTCAATTCATATTTCACTGAATAAAATCTGCATGCCGGGTCTTCTGGGTATAAACAGCGATGGATAAGTGTGTTTTTATTTTATGTTCATTTATTTGAAATGCTGGCTATGTCAAAAGACAGTTTAAAAGTGTGGATATCCACTAATTTTTGGAGGTAAAAACCTTGTTACCCTAAAAGAGTTCTTGGGATAGTCACATATAGCAACTTTAGTAAAACAACCATTTGCCAAAACCTGTGGTACAATGATAAACTATTCATATCATTTGTAGTACTGCAACCCAGCTCCACATGACAAGGCACAAGTCGGCATGCCAGAAGTTTAATCTCTGATGGCAAAGAGGAGCTGCTGTTTCACCTTTCTCAGGCTGGAAAAGCACCTCTCACCTTTCTCCTCTCTCCCTTCTGAGTACTCTTTGTACTCTTGAAAAAATGATGAGCAACCCCATGCACTGAAAATTCCTGCATAATGCTGAAATGCTAAACAAGAGAACTTCTTTTTTTCCTCTGCAAATATAAACACATTCCACTTGAAGGTACAGTTATAAAATAGCAAAGATATGATTAAAGAATTCCATGTGGATTCATTACGAGCTTTCATTTCTGGTAAACTAATAAAGCTTTCCAGCTCATTTAAAAATAATAATCTCCCAACATTACACAGGAAGAAAAAATTATTACTCTTTGGGTCTCTGATAGGATATTAGCAGAAAGGCAAAATACTATCTATGCCAGATATACAAGCCAATATCTCAGAAAAACTCATAAAGTATATCAAGTCCAGGCAAAAACATAACAAGCAAGAAGCAGAAAATCACTTGAACTATAGCAAACTGATGGTAGACCCATAAATATAACTACTGTGCTCCCAGCCAAAGCAAAAACCTCAGAAACACATTTTCAGAGATATACAATTAAGACTGAAAAAAAAGAGAGAGAAAATTAACAATAAGCCCAAAAGCTTTTTACAGAACTCTAATGAAGAAGGAAAAGAACACAAGGTACAATAATAAGCCAGATGAGGTAACAATATACCCGGAAAGAGCTGAGAAGAAGCAAAGTGGACAAAAGTCATTCCTAGTTCAACTTAGTAGCTATTTAAAAAAGTAAGAAACAAATAAATAAATATATATAATGTGTATATATATGTGTATATATATATAAGTTTAACAAACCTTCAAGAGCACTGTCAAGATTCCTTGTGGTGTTATTTCTGTACACATAAATGCTCTTCTACATATAAGTGGCCACGTGATACAGGACATTAAGTACAGCAAACAAGTCTTGTTTCCATTCATGGCATTTGAATTACTCTAATATTGGGTTTCAGAATGTCGTGGTATGAGAAAGAATTTGCTCACTCCTGAAGATTTTCCATAACTACTTGGAGAAGGGAAACAATACCAGTCATACTGCATGAACATTACATGGATGTTTCCATTCCAAGCTCTGTATATGCAGGTTTTATGTATTGGCAGCCCAGTGSATAAGCTAGTTTTACACTTTTTTACCTTTCTTAGAAATCTTAAAAAAAAAACACTGAGCCTTTCAAGTGTATGCATCTGAAACTCCTAGGATATATTTTGCAAGAGTTCAGTGAGTTGAGCTTGAAGTACAGCTGGTAGGTTTTTTTGAGATCAGATTTTAAATCTCATTTAGATCTTATTTTTCTACCATGAGCGGTGCTTATGGCATAGCTCTTTATCTTGAAGGGAAAAGACTATGCTTTAAAGAGGAGAAAATCAAAAGGTGGAACTGTAGTAGAAGAAGGGAAGCAAGTTGTTCCCATACATTTATTGCCAAATGAGAGATGCATATAGAGCTCCCTGGAGTGTTCTAACTACATTCAGAGCATCTTGACCTGCTACGCTGCTTTTTGTTATATAGTCCTCAGAGACAAATTACATAAAGTTCACCAAGGCGAACACATAATCATTCAGCTGCAGATTCATCCCACCTTGCTCTAGGTCCCTGAACAAAAATCCACGTTAGGAGCAGAGCTATCCTGTGCTCTCTGTACAGTCAGTGGAAAATGAGGAATTTCCAGAAGATAATTCAACCTAAGGTTCGAAACTTGTTCAGAAGGGGCATAGGTGTCACACTTAAAATGTCCTTAGAAGAGCTCTTGGCACGCTGACGATAAGCTAATATTTTTTCCTTTCTACTGTAAGTTTGATTTTTGAAGTTTGTTTTGGTCTTTGAAGGGTACTCTGCTAAATAGTTTAAATTTGYATTGGAAAAATGCATCTTTTTAGGCTGTTCTTTGTGTTATTTTCCTTGTTCCCCTCCTTTTGAGTCTCTACTGYTTCCCACAGTGAGTGGGGCATAAGGGATATAGCTCCACTTAGTGAAATACTGAATAACAAAATATTACACAATACACTCATTTTGATGGGGAGCCATTGGGGATAAGGCACTTAGCGGTAACAATATTGAAAGGTTCAATTTTGTAAAAAGGGAGTTTGTAGGCTTTGTAATCCTAGAACACCATATTCTCAGCTCTCTGAAGGTTCCTGCTGCCCTGTGCCTTCACAGTTGTTTTTTGCTTTGTTTATTTTTCCTGCAGAGATAGAAAGGAGGTACATTCTGATATGCTCCACTGCTACTACCACTAACATTTGTGCTGTTTTAAAATCCCACTTAATCCGCTGCGTCCATCTGAGACGCAGCATATTTCATTCCCCCAAGTGCCTCCTTCCTGCTCCAGAGCATGTACTAAAGTAAAGCTCATTCACTGCGCTACACAATCCCAAATTACTTGAAGAATTAGGGCATTTTTGATCCTGCCGTTAATACTGCCGTTACATAATTGAGGTTCCCTCCAGAGCTGCTTCTTCCTAAGGGAGGATAATAGAAGGTGCTCTTGAATTTTGTGGGGCTGTGGGCTACCGCCTGCTGGCTTCGGATGGCTGCACAGCTACCGAACCCGAGCCTCAGGCTTGCAGCTGGGATCCACCCTCTGAAGCAATCTGCCGTGCGGGAAAAGGGAAGGAAGACGGTGCTCCGTGGCCAATGCAGTGTCTCAGGAGATTTATGACTGTCGAAGTGCTCTGCCCCTGTGGAAAGCAAAGTTAGGTGCCTGGCTGGCCTCTAGATGAGCTGGCTCCCAACGGGAAAGTTTCCACAGGGACCATCTAGCCCAACYGTGCCTGAAATAAAGGTCGGAGAACTCCACCATGGCGCAGAAGGGGTGTGCCAAAAATAAGGACAGTGGTAGAGCAAGGACTAGCCAGAGATCCCTTGAGTTTGAGGCCAAGACCAGAGCTCTGATAACTGTTGGTTTTCTCGTCAACATCAAGCACATAGACACAAAAGTTTTGGGTAATGCTGATTAACTTTAGACCTGAGAGTCTGGTGGCTTTTCTGCTTATGAATAAATAATGAATGTGCTGGCAGCACAGTATTTGCAGGCACTTATATATGTCCATGTGAGAGAAACAGAGAAAAGCAGGCTATCGCTGTGTTTCAGTGATATGTTATTTATACATTAGAAAAAAAATAATACTTTACTGTTTGTGGTATCTTTAAACTGATTTCATGGTTATGTCTTAATTTACTCTTACCTCAGGAGTTAAGAAACAAACACTGCTTAAAACACAGATTATAAAACACATACTTATGGCCATCTGGAAAAACATACTGATTGATTAAAGTTCAATCTATCTGCTTTAAGACCAGCTCACAGTAACTGCAATGATTGCAATTCCAGCTATGAGCTTTTTCTTCTTAAAACATTCTTCACTGTTATCGGACCAATCATTCAACAGAACTTTCACTTATTTCACTTATTTCAATTCCTGGGACATATCTGATAGTCTGAAGTGCAGTTCTGTGGAAAGAAAAAGAGGATTTTTTTGCCTGATGACTCAGAATTACTAAACAATTCAAAAGTCCAGACTCAGTAATGTAAACAAAGATACACTTGTGTATCCCATATACTTTGCAGCAGCTGAGAACATGATCCAAAATATYGACCACAGTTCAATTACAAACTGATATGTTCTGTCTGAGTTTATAAATGTGCTTTTAATAATTTCATAATTAGATAATTAGCCCTGAGTACATTTTGCAGAAATAGCTTGCCAACATGAAAAACAAAATATGAATTTTTTAATTGTTCCACCTCCCTCTGTCAAAATACTAGTAAGTCAGTTCAGTGCTGGATGGTCATTGAAACTGTACATTTTTAGAAAGTTAATCAAAAATGTATTTTGAAACAAGAAAATAAATTGTAGATATCTTTTATGGCTATGTAATCAGCCACCAGAAATCTATTCTGTCTGTATTGCCAAAGAAAACGAGCCAATGCTTTTTAACACATATACTATGTAATGAGGTACACACACTTTGTTTAGAAAACTTTCAAAGGTCTCGCCAACTTTGCCTGGAGCTAGAGTGGGTCAGTGTTTCCCCACATCTCACCATTATCTTCTGAGCCATTTGTGAAATACTTTCTACCAGCTCATGTATTTTTAAATTTTCAAATAGCTCAGGGACAGTTTGAAAAACAGAGCATGAGTCAAAAGCTCATTCATTGTTGTTCACCGTGTATTCCCCCCAATTATTCTACAAATGAAGTTGATTCCAAACCACTACCAGATTTGCCATAATAAAATTTTCTGTCAACTTTCTTTATATAYTGGTGTTCCTTCTACCACACTACTCTGAGCTCCTCCCAGCTAGATCCTTCGGTTTCTGGCAGGAGGCAAATATTTCTCTGCTGCCTTTTCAACATTTGATTCATGTAATGCTTGCCCTTTTTTTTTCAGTCAGTTAACTACTGGTATACCAAGTCAAAGTTACTGCAAGGCACTATTCATGTAACATAGATGTTGATTAAAAAGTAGTTTACTTATCACATGAACCTACGGCAACTACAACTGTCACTCATAAAAATCCTGATATTAAGACTCGAACAGTGTCATGTCCAAAGGGAAATCCAGACCTCAGGTAGATGAATCTTCCCCCAGAAGTTCTCACCTTTCTCTTTTAAATAAGATGAACTGTGTCTTCCTGTCTTGTTTCTTGCTACAGTTAAAAAAAAAAAAAAAAGTCCCTCAAGCTTGGGCTGAAAGGGTTTATAAGGCATACGAAGAGAAAATCCCACTTTGTGGGCATGTTCGGTGCAGAGGACCAAGCTTAAGCCAGTCTGAAGTATGTGCAGATGTAAGGCCTTTGCTGTGAACCACTGATCTGCTCCTTAAAATTACTTGTGTGCTTTTTGGACAGGATTTAATACAATTAATTTTAACCATCTAAAAGTTATGCATTTCATCTAAGCCTTGGCTCCCCCTGCAGTCACTAGGTAAGTGCTTTCAATTCTTTCCATTCAAAGACTGGTATTTAAGATTAATGGGATGATGACCTTTGGGAAGTGTTTTTCTCTCTCTCCATGGGCTACTGAGATATGTATGTGACTTATTTTATGCTACCTGCCTAACTTTTAGTCAGTTAAAGTTAAAGATCTATCACAATTTGAGACATGAGATAGAATTTCATGAATGAAACATAATAAAAAAACCTCATAAGAACATCAATGCTCAGATGCAAATTCATGTTGGGGACACACAGAACTCAAGCTCATACTGAAGGAAATACACTTTAAAAAGCAAAACCACCTATCCTGCCACCCATATAGCTGTCTGTGTTTAAAACTCAAAGAATGTTGTTAATTTGTTCTGTGCCTTTGATTTCTCTATGGAAATAACCACCTTTATGTGTGCTTATCTGCTAGTTGATTTCGTGTTCCGACAGCAAACAGCTTTTGAGCATATTTGGATAGAAATTTACAGTTACATTGGGAGAAAACACACAGGGACAATATCACTTCCCAAAATATGCAATAACACTTTCATGCAAAACACTTCAAAGAAATGTACATGAAAAAAAAGGAAAATTACCCTGAAGAAGTCAGCTAAGGGCTTCCCAACTGTGAGACTGTGCAAATTAACTTTTTTTTTTTTCAGGTTGCTTTTAAATGGCTCTAAGGACCCAGTAATCCTTCTTGCTGTCAGAATTCCAGAGTCAGGGCATGCTCAAAAACAAAGACCCTCTACAAATGGCTCCCTCTGGTGTAAAGCTGCAAGTCTCAGCCTGTCCTGGGAGCAGTTGCTCCTTAAGTTAAGAGTTTATATTTTTAACATGGTGTGCAGCAGCAGTAGGAGCATTAATTTGAAGATTACCTCGAATATGACTTTGTAAAAAATCGCACCATCAGCTTCTTGTTATTTGGGCTAGTGAGGATAAAAGAAAAGCTTGGATAACCCAGTGCCTAAGTTATGGAATACATGGTGCTAACGTCCAGCTTCAGTCAGTCAGCTTGGGTCCATCAAGACTTATGAGCCAAAGCACTAGCCCTAGCTCAGCCCAAGGGGGCTACTAGAGAACCTCTCTGGTGTCCCCGTATCCACATTTTCCAGCACCCTGTGGTCCAGGGGAGATTCTTAAATTGGCTACAGAATAGCAGGAACGTGGAGGTAGCTCAGGTCAGGCAATAATAAACACTGCTAGGTCTGAGCTGGTTTTGTAGTGGGTGTCACTGCATCGCATGTCATACTTCTTTGAATGCCAAGGATATGAAGCAGGGGCAGCTGAGCTGGTTCTACCCTGAATTAGTTCAGGCTGAGCAGGTTTTGTTAGCTTGGACTGTAGGATACAGTGAAGTGGTTGTGATGCTTCTGAGTATGAGCTGTTTCTAAGAAGCAGCGTATCTGTGTTCAGGCAATGCCGTTTCTGAGCTAGTAAATGATGCCAGACCCAAACTCGAGCCAGCTTATATGACCCTGTGTCCCTGACCTATGTAATACTTAGTCTGGATACAACATGTGCAAATAACCGAGAGTTGCCCAAAATTTTTTACTCAAACTACTTGTATACTTAAGAGTCTATCTGCCTTCTTTATTGATTACACTTACTGTGATTTTTTCCTAAAACTCCAGCAAGAAAGAGGAAGGATATTATCATCACTGGCAGCACAGTGATAGCATTACCAGTTGTGAACTCAGCTCCCCTGTGCAGAGTACTTGTGCAGACACTTTCTGTAAAAGTGACACTCTGTATGGTTAAAAGTAACATACGTGCTTCCGAGCTGAACTTCCAGTAGGAATGCTTGGATGCTTGTGCTTGTCACATAAGACACTCACTGGATGAARAACAAAGTCTTACTTGGAAAGGCACAAGAATTCCTAAAGTTTCAAGAATACATTTCTAACAATTTCAGCTGAGCAGCTGCATCTCCAGCCTAGAACTCGGCTCTGACTTAGCTGTTTTCATGGCTCCAAGACTCCTGGATGCCTGATTTTGTAGTGGCCTGGCTTCAATATGTGAGTGAAAAAACAGATATGGGGCTCAGCTGAGATATCTCACTGTCTGCAAGTTTAGGGCACTTACTTGAAAAGCCTAAACCCTAAAATTGAGGTCTCTTCCTTCTTGTAAAGTGGAAAAGAGGTCTTGGAAGGGTTGAAGCTTCACCAAGAAGGTGAAATTACTTGACTTTTATGTAGAACAGCAAGAATGACCATCATCAGTGCAGCTGACTATAGTTTTTACCAGAAGTGAGCCTGGAGCCTTCTCCAGGAATATCAGCAGCATTCATGTGCCTGTCTACCAAATGTAGAAATAAGCAGTCATGCACCAGGAACAGATGCTCCTGAACACATGTGGATGGCTAAACCTAAATGCCTGGGGAACTTTCAGGTTAATTAGGGAGGAATCTAATGAATTTAAGCACATACGGGATTAAGCAGTCATGGAAAGCAGGCAAGCCGAACTTTTATCTGGGATCAAACCTGGRTTTAGGCACTAATGACCTAACCTAAGCAGAGTTTGGGATGCTTTTATCCTACCCCTAACTGTTAACCATATTCTGACTATTGGACGGAAGATAGAGGAAAAAAAAAGGTTTCATTTGGGGACTTTGTAGGTCCCCAAATTCTTTGAACCTTTGTAGGTTCACTTTGGGAATCACCAGTGCTGTGTCTTTCCTCAGTCCTCTTGCAGAACAGAAACATATTTCAAAGTAGTGGTAATTTAGCAAACTTGCAGAATGAATTTGTGCAGGCAGGAATTGAATGAGTGATGCTACCTGTCCTCTCTTGCTCCTTCGAGAACCTTTTACCTTGGTTCTCTGACCCCACTGATCATATGATCAGAGGAAAGATGAACCAGAGCAGCACTGGTGACCTCTCAAGAGATCATAGCAAAAAAATCCCAAACAAACTCCAAGGGCACTTCTACATTTATGCATGACAGGAATCAAAGGAGGCATTTTCTGTAACACTGGTACTATCTTCTTTAACACAATCTTGCCCTGGTTCAGCTGCTGATCAAGGTCCTCTGCACTGACTCAGGATGAACTGTCTGCCTCTACAGTGAGACAAATGCTCAAGCAGAGAGTGCTAAATGCTGGTGAAGTCATTCATGGGCACTTCCTGACACTCTTTTTGGTTCTTTATCCACTTGTAGAGATCTATAGAGTTCCCAAATTCTGGTTTCTGCTGGAGATGTAAATAGGGTTGTAGTTGTTAAGGAAAATTAATCACTTGCTCTCAGAAGAATTAATTGTGCTCATTTATCTATCAGGTATTTCAAAATCATTGCATGCCTGGATATGTAAAGGACACGTTATCATCACAACAGTGTTTTGAAAAATAATAGAGACTGGACGTTAGGTTTAGTGAAGTATGGATATGAATATGTGACTTTAGGCGGTTGCATGTTGCAGCATCGTGTAGATGTATTTTCTATTCATGCTGAACCCCAGTCTTGTGAATAGTAAGAATGGGCAGTATCTGGCAAAAATAAATTATTAGCCTGAAAATCAGCCTGCAGTAATCACTGAGATTCTCACTGGGGAAAACTGTACACCGAGAAATAGGACCAAAGAGAATGGACAAATAAGGACTAAAAAGTTATTTTCATTTCTGATGTTGACACTTTCATACCCTCTTTGACAAGAGGTCTTTCTAGAAATGGCATTGTTTCCCTGCTCTGGAAATGTCATTTCCAGGCATATTCTCCTCTAGAAGTGGCAATTCTTAGAAAGGACATCTGAAAATACACCAATATCTGTCCCAGAGACAAGAGCTGGCATATTAAAAATTATGTGGTATTGCCAGTCAGCAGCTAAGCAAGGTAGCCAGATCCTTGCAGACATACACCCAACTAGTGAGAGCAGCAGAGAACTTGTGTATCTGAAAGAGACTCCTCAGCTAGTGTTTTGGATTTGTAACAGGCAAAAGTCAATCTCACTCTGCTCATTACAAGGGACAAAGAAATGGCCCTGGCATGGGGAGGAGCTCCTTCACAGGTCTGAGCCTCATCTGAGGYAAGCAGGTGGGAGGAGGAACCTCTCAGAGGTCGCCTGTCTGAGGACTTCCTGGCATTTATCACGTGCTGTGTGAAGTCCAGGCAGCAGGCTGCAGATCTCAAAGATCAGAACAAGCACAAAATGTCATTAGCCTCAATATAAAGCCAAAGAAACAAAGACACAAAATGAGGAATGACTTGCCGGGACCATCAGCAGGGCAGTGGCAAAGCCCACATTTCCTGAGGCCTATTACGTCTGCCCAACTCTACTTTCCATATGCTTTAGAGTGTATTACCGCCAGGAACATCTGAGCGGGTAGGAGCAGAGGACTGGAAGTGCCCTCTGGGAGCAGTCCCTGCCAACGGCCAGGAAAGAGAAGGAGCAAGGGAGGATGCACAGACATCAGCAACTGTCATGGAAGTGAGGACAAGAACATATCCATCTGTGCTTGCAATGCAAGGGCATAAAGGACTATCAAGGCAGGGTGTGTGGATGGTGTGGCTGGAGGAAAAACGCCACTGACAAACTGATGAGCAATAGGCAGGACCTACAAAAGGGGAGGATTTGAAAAACAGAGAACTGACATTTGGGGTACTTAAAAAAACGAACTAGAAGGTACAGGAGCAAGACAGTCCTATTTGATGCTACCCTGTGAATGGCCTGAGGAGAGAAAGTGGGAAATGAGATTTTATGATGATAGTCTTTAAGGGAAGGAGGACTGAGATAAAATGAGCATTGCTGTAAAGAGCGCCGGGGGGGGGAGGGGGGGGAGGGAACAATTCCACTGATAGGTCTGTAATCTCTCCAGCCGTAATTTTTAGGAATTTGGATGTTATCACAGTATTTGAAAGCTATGGCAAAGGAGATATTTTGGGAGAAGTGAGTACACACTCCCTTTTGATTATGGGAGGTCTGGAGGCATTTCTCTCAAGGTAGGTACAGGCAAAACGGCCATACTTGACCCCTGCTCAAGGCTGGTAAGAAACAGCCTCTGAGTTCAGAAATTACAGGTGACATGTTAGCACAGTGCTGGGCCACAGGTAACATAGGTTATATTAGACAAAGCCCAGCACTATGCTAAGAGGCTTCTGGAGCTTCTGGGCTGAAGTGAAGTCATATTTGGGCAGATCAGGGTGTAAGCTGAATGACCGTGTTTCATGATCCTTCAGGTAGACACACTCCAAGATGCCAGTTTTCTGCTATCTCATTTACAGTTCTCTCTTCAGGCTAGCCAATATTTCTGAAGAACAGCCAAAAATTTGATTACTGTTATAAACAAGAGGGAATAAATATAGCAACTCTGACTAACCCAAAAGGCAAAGAAATTCTGTGATTCATCCTAATAATTATAATGTCTTTGAAAATATTTTGAAAAGGAATATATTCAGCACTTTGGAAATAAATGTATTGTATGCATTCTCATTTTTAAGCTGCCACAGAATGTTAATGGTGACAAAATATTTGTGTTATACAACCAGTATGTGAATATAAATATTTTCTTAGTGAATTTTCTACAGTTTTATAGTGTTCGGGAACTCGTAAGTGAAATTAAATATATATTTAGGACTGGTCTTCAGAAATCATAATAAAAACTATTTTCTTCAATGGAAAAAAATCAAAACAGGCTACTTTGAGAGATCATTTAGGCATTAAAGTATTGCTGAATAGCACAATTTTTATACTGGTTACGCTGAAAAACTAGAACATGATAAATGCATCCCAAGTCACTTTAGAAACATGGAAGTCCATACCACAAGCCTGGATGTAACTTCATTCATGTGATTAATCCCATTTAGTTAATAGGAACTGGCATGTAGATAAAATTGATTCCACATGTAACTACTACCAAGACCAAGTCCTACACAGAAACTACGTATGCCCCAGAATCTGCTTTGGGACTGGGGCCTTAACCTGCCGAATACACTAATTATCGTATCCAGAGCTAKTCCTTATAGAACCTGTTTTGCCTGCTTGCCTGCAAAACAGGCCAAATATCACATCCAGATGTAACCAAGGTCTGAAACATCCTGGTCTGCATTTCCCTGCAAAATCATCCCTGATTTATGCCTGTTAGTGAAATGCAGCTACTGTTAACAGCTCGAAGCAAGGTTACCTACCCAAGTGGAGCAAGAACCAAAAATTATACTCYGTCTAAGTAAAACTGCAGTTGATAATTTAGTTTTGTAAAACATAATTAGTGGGATTGGAATTTGGCCAGGAGCCCCAGGTAAACATTCATTTTAAAAATAGGAATTGGATATTATTCTAATGGGTGTTTTAAACTAGTCTCAAATGTCTATACTCTCCCTCTATGCTGAAAATATTTCACACACAGTAAAGTGCAGCATAGGTGCCATGCACACCAGTATTAGCTGGTGCAGAGGAGAGCTTGGGGTGACTTCAAGGCTGCTTAAGAAGGTGAAATTTCTGTGCTGTTAGTCACACTGATCATTACTGGAGCATGCCAAAGAAGACATGCAAAACCGGCACCTCTGTAAGCACAGGTGTAATAAAGAAAAATGGCAAGACTTGGTTGTGTTTTTTACTTGGATGTGAAAACCACTGAAAAATCATGAGTGACTTTATTTTAGATTATTTTTGTTTCAAGTTTGTGCTCTATGTAGCTCAGAATTTTTATGGTGGCCAGTTCTCCCTAAGGTCATTTTTTAAAATCAAAGGGTTGAATTTACAGCCCAGTATGGATAACAGTTGTAGAGCCTCATGTTACATTTTAAAACAAAAAATAAACACCCTTTTTGCAGGTGTTCTTGAAAGATTTGCAAGTCTCAGGCAATTTCTCATGTCACCAACGTCCCTGCATGATTATATGGAAACCATGGAAAACGTATACTTCCTGGTCTTTTGGGGGTTTGCAATCCCATCTGTTACATTTCACAATTCATCACGAAGAATATGAGTTGTATGATAAGTTGCAGAAAGCAATTATCAAAACACGTAGCAAAGGCCTCTGACAGAAGCAAATGGAGTACAGACAAGGGTCAGGTGGGGGATATGACAGCTTCAGTAAATCTGTCAGAGTGGTCTTCTGGAAAAAGTCTTGCCCATCTGCCAAACATGGGAGATAATCGACATCTTGGATGGCCTGGCCAGCTGTCTCAACAGTTCAGGACAGAACAGGGGCAATTCACCACCATCGAGAAGCAGAAATGCACGTCATGATGCGGCAACGGGAAAATGTGACAGGTGGCATTTGCTAATGGCCAGTAATGATAAATAAGAGGCTGTAAGTACTGTGGCTAAACCCAGGCATTTTGGAAGCCTGAAGCTGAAATACAAATTAATTTTAACACCTTATAAAAAAAGAAAAGAAGCTTAGTGTTGAATAAAGTCCTGAGACAATCTGCCATCGCTCCAGAGTACTCCTTCTGCACCCTCACACATCTAAAGTCTAATACTGACACATTACCTTTTGAATTACTGATATCCTCACACCTGAGATAACCACTGAGCTTTATACAGATTAAAAATAAAAAAGAGGGGAAGTGAATTTTTCAGACCTCTGGCTTCCTAGGAGATCTGCTGATGTACATTACTAATAGTGGCTGAATACCTTACTCAAATAAATTCAAAATACAGAAAAGCCAGAACAAGTCAATAAATCCTGCTCTTCCACTGCATAATCATACCACCCTCTGAGGATGAAATGCTTCCTACCACATCAGTAATTAAGAAAGATAGTAAATGGCATTTCTTAATTTGCAGAACTAGATCACTTGAAACAAAGAATAGCAAAATGAAAAGTTGAGGAGCAACCTGAAATATTTGCTGCTCTTTAAGAGCAACAGAAATAATAACAACCCCCCCACTCCAAACATTGTGTTAAGGCTTCAAATGGGTTAATGGAGAGATCTGAATAATTATAGACCTGTTATCCTGAGGTCAATACCAGGAAAAATAATCAGGCAGGTGGACATGACTCAAATAATAAATAAAGAAAAGCAATGTAATTAAAATGAATTGACACAGTTTATGAAAAATAAAACTTAACAAACTACTTATACAAAAAGGTGGCCGGTGGCTCTCRGAAGGACCTCCTCTTCAGTCCTCTGACCAGCTCCTCCGGTGACACAGACTGCAGGAGCTCAGCTGGCTTCAGCAGAACTGTGCTCTTTCACTCCAGCAAAGTATCGCTCTCCCTCTGAATAATTCCCTGCCTGTGTTGTTCTGAAAGTCTGGCTGGACCCATCCCAAGCCCAGACTTTGAAAACAAAATTTCCATTACTTCAGAAATTCAGTCAAGTGGAGCTGGCTTTTTCACCGCTGCCAGCTTCTTGCCCAGTGCCACTGAAAGTGAAGTAAATATTATGAGAGTCAGGAGAGACCTGTATTAAACCTCTTGGTCTTTGTGCTGCATAAACCCTTGTCTGAATTTCAGATCTGATCCACTCTGTAGTAATAGTTAAAGCGTWTAAGGCTCAAACAATGTAACGGTTAGATGCCTGGGGGAGAGTATTTAAAGTAAGGTATGAGTTCAGATAGCATGTCTTTTGGGGGCTTCCAAAATACTCAGTCAAGCTCATTCTCATAGTAATTCAAACAGTCCCAGGTGCATCAGATTGGCTGAGATGGACTAATGTTCAGCTACAGATTGCAGGCAGTGTAACATGACAAATAAAGTGTTTTCCTTTATTATGATTGCTAATGTATAACCATTACACAGGGCATTACCTCACAAAAAAAATGGTAAGCCAAAGCCACTCATAATGACAGTATATGTTTACTAAAGTGACATTCAGAGGACTCCAACATCAGTAAAGTGAAGATTTTGCCCTCTAAAGAAACTACATGAATTAATTCACTTATTTTTTCTTTCCCCCCTTATTCATCTTTGTATGGCTGAAACAGCATAGCATGACAGGCCTATATTAGAGTCAGAGTGTAGCTGTGCACTGTCTGAGGGCTTCCAGTTCATCATCATTTGTTGGCTACAAAATATTTTCAATTGGAAATAGCTGGCAGACAACATAGCAGATGACGATGGCAGAATGATGGTACTAATTTGTTGGCAATTTTGTTCAAGTTGTTCTTATTAAAGACCTGGTTCCTCATGTTCTTTCCTAAATAAGCACGAATTTAAGGAAAATAAAATGTGCTAGGGATGAATCGAATAGAGTTATAAATGCTGCAGATAAAGAATAGGAAAGCCCTTCTGGTGCCTGCCCTGAATTGAATCTGGTGATCAGTTTCTCCTGAGCGTGTGAGCAGCACATCCGCTCCAGCTGAGAACACTGACGGACGTCCTTCCTCCAGCTGGGGCAAAACTGGAGTGATTCAGGGCAAGGAAAAAATAAGTAAGCATACCAATATATCTGGACAAAGAAAGAGCTGGAAATCCTTTGTGGTAACCTACTAAAGATGTGACTGGCATATGAGATACATTACAAGCGTCTGTAATAATGCAGATGTTACCAGCATGTTGAGGTAAATGCCTGGTTTCCTGTTTTCACCATGGCTCAGAAAGGAGGGGAATAAAAAACACATTTCACAGATCTGCTGATTCCAGGGCTTCAAGAAGTCACCTCAAACTTGAATCCAGTTTCTGGATTAGAGCACATCATTTAGCAATATTGTTGATCTTATTTAAGAGATTCTAAATCCACTGCCATCCTCGTTAGGATAATCTATTGCTTAACTATCCTTACTGCCAGGAAAATACATCTAATTTCAAGGTCAACCTTGCCTAACTTGAACTTCAAGCCATTAACTCTTGTTAAGCCTTTGCCAACAAGATTGGAAAGTGTCCCACTATCAGTTCTCACCATACATGCTAGTTTATGTGATGAATGACCTCTCCTCTTGTCTTCAGTGATTTAGAAAGTTGTGCATCTTAAGCCTTAGAAAAGGTTTGCTTCCCAATCCTTGGATCTATGTTAAGGCCCCGTTTATAGTCGCACTGGTATCTCCACATCCTTCTTGAAATGTGGACATCAGAGCAGGCTTGCTATCACAGTAATCTTGTCAAGGCTGTGTGGATGGGCAGGGCATTTCCAAGTCTTTAGGGGGTATTATCCTTTTTATATCCTAGGATCACCGAAGCTGTTTTATCACTACAATACTCTGAGCTCAAACTTTTCTAAGGTAACAATTGAATCTTTCTTTGAGTCATGGACAATGGTCAAGATTAACCTCATCTAACTTTAGACCCTGATAAGACTGAAAGGCTGGACTTATAATCAAAGAAGAAATCTCCAGGCATTTCCAGAAAGCATCTTGACTCAACTGTGTTTTCAAATGCCCTCTAGAGATGTCTGTCTCTTCCCATTGACTGTCAAAAGTATCCAGGAGAGCTATGCTGTGTTAAGGGTCTAACAGAAGCCAGGGTATATCCAGTGTAAAGACTGCCTTCCTATGGAAGAAATTGTTTCTTTGTGCCTTTGTTTCTAGAGGTACTGTCTTGAGTATACCTGTACTGAAACACATTTTATTGCAACTATTTCAGCAGGTAATTATTCTGATGCCACCTTTATCTTGTTTCTTTCTTTATTTTTTAACCCAACTAACTTTGTGTCACCTAAGAACCCTACCTGAAAAGACTTTATATGATCATCTATGTTATTAATGAAAATACTGATTAGTGCCAGGTTAAGATGCAGTCCTAGAAACAGGTCTGTTCTGTGCTGTTTCCTTTTTAACAACTGCTTGCCTTATCATTGTCTGACAGCTTTAGAACAAAAGACAACAAACAAAACCTACCTTTCAATGAAAATACTAGAAGCTTTTAATTCTTTTTTCTGCAGTCCAAAACCCATGGTCCAATATTTTTGCCCAATACTGTCATGATAATCATCTGATAGCCACCTGTGTCATCCCTTTCATTATTTTCAAACACCAGACCAGTACCAAGAGTTTTCCAGTCCTCCGGAATTCCTTCAGTTTTCCAAGCTTTGCTAAAAATTAGCCATAGGCTTTCAAAGACCTCCTTGGCTAATTCCTTTATGACTCTTGGATGCAAATTATCCAACAGATGCTGCCTTCCCTCCTCTGCAGTTACAGATGGTAACTTTTCTGTTCCATCCACAACATTATATGCAACGGACACAGCTTCCAGCTTCTTTCCAAACAGAGAAGAAAAACAGCTGTTGAGCACATCTAACCTCCCTAGTTCACTATTCACAACTTCCTCATCTGCATATAGCCGATCTTACTTGACCTAGTTTTTTTTTCTTTTCATTAATATTTCTTTTCTTGTCTTTGACCCTATTGGCTCAGATGGGAATATTTTACCATTAGAATGATCTCTCTTCTGTGGGTTTTCTGAGTCATGTTACACATTTCCCTATAAAAGGCATATAAGGCATAAGTTTTATTGAATCCAGTTTTATAATTCAGCAAAGAACCAGAAAAAATATTTTCTGTTAGTTTATATGTTTCTTATGATTACACATAAGGAGATTGAAAAAATCAGGGCCTAATTAAACATAGTTTCTGCTTCCCTCTATTTCACAGGATAGAACAGAAAGGAGTTACTACGTTTGCATTTCATGTTAAATAAGGCTTATATTAATTTACTTCCTTTAAGTCTTATCTGGCATATATCTGTCCATAATCAAAAGCTCTAAATATACTGCCAGAGCTGTACAAAGCAAGTCTCACTGCCACTAGGATGTGGATACTTGCATGGGGAATCATCTGTCTACCGCAATATTTACAACTTTCCCTTCTATTCTCTCTACTAATTGTCATCTCAGAAAGTTTAGAGATTTGTTTGGCTATTTTTAGAACAGCAGAAGATAATTCTTCTGTCCTTTAGTTCAGTATGACAAGACTCCAGTCACCAAAGCTGTATTTGACCTATTTGAGAAGACTGTAACACCACTTCTGCATTTGTACATGCACGATCACTTGAGGAAGAAGAAGTGTAATAAATGGAAACCAAAACTTCTCACCAGCTTTTTATTTTCAATTCATTATTTAATTAATTTATTGAATTATTTAATAAATTTAATAATGTATTAAATAAATATTAATTTATTTAATTATTCCCTTGGAATTTCCAGTTTGCAGGACATTTCAAAAAAACATGAATTGTAGTTAAATCTGATTCAGAATGCAATATTTCAGGGGGAAAAAATGAACTTCCTGAGTAACAGAAGCTCTGCATTTTGGAAAGAACTCAAGTTTTGAAACAAAATTTGGCTTGCATTTTGTGTACTACTGTGCATTCAAGTCTTGGTAGAAATATTGGGAAACGACATAGCATTGAGCAATTTTTCACCAAGTTTAAAACAGGAACTGCTGGACATTTCATGGAGGAATAGCAAAATATAGCAGAAGAAAAAAGTATTTATTGAGATATGCAATTATTATAATTAATAATACAGCTATTAACAAAGGTCTTTCTCTGCCAAAGCTTGAGGCACTCTCCAGGTCATTAAAAGAAATCACAATAATTATCAAAGAAAATATACAGCCTAGTAGAACTTTAAGATGGAAAATAGTTATTACATCACCCAGCTCATTCTCTCACTGCCAGTGGAGGATTGTAATATTAAGTACAAATTCATCTTCAATATTTGGATGTGGGTTTCCAACTTTTTTCAGCATAGCAACAACTCTTTCAGCATAACAGCTAATGAAATTTTGGCTCTCTGGCCTTCAGCTTGAGAATTTCTCTGAGAGGCAAAGCTTGCCCAGACTTTTCTGTGTGTTTGCCCAAATAAATGTAGTTAAGTGGAACTGTTTAGATTGCTGTTTTTCCTGTTGCACTTGTTCTCCAGCCAGTAGTCTTACATAATAAATAACATTTTGCATTGTGTTGTAAAATGGAACATCTGCATGCAGTACTGCTAACATTTTAATAGAGCAGAAAGTAAATCTTAACATTTTTCTCATTTCATTTGCTTGTAGCTGTTGGAATAAATTGTTAGTATGGACCAGTTGCCTAAAACTGACATTTTCTAGATGGATATTCTTATTATAGCTCAAATAAACAAAATAATGAATTTACAGTGGCACAAAAAGGGCCAGATCCAGCAAAGGTCCTTCTTAGACGCTTCCAAGTAGAGCTTTTGAATGCCTCAGTTGCAGGCACCAGGATTTGCTCCTCTGAACTTGTAGATGCTCATCGGGGCAGCGTGAAAATGAATGCCTCCAGACTGCAACATGGGTCTTAGATGTGTCTGTGGCCATGTACATTGAAACTCCTGCATCGGGCCCTGTTCCTCTGTCAACTTCTGCACCCCAACATGTTGCAGACCAGAGCTGAGCCCCAAAACTGCTCAGACAAGTGCTTCAGGGCTTGCTCAGGCATGCCGGTGCTGAGGGAGCTCTCAGGTCAAGCAAGAAGTAATTCAGCAAGTTTACTGAGCTTAGCAAGTTTAGGCTGAGCAGGTGTGGGATTTTGTTTGTTTGTTTTTTGGATCAGATGCACCTAAAGTTCATCTCGGTCCTGTTTTGGACTTCTCTGTCCTTTTGGTGGGGGGATGTTACACCTGGGTCAAAGTCACTAACACGAACAGGATATTAAGTGTGTCACCAGGAGGAGAACTTGATCTTTCCGTTAAATGCACTCAATACTTAGGAAAAGGAAGCACATGGTAGATTTTTCTGGTATATTGAATGCTGCCACCAGATTGAAGGGCGGAAACAGCTATTGGGGACAGACAAGGGGCCTACACTAGGATATCTTTCAGATGTTTCTGTTTTACCTGTTTTCACATTCTTGACATTGGCATATAAAACCCATTTTAGGAATGCAGGCCTGGATTTTCAAGTCCAGATCCCTGTTGATTAGATAGGCAATTCTCCTAAGAACTTCATTATTCCTTGATTGTGCTTATGAGTCACTTCCAGTTGCTCTGTCTGGAGAGGCTCACTTTACAGGTGGAAACAAGTCGAGGATTCATTTGTTCAGGTCTTATTTTTTGTTGTCCTGTCAAAAATGTATACACCTTAAATCTCCTTTTTATTTTCCGAAACACTGCGGGGGGAGGCGCATACGTGTCACTTCCAACAGGCATTCAACATTCACCTGCCAAACCCTTAAGATCTTTTCTCCATTCCTGTACCTGCACAGTCACGCAATGTCCTCCCTCAAAAAAAGAAAAATAATAGGATTCAAATAAAACAAACAGAGAAGTTGATATTGATCTAAGCTGACTACAGAGGAAAGTAATTAAAAGGCTGATTATTGTTCCCATGATGCAATTTTGAGCATAAGCACAACCCATTCTCCACCTTGTTTATCCTGCTATGCTCAAATAAATAAAATCCATATTTTTTAATTATTTAGCCCAGTGTTTCACGTAGCAGCACCCTCTGGGATTACCTTGTGTGTGAGTATAGGACCTATTTATTTTTGTAGCTTCTCCTCTTATTTATGAGCTCACCCAGGTAGCAGAGTGAATTCAAAACCAATGACAAAGTACACAACCAACTGTCAGTCCCTTTCCACTCCAACTGTTTACAGGGAAAAACCGTGACATATTTGAAGATCTTTTGTGTTTGCTATATAACACTGCAGAGTTACTTTAATCCGCTTTATAAAGAGCTGGCCTAATGCTGATCTTGTCAGTGGTAAAACTCCAGCTGGCTCTAATGGAAGCAATTTGAGCAAGGGTGAGGACTTCTGGAAATGCCAACTTTGATTGCTGGAGTGGCTGCATTTATGAGAGGAAAGGTTTCCCCTCCTGGAGCATTCTGCCTCTCCACAACAGCTAGTAGGAAAGTCTGTCACAAGGACCACAGGAATTTCCTCGTGACATTTCAGTGACACTGGATGCTCAGGCACGCTGCTCCAGGAAATCCTTGCCTGGAGCGCTGCTGTGGTTCCACGCGACCGACCCACTGCTGTGCTAAAGAGTCCACGTGCTTAAAGTTAAATATGGACTATCTGAGAGAGTTCCTTAAACTAATTTTAGATATTAATATAGTAAAACAGTGAGAAGTCTTAACCAAAGCTTTAAAACACTGAAGGGAGTATCACTGTACGCTTGCTCTACCCTCATATTCTTGTGCTGCCACTACTGGAAGGAGAAAACCAGATGACCACAAGGGCTGTTTAGTCTGGCCATTCTTACGTTCTTCACTGACTCATTTATAAATCTCTGTTTGCTTTTCAGGCTCTTTGCAAGACAGTGTGATTACTCTCCCCTGCAAAGGATTTCCAAAACTACAATTGCACCATTAGGAAAAAAAAAAATTAAGGAACTTCTAAAGCTGGTGCTAGATCCTGCTGGCTTGTTTCCACAAAACTTCGCTGGCTCTGCTGAATTAAAGCATATTACTGCGTTGGTAATGCTTGTGACAACGCAGTTTATTAGACTCCTTGACTGCAATTTGTGTGCCCTAAGCTAGGCATCTAAAGTACAGAAAGACTTCTCTCCTAGTTACTTGCACTTAGCTGCAATACAGTTGCCTGTGAGAGACAGTTAATTGTTCCATATCCCTGGTAATGAGCATTCTTGACGTCAAGGTCTTCACCCTCAGTGACTTTCTCAGTTGGGATGACAACTTTCTGCCTACTCCAGATAAAGTCTCCCGCAAAACTCAAACCAGTGTTTTAAATATGGGCAAGTAGGTGCACAATGTGGAATTGACAGCTATGAAACTGGGCCTGGGGGAGACCCCTTCCACTTCTGGAGCAAAAGCTGGCAGCCAGATCAGATACCCTAGGATGTCTCTAATGGTACGAGATATCCGTGTTTAAACAAATGAATTGAGACCTAAATGTTTTATCACTTTTCTTGCCCACAATCACTTGCTGACAAGTTGTATTTCAGCCAACCTGGGGAGAGCTGTGAAGAGCTTTCTGCCAACCACGGGCAGCTAATGAGTTTAACTCTGAATTGCATAGGAAGAGAAAACAAAACCTCTCAGCTCTGCAGTCTCCTCATACTGTGTAGGGCTTTTCATGCATGTCTTTATATCCTAAATCACTGACTCCCAGCCCTTATCAAGCCCTTAGCTTTCAATAAAGTGGGATAAACTGGAAAGACCTTAAGTTCTTAAAAAATGTAGAAAAACCTGATGCTGAAGGCCTGGGCCATCAAGCTGCAACTAGGAGTTGCCCTAATATTCAGAGGCTAGTAAATTCTAAAAAAAACGAAAACATTTTCTGGCACTGATGCCGACCGGTATGGGACACTTCATGTCTGCACTGTTAAACTCTCTTACTCTCCCAAATAGGATAGCAGCACCCAGCTGCCGGTTGGGAATGGTGCCTGGGCCATGTTACCTCCTGGAACATGTTGGGTGTTGTTTGGAAGAAAGTTAGTTGGCGAGGGGCAAAACGAGGCCAGAGGCCACTCCAACAATTTAACACTATAGGTCATTTCATTGCAGTGCTCATGAATGTTCCCCACCACTGTTTAATTTACTAATATATTTGTTTTCAGAGTAGCCATCCCCACTGAATGTTTGGGCTCACCGGGCTACATTCTYTCCTTTGCAGGGAGGATGATCTGAGGAAATAAGATACAGACTCCTTGGAGGCTTGATTTCCCACCTCCTTTTTGTTTTTGCAAATGTACTCATGTCTCACAGACACTGTGGAGCAACTGATTCCCTGGGCTCTTGTAAACTCCAAGTCACCAGGCAGAGCGAGCTCCCGACAGCSCACTAACAGACGGGGAGGCCACTCAGCAGCTGACAGTCCTCTGTAAGAAGTGCAAGCATGCCTCCAGCCTACTTAGCAGCCAAGGCTAAGTGCATGATGAGTGAGAGCTCCCTACTCTGCGAGCACTGTGGAAACTAGTACCCTCCGCTGGGCAACCTTGTGTGCCCAGGAGAACAGAACAGATGAACTGCTGCAATGCCTGGTCGTAATGCTGAAAGTCAAGTTCTGGCTGTGGTCAGCTCTCTTGCTCAAAAAAAGAGGCATGGATATGACTCTCAACAGCTTTCAGCTGCCCTCCAAAACACCAAGGGTTTACTAGGGAGGTAGATATCTGCAACGTTCCCTGGAGGGGTGATTAGTCCCCTGGTTGCTGCTCAGGAGAAACTGTGTCCTGAGCCAAAAGGGGTCCTGAGCAGGTGGGGAAGCCATCTTCAAAGCTGTTTGCCACTCAGTAGATCAGCGGGCACAGACACTGTAGGCAACAAATCCTGATTTTATTATTGTTTTTAATATTTAGTATTTTCAATATCTATTGATATTTCACTCCACCCTTCTCATGAATTTTCTACATTTTCTATGTTAATAAATCTTTTTTTCTTTTTTTTTTTTTTTTAATAATACCACACTGTCTGTTTGTGGTAACTATCTTACCCATGTCCTACCCTTTGGGATCACCCAGAGTTGGGTAAAGATGTGGTTGAAAACAATTTGCCTCACTCATAGGATCTGGAGACTGTCCTAGCACCAGAAGCTGCAGCCCTCCTAGTTTCCTCTTCAGTTTTCTGGAGCTAATGTTCTTTCTCCTTTCTCAGGTCATCAGGCCTCCTTGAGCTCCTCCCCATCTGCTGTTTGCCATGGCCCCTAGAGGTGGAGGAGCAAGCTGTGCAGGCAGCAGCATTTGATGAAGATGATACTACCTCTCACCAGGGAGAAACTGAAATGCACTCCCAGGCTGGAGGTGGTGGTGTCATCTCACTGCCAGAAGTTCAGCAAAGGCCTGGTCTATTATGAACTATGGGAATAGTCATATTGCTTCTCAGGAGGCCTTTGGGCATGCTTCATGGAAGTCTGGAATCAGGAACAAGGAAGACAGGCTTTGGCTCCTACTGAGAAAGTAAAAAAAAGCCCCCAGACAAAGGGTAGGTTTGAGGTAGAATCCAACACACACGGTAGTAGCTGAGGTCAAGCCAACTGCGGAGACAGTCAGGTGAGATAGATATCCAAAGCACTGCAGGGTCTCGGTGTTACACACTTACTGAGAAGCCACCTGTCATTCTTATCATTCATTCTGACTATGGCTTTGAGACCTGTGGCTGACAAGACAGTTGCACTGACCTAAACCAAAATTGCCCTTATTTTCCACTAGTCTCCCTGGCTAGTCTGTGCTCATGCAATCTCAAGGATCCACAGAAAGGACCCTGCTCTCAGAAGATCTCCTGTCTCACTCCGCTCCTGCTGCCCAAGGATCAAGAAAAGCATATGTGGGCTTGATGCCTTTTGCACTGTCTTTCTGCTTTGTTTGCAGGCTGCCCATGTGACCTGGTTTGCCTGTCAGTAATATAATGGCTTCTCATTCATAATAGTTTTAACCATGGCTTAGGAACATAAGTTGTCAGGGATGTGTGYGCTGCCAATGCTGCCAAGGATGTGTGTGCTGCCATTTTCAAGCACCTGAATTTAGTCATTTACTGCACATGATACCAGGACAGTAGTGGCAGCATGGGGATGAAATAACCCAATGACAAACATCTGGGTGTCTGAAGCAGCCCAGCTACCTGAAATAGGTCAGGCAAAACCCAGCTCTAATGTAGCACCTCCTCATAAGTGGGAAGCAAGCCCTGTCAGCTTGTCTGATTGTGTGTAGATTGGGCACTGGCAGAAGAATAAATGGGTCAATGTTGTTCTTTGGAGAAAGAAATGGGTCATCACTGGCATCATTTCACAATGCTTCTGTTTATCGCTGTCTTCTCAATTTTCAGTGGCATCAAGGTAGTTATCCCTTCTCCTTTATTGTGGTTGTCTTTCATCCTTCCTTCTCTCTACTTAAAGTCCACCTCTTCACATCAATAATCCCCACAACTGGAACCAATTTTGTGAAGAAACAACATGACAATGAGCACTGGTAGTATCTTTTTGACTAGTATTTCTTACAGTGAATTYCTCTTCGGTACAAATTCCAGTTTGCTATGACATGAGACAGTGTCAAAATTTTACTGAAATCAAGATATATAAAACGTAAAAATAATTTTCTTTTTGACTATCAGCTACCTTTGACATTGTAGGTTGGGTAAACTTTTAGAAAAACTGCTTGTGAAGAACTTGTTTTCTAGATTTCTTCCCAGAAAATTTCTAACTTCTATTTTACTACATTCTTAACAGCATTCCCATTTTCACAGATAATCCCTGTCTGCAGCAATTTCTACTTACACTAGAATTCCCATGTTTGTCTTTTTTCTATTTAAAATAATCTCTAATTTTGTAATCCATGTGTAGATGAGCAGTATGGCTTTAACGGATGCTTCCATTCGGGAAAAAAGGAACCATTTTCAAGCAACCATCTTCTAATGATTTTATACTTATCCTCCACCAAAGTCTGCATAATTCTCTAAAGGCAAATCTTCATAAATACATTTCATAGTTAATAAAAGGTAGTTGTTCTGAGGAACAGAGGGTTAAGAGGTCTGTAGGATGACGGCATTTAAAGCACTTGAGCTTGGAGTAAAGCAGTCTAAACACTATCTAAATATCTATCCCTTGTGTTTCCTTTTGGTTGTCCTTAAGTCTCCAGAGGCACATGGGTATAGGGCACACTAAGTCCCTACATTAGGTCAAGTTTAAACTGTCTGACCCTGTACTTTGGTGCCCAGATGTAACAGCAGCCAGTGCTTCCTAAGATATTTAGCTACTTTCCAGTAAGTAACTTAGAAAGTTACTTAGCAGCACCTCACAGATTATTTACTTTAGGCTTTTTGCTGCCCATTCCTACAGTAGTAGTTCAGAAGTCACATGAAGTACCACGACACATAACCCTGCATGTACTTTTTCTGAATATGTAAGCAAGATTATGGGTAATGGTGACAAAACTAGGGCTTCACAGATAAGATTTCAAGTCCTGCTCCAGACTTGCTTCAAGTCTCTCTGCTGACAGCTGCCTTCACTCTGTGCAGCTTAAATGAACACGTGGTTATGTGAGCTGAGATCTGACCTAGATCTAATGAAAAGCACATTATTCCCTTTTGTGCTACTGGCTACAGAAGCATTGTATCATAACCAATCTAGATGCAGCAGCCAGCTACTTTATCTTCTTCTTTGAACAGGTTCTTAGTCCTGGATAATGATGTGTTACTGTTGGTCAGATGACATTAGCTTTTGAGGAGCTAATGCAAGTGGCTACAGCATTTGCCCTCTGCCTACCTTTCAGTCGAATGTTGGTTAATAGATTTCCAAAGGAAGAAATTTCCATTTTATTGTTTCTGACCAGCTTTTTTGCAGGACTGCTGTAGAGCTGGGGAAAAAATATTATTCTGGAAAACAAAACAACAGATTCTCCAACACTGATTTTACTTCAAATGGAAGATCACTTGCACGATCAACTTCATACTGTTGAGTGGAGAAGCAGTAGTATCTGACAGGGGAAAGTCTGGCATGGAAGGTGCACTGATAGGTAAGAATGCATCTCAGATACTTTGGTGTGAGAAAAGACTTTGCTAAAGTATAGAAAAATGCAGAAAGATTTACAGTTAAAACTTTGAAACCATAAATATGTAGGCCTGAATGTTCTCATAAAAGTCTCCGCATTAATTTTCTCACAAACACATCTACTCTTTCATAACTTTACATTAAAAGTCATGTACCAAGACTCATCAAACAGAAGTGAAGAGTCTTCTGGCAAAAAAAAAATCCTTAAAATGTTTACCTAGTCATAACTAATAGCTTTTGATTGTTCCTTAGTAAGCTTGGAAGCCATTATAGAAAGCGCAATTAAGAGTCTTGACATTTACTGTGTGTTCCAGTACAAATTTACTAATGGATACAATTCCGTTCCTTTTTGCACCACACAATGCCACAAATTCAGTTCAGAGTAATGCAGACTTCCAAGGGTGAGCTGGGAATAATTACACAGAAGGTCAAAAGCCTCTTGCTCTGCAATAAGTACCATTTCTGACAGGCTTGCTAGTTTGTTTAAATAGAACATTACAATCAAGCAGATATTGGAAAAGATCTCAAGGAGATTACTTTCATACAGTACAGAATCCCCATCATAAAGAAAGATAAACCTCATTTTCAGTTATTTTACTTCCAAAGGGAAAAGCTCATGTGGAAGGTCACTAAGAAGGGCCTTTTAATACAGAGATGTAACTACAGTTCTGATTATTGTGAGCTGCAATTCTATATTCAAAGTAGGACTTTATTATCAAACTTCAAACTAACAGTAGGCTGAACATCAGGTCCGGTGCAGACAGGCTGCATAGCTCTCTTTAAACTAGCCTCCATGCATGAAAGAAGTGATACTTTTGTAATGGAAGATGGATATTGATGATTTAGAAATGCAGGTATTTCTCCAGTCATTTTGCAGAGAAAAGGAGTGGAAGAGAGGTTGATTAGAACATGCTAACCACATAAAGCAAACTTGTGTAGAGGTGTGGGAACACGTATATGTACCTTTCTCTAGAGTTTATTGAGTCATCAAAAAGAACATTAAAAAAATGTTCTCCTTCCTCTCCCCTCCCTCCACATAACAATTCTTGCTGAACAAAGTATTAGCCCGGTGTAGATACGGACGTCAACATCTTGACAGATAAGAAAGTTCTTCTAAGAAAATAGCACAATTAATTTATCTTTATTTGAAGAATAAAGACCTGCAGCCTCTGTACCACGTTCATATGGAGGTTCTTCAGGTTCTCTAGGACAGCGCTGAGAGTTGTACAGACTTGCAGTGGGATCAGGGATATAGCTATATTCAAGGGATACAGCAGCAGCAGGCAATAGGCAGACAGACATTACTGTGATGAAAGGAGTCTATGGCATCAAGGATATTCCTCAATACAAAGAGTGGCATTACCCTTTTATTTATTTTTTATTTATTATGCATATTCGGGGTACTCACAGACCTTAACTCAAAAAGCAGTGCCATTCCCTGATTTTAGAAACAAACATCTTGTGAACTCCCGAAGCACTTCAGCTTTGAAGGAAAAACAAGTAGAAACTTTTGCCAGTATGCTATGAACCTGCCAAGAGCTCCACATTTGCTATTAGCTATAATTATCAGGCAAGTTGGCAAAAAGCCTGAACAAAGAGGTGGGTCTTCAGTCCCTTGCTGAACCAAGGGAAGCTCAGGTTTAGGAGTGTTTCTAACAGGAGGAAGAACTGCTAAGGTAGTAATTATCTGTTCCCCAGAACATTACACCCAGACTTCCTCCTTTCCCCATCGCCAAAGCTCTCTGAAAGAGCATTGGTGGCATGGGAAAGACAGTACTGATTAACTGGTCTCTGGCTCATGTGATGATCACCGCATTAAGTTTCATCTGGTGATGAAGCATCATATTCTCTCATCATCCCATTTTACTCCAAAGGCTTGCAGTCCCCTTGACTCAGAGTCCCATATAGAGTGTGCAGCCAATCCAGTCCATATAGGATTAGGATGATAGCAATTAGATCTACATGTAGAAAAAGCAGACCATCTGCTCAGTGATGATGAGATCATAGCCGTTTTGCTGCAATAATCTCCCACTTGCATCATGTGTCACAGGTATGAACCGTTTGGCCTGTAAATCAACAGGTTTGATCTTGCCTCTGGATCATTCCTGAATAGGTTGCTGAAAGTCTCTCAAAAGCACCTCCACCTTTTAAACGGACTCCACCCTCTCTACTCACACTGGGTTATGAGGAAGTTGCTCCCTTTTKATTTGTTGCTTAAACTGACCTGCTAAAGATCGTAAACGTATTTTATACACTGCATAAATTGTGGGGCTTCTTTCAAGTCTCACCACAAAAGAGTGCTTTAGGTATGAATGTGTTACCTTTGAGACATGGCAGAGGGAGTAGATTACGTTTGTTCCAGGATACAAAATGTGCACGTAAATAGGGGGTCTCAGCTGGGTTCAGCAGTGCTGACACACAATCTGTTAGAAATTTTAGTTCCAAAGACAGAAATCATCCACTTGTATTTCTGACCACATCTGAATCAAATCCAGAAACCAGGCCCATGGCAGTTTTGGATCCAATACAGTCTTAAGGACAGGTTGATTGGTGTAAGCCACATTTTGGGGGAGGGATTATTCATGAGCACACATATTTCCACACAGCAGGTCAAGTGAATTATCTCTCAGACACTCATGTCAGACGTCAATACTATGTCACCCTTGCTTCCAAAGCACTGGCCTGTGATGGAGATGCTTCTTTGGTATGGTGTTTGCTTCGGCTGCTGGAGTGAATGTGTTATGGGTCTGTAGGTGCATGCCTGGGGAGCAAGACTTCACTTAATTCCAGTTCCACAAGTCATTTTTATTTAAATAAAGATGCCACAGATTCTGCCTTTTTTTCCCAGTTAGTCATATATGTGCGTGCTCTGAATTCTTTGGCCAGAGGCTGCTACATTGGCAGCCACAGCTGTGAATGCACTAGAGGTTTTCAGATCTTCCCACCTCCTGTCCATGTGAGCTCCTCACATGCAGCCTGTGAAAGTCTGTCTGTCCAGGTAAAACTGGCCTGACCTCCTCATGCTTGGCCTGACCTCCTCATGGTACGCTGACAGCTTACTAACGTGTTGGACATGCCTGAACACAGAAAGTACTAAAACGCTCCAAATGAAGTCTCCCATTGCACCTATCCTTGTGGCCTCCCAGCTAGTCAAGCATGGATTTGGCTTGAGGATGGCCTCAGGTAACCCTCAAGTTGTAGTGCAGATATACTACTATATGACAGTACAGCGACATGTTCTTGCCAACCAGAATCTCTCTTGGCCTCTGCAGTGGAAATTAGAAGTGGGTGCGCCAACATGTATTGGTAGAGAAATGCACCCTTAATCCATGAATGTTTGCTTTATAAAAAATGAAGTATTGTAAAAGCCATTCCTTTATGCAATGCAGCCCACAGATTACAGACTCAAGAGACAAGGCATGGATTAAGTGCATTACCACACAATGGACATATGTCAGTTTGGTTTTTATCACTGTCAAACAAGCATTGAGAAAGGGTCATAAGAAAAATATTTACAGCAATAAATCCCTGTTGTGACATCTTAACATGAAAACATTCAGACTGAACACTCAAAAAACTAAAAGTATATAGAATATAAAGTGATTCAGGTATTCCAGGTAACCCAGGACATACTGTAGAATAGTTATACTAATATTTCTGGCTGACTAATAGAAGCTGCAGGAGAAAATGCACTTCACAGGGTTTGGAGAAGAAACTAGAAACATCTGGGCTAGCTACATGTTAATCTTAGCGCAATAAGTACAGACAACTTTTCTTACCATTAATGACATGATCTATGCCAGTAAACATCTTCCAAAATGTAAGGAGCACAAATCATAGCTACTTTCGTATGTCACACAACAAGGTATGCACTGTTCTCCAGTCTCTCATAATCATGGAAATATCATCACTGCAGTAGTCTGCCTCCCTCTGGATTTTCCCCCTTTACATGCTTATGCTGACAGTTTGCTTTGCTTTACTTTAGTCACTAATGTGGTTAAAATTTGTAACCATCTTGATGACTGCCACAGTTACAGAGCACATCTCTTTCAACAGGTTCCTTTTTTCCTGGCGGTAATACAAAGTCTCTGATTCATAGGCTGCAGGATAGTGGTGGTGAAATGACTGGAGCTCACTGTCCCTTGGCACTGGGGATCAAACTGGGAGCTGGTGTAAGCTGGGAAATTACCATGGAGTAGACAATACCATCCTTGACTTTGGCTTTTGAGGTTTAGTTTCTTTGTCACTATTTTTCTCTTTCATTACATTTCAGGAACTAGAAGAGGAATGCAAGTGTTTCCGTATCACGCTCTATAATTTAACATAAGACTAATATTTTGTCTGGCAGCTTTTGTAGCTTGTGTAGATGATTTCTTACATCAGGTTTCCCCTTCTTTTCTCCCTCCTTACCCCTTCCCTCTGAATTTAACTGCAATATTTTGAAAAGCAGAGCTATTTGACTGCAGAGCCCTTTCTAGCATTTAATAAATTAGAGATGGGTGAATACGGCAAATGTCTTTGGTAAATGTGCCTCCTTTTTAGTTTGTTTAAAAAAAAAGCATCTCAAGTCTGTTTTACCAAAAATGTGTTAATTTGAACTGACTGAAAATGTTCCATTGAGGCTGACTTTTAATGAGAAGGTTTTTTAAAGAAAGTTTTGAGGGGAAAGAGTAGAGAAAGAGGGGAAAAAGTATTTTTTGGTGCTGTATTTTAACAAAATAACAGATGCTTTCCAAATTAAAAATCTTCAGTTTTCAGATCCCAAGATGGCTGCTTTGGCATCCCACCGAAATTTTTGTTTATACCCTTGTTCTCCTCTGCGAATCCAGTGTGCTGCTTGTGTTGCTTGGACTGCATTTTCCTATCAATCATTTCCTATCATTCCGATCATTCCTATCATTCATAATAGCCAGGAGGCCCACGAGGCAGTTCAGCAGGAAAGAAACAGGGGTGCAGCGGGAAAGGCATTGTCCACCGGGCTGAGCTCGTAGAAACACTCCAGGTGCAATTCCCATAAGGCACCTTGACACTTCTTCCACATAGAAAATGATACTTTCAAGACAAAATTGTGCAGTTTGGAAACAAAGTTGTGCTTTTGTAATAATAATAATACTGATAGTAAGAGTAATAATATTTTTATGGGGAAAAAAATCCCATTTTCTGATAAGCTCTACCATTCACATCTTAGTGAATCTTTGCTTATACAGAGGAAAAGTTTAAAGAAAACGTGAGCCTGACATGAACAGTGAACAATTTAGAAATCTGCACTGGAGGCCTGGTTTTAGTAATTCCTTACACCACTGAAGAGGAATATCCTGTGAGATGTACAGAGAGTTTAGCTTCCTTCCTTGATAAAATTAGGCTTCTGAAATATCCACTTAATGTCTTTGTGAAGGCATATGCAATCAACTGTGAATTAAAAATACAGAATGACTGCAACTTACTGCCCATACACTTTTTTGCTGCCATACAATGCCACGATCTTTTTGGTTATAAAATCATATTCAAATAATGCTGCCATGTTTCTCTTGACTGTGTGAAGTGTAAATATTGATGAAAGCTTCCATCAGCTTAAAATATCAGAAACTGAATATGGTGCTGCCAAAAAGATGGATGGTTAATATACTGCTCAGTACTTCCCTGTTTTTCTCTTTTGTGTTTATCAGTGCATTAATTTTTTCCTTGTTGCACCAGCGTATTTTTATTATTTAAGCAAATTATCATGGCTGAGGTAAGTAATATGATTATTCCTTGCTAGCTGGCACACCGCCATCCCTTTCATGTGCACAAGAGAGTCAGCTATGAATTATAAGGATGCAATGTCCCAGATGGATTTAGTGGTGACATCATAAATCCTCGCTCTGATGAAGACACTAATATGTGCTGTTGCCAGTAATTTGCTGACACCATTGACAGTTAATGGCACAAATAAAGATGTCTTTCTTGGCATAGTACCATGGAAGCCAAAGCTACTGTGAAAGAAAACACCAGCCAGGTGAACTTCAAATCCTTTTGAAATACATCTGTTAAATGCCAAACAATACACCTACGTAATGAACGATGCTTTGCTGTGCTCATAACGTGCTTTCCAAACCATGGCCAGTTGAATACAAAAAGGTTAAAAAAAAATAATTGAGGAATTTGGCAATAGTTTGTTAATTATTTCAGCTTAGCTAAAGCAATTCTGAAGTAGCTTGGGGGTCACTGTGGCATAAGCATATGGTTGGATAGGGCCTGGCACAAGAAACGAAATAGGACCCTGTTGAGCCAGCTGCTTGTATCAGCTTCCTTGTTCACCTTTCTCCAAAGGGGAGTCAGGCATGGCTTCTTCTGGCCCCAGATCCTCATTTAGTATCACTGCCACAAAGCTGTGAATGAAGAGAGAATAAAAGTTTGCATGTCTTCATTGCAATGTGTGCATCTAGGATGAATATTATACAGGGAGCAGGGTCTCAGCTTGTTCAGTGCTGATGGGAGGGAGGTCCACAGACCTCCTTACCCCAACCCAGGTGTCATGCATGCTCCGCATTTCACCACCTCTACCTAGGAGCTACATAGCTTTGGAGTCAGAGGCCAGGGAATGGATCTCGATTTTTCTAAAATGAGGATGAGCCCTCTCTCCGGAGCTGTGTGGTAGGAACATCCCAAGGGTGACAGACAGGAGTCCTACCTTTCCTGGCAAGAGAGCATCATCAGAGGAGGTTTGGCCATGTCTTGTCAATGTGATGCATGGCAGTACTGATCCATCCCTTCAGCCCTTCGCTCTACCCATCACCCCTCCATCCTGCCTAAGCTTTCAAACAATGAATTCCAAGTCACATCACAGCATACATTCAGCCAACACTGGATGGCCTCTAAACTGACTCCTTTAAACATACCCTGAAAACAGGGTCTCCTGTGCCACTGCTGCTCAGTAGACCTTTATTCTAGGACCTTACAGTCTCTCTTAAGCTCTCTTTCCCTATATTTAGCAGGTCTCACATTTCTCCCTCATATCTCTGACATCAGGTCTTCCTTTCCTATAATAAAATCCCACCTAGGTGCCTTAAAGGTGGCACATGCTCAATCTCACAACAACACAGTGATGCTGAAGACTGCAGATCTTGCCTCATGAACTGCATGTGGCTCTTGGGCAGTGATAGGAAAATCTTTTATGTATGTAATAAAGTTATGATTTTAGTTACTCAGCTTAGTCCAAGGTGACAAGTAGGGTTATCAATATCCTGGTATAAATCTTCATTTTAGAAGCTATACTTTGAACTTGGCTTAACACAATAATTTTGGAAAACTGTGTTCCTTCTTTTTGCCTTCTCTGTTCTTAGGCAATTTCAATTTTCGTATTTTCTCTGTGGCCCCAAGAAAGATAATTTCCTGCCTCCATCTCAAATGAAAGCTGAGTCTCACAATGTCACATGATTCCAGCAGCTGCGGCTTTGAAAACAAGCCAAAATACCTGCCCTCTCCTGTGCAAAATGTAGATGCTATTCAAAACTCTGCATATAAAATACACTTTATATTATCTTGACAATGAATATGTTTGTGAATTGTGTCAAGCAGAGCTTGGCTTCCTTATGCCATATGGTATAGTGTTTTTAATAGTACTGATTCTCATCTAATTTACCTGAAAGATTTCAAACATCCTGCGTGTATAACATACCTGACATGCTGGCCCACAACTCAATCCAGATTATACCTGTTTTAAGCACTCTACATAAATTTCTATCCAATTTTTATCTATTTCAAGCTTGCTGGGACCTGTCAGTGTTTCCCCTTCATTCTTAGCTGGCAAAGCATTGATATGACATTTGTAAATGTTGCCAGATGAATTGGTGGCATGGGCTTGATACCTAATTCAGACCTTCAGGTTTTCAAGTCCTCTGAAACAGCAGTCAGCATTGGAGCCAAGGTTTAATATCATTAGCGTATTAATTTATGTCAGTGGTTGAGTCCATTTTTTTACCACATTTCACAGAAAATCTCATAACGCCAGCAATTGATCAAACATGACAAGTTCCCTTTTGGCTATCGCCTGTGATACGGGCTACTTAACGCCAGTATTCCTTTCCAGAATGGAAACTGTGATTCTTGGTGAAATAATGGAGCTTCTGTTTCTCTGCCACTGTCAGAAATGGAAATTCAGAGCAATCTTTTCATCAGCTTGAGATGCCAGATCAGATTAAAAGCCACGATGCCAAGAGGAGGCATCTGATGCACTGCTTTGGACGTGGTTCTTAACGCTCTTTGGTCCACCACTTTGTAACAGCACATCAGGCTTCCTCTTACTCCCCCCATTAGAGCAGCAGCCAAAATGTGAAATAATTAGCTGAGGCTGAGGTCTTTTGGAAACTGCCCTGCTAAAGAAATCCAAGCTTGCTATAGAGCTGTCAAGGTAACAGTATTACCTCAAGGAAGAAAGTGCACTGGCGAAGATGTAAGTTGAAACTCACGGGATGCATTCAGACTGCCTCACAGTTGCAGAAATGAGTCACTGAGACCTCTCTGTTGAGGAGAATGAATGACATTCAGTCCAATTCCTGCTACCCCCAGTTGCCAGGCTCAGGCTTTTCAACAGAGAGTAGCAGTCACAACATATCCACTATGTAGATTAGTTGGGGTAATTAACATTGGCATGACTCTCCATGGGCTGTAGAAGCAGCCAGGATCTGGCAGCCTGAGAGCAGGTTCTCAGTCCCTCATGGCTCTCCTGATCCTGGACATCAAGGTCATGATAACTAAGCTCGGTACGAATAATAGAGCCCATTTTGTCCTGCAGTCTGAGGAATCAATTGCTATCCCACTAAGATGCAGTCTTGTTGCTAAACTTTCTTTGCATCTCACACACACATGGAGCGCCTGGTATGAAGTGTGTTGTTGTCATAATGAAATCATGGGGAATCAGATGGAAAAATGTGTGTTTGAGCACTTAAAGCTAGACTTGTAGACCACAAAACAGACTTCACAAGTAGAGGTCAAGGTGGCACCAATTAAGACAAGATTATATTTAATGGAGAGTCACCTGGATTGAATTAAGTGTATTTTCTTGGACCTAGCAGGCTGAAATCAAGATAAACAAACTGCTCCAGAATTCCTAGTTGACCTTCTAATAATTATGACCAAATTTGAATTTCAAGTCTTCAGAGCCCCCAAATTATCTTTTATATAAGAATGCACATTGCTACTCGGGAGGTCTGTTTGTTGTGATGAACAGAGCATAAAATAAATCCCTCACACACAATACCGCAGGTGGAGGCTGCAAAGCCGTTTCTCTGACCAATAGAGCTAATGGCCCTCCAGTGTAAAACATTTTTTAACTCCCTTTCTTCGGACTTTCTTTTGTTGTGAGGAACACAATGCCAAAAGAGCTTAATTGCTTTGTTTTCAACTCCATAAACTGCTGACATGTCACTGGTGTTGTGGTTAAGCAGACATGGTAAGTCCACCAGAGTTCAAGCTCATGCTACAGTCTGGCACTGGGGCCATCAGTTTTTTCTTTTTGTTGCAAACTTTATTGGTGTTGCTTGTTTAAAATAGGAAACTATATATCTACATGGAAACACAGAATAGAAACTGCCTACAGTACACACATCTCAGTCTCACAGGTTCAATCTGCAGCATCTATGCATCTTATGCAGGGATGATGCCCTGGAGAGGAACAGAAAGGGATACAATTAGGCTAAATCTAATCCTGTTCATTTGCCAGTTTTGGACTATATAATCTACTGTTCACACCAAGATGAGCATTGGTAAACAGTTCTTCAACACAAGAAAGTTTATTTTGAAAATATGCTGGTTCACTGAGCTCTGCTTTTCCAGTCAAGATATTTCAATACATACTTAATGACCACATGTAGGTTTTTAGATCTCTAATGGGTCTGTGTTGATTCTTTGGACCCTGTGAGTCCCTGACAGCTTCTTATTGAACAGACATTCTTGTTAACTTTCACCCTTTCTGTTAGCAGTGAAAACAAGAAAAGCTCAGTATCTCTAGGCAGATGCACAAGGGGCTTCCTTACAGCTCACTGGAAATGTCTAAAATTTATGGTTTGAGTTAAAACTGGACTAGCACAAAATTTCAAAACGAAAACATTCCTTGTGGACTCAAAGTCATTTCATACATGCTTTTCAAGAGTTAGCCAAGCTTCCAATCTCTTAAGAAACTTAAAATACCTGTCACAAAAAGAAATAAATGTCAGCCTGCCAGTATTTACTTCACATGATGTTGACTTGAACATTAAGTCCATGGTTCAGTGATTCACAGTCTTGCCTACTAGGACTAGAAATACTGTTTTTATATTATAAAAAGATGGGAGGACCTAGATTTTCATATTGGATGCAGAATGTTTACTCTTTCTCTAATAAATATGGAAATAAATCTGATACAAATAATACTTCAGATAAGATTGTACAAGTTTTTGAAATGTGTCTTCCTGCATTTGTTAAGTCTAAATCTTGGGGCTAGGGAACCATATTCAAAAGAGGCGAAAAAAACACAGCATCAATAGTTTTTATAGAGTTTGCAAAAACATTCCTAAAAACTGGTTTTGGTTACACATAAAGGTGTAATGATCTAAATGGCTATGTTTAGCATCAGCTAGTTCAGTGCTTCACAGCCTAATTATATCCAAGACTTAGTGCTGCCACCATCTTCTCTTCCCCCAGCCCCAGCCTCCTAGGACCACTGTATAACCACACTTCGCCTTCATCGCAGCACCGGGGTTGCCTATACTGCCCCCATACCCTTTCTGCTCACCTCTTACCCTCCTCCTATCTTAGTCCTTGGTTCATGCTACAAATGCCCTACCACCTCTTCATATTGCCCTGACCTCTTTCTTCTTCCCCCAGCCCCACCAGCATTTGCTGCTCAGTCCCTGTCCCATGCTGTGCTCACTGAGAATCAAAGATGACAATCCCAAAGAGACCTGATATAACTGATTCCCTGTCACGCCAGGCCCACACGAAGGCCTTGTCAGCTTGGGCTAGCAAGTAGATTGCATGACTTGCCACCCCAGACAGGAACCGGTAGCTTGTAGTATCTGGTTGTGCCTTTTGTGTTGGTGAGTAATGCAGCCCTTTGCAGAAGGATGCTGAGAAACCCTGTGTTTGGCAGTCTGCGCTCCTCTTGCGTCTGAAAGCACCAGCTCAGACTCTAGCTAGTGTGTTATTATCATCATAGCTAAATGTATTATGTGACAGTTATTAAATACATTTAAGGAATTTCAAGTGCTTTGCCACCATTACTTAAGCTTACAGTGTTCCACACAGCTGCCACCATAGTCAGTGCAGTTCATATATGCTGAAAATAAGATACGTTTTAGATGTTATGCAGGGACAACAAGATGCCTTTGATGGCCTTTGGCTCTGGCAGAAGAGAGCCAAACTGCTCCCAATCTGGCACTTCAAATAAATTGGCTTTGGATAAAAATATGGCAGATTCTGAAGGAAATTTTATCCTCGTTAGGGACGCAATAAGGATAAGCCTTCAGTCAACTGACAGGAGACTCTCTGGAGATGTCTAATAATGGGAATCAGCAATTCATGTTCTAGAAGAGATTCACTTTGAGGGTAACACCATAACGTTACAGCTTCTGTCTGTGCTGTCTCCTGCCACTCACATGCACTATTTCGACTACACAGGTTTAATGATCAATCTTGCAACAGTGTAGTCGGTGGTAACTTCGCTATGGTCTCCAGTGGGAGTGTGTGTGGGAGCTTCGAAGTGGATCATCCAAGTTTCCAGTATGGATGTGTCTTTACTGCCAGGGGGAAGTGTGACCACCAAGCCCCGATCACCCACACAGCATGTCGGTTAGCTCACTCCCTGGCTTGGCTTCGGACTTCCCCGGCTCGCTCTCTTTCCAGGAAAAAGGTCAGCCTGGGCTTGGGGATACTTCCCGCCTGGGACTGCTCGCTTGGAGGAGCACGCAGTGCAGAGCAGGGAGGTTGGCTGCCTCCGCAGCCCTCCCACACTCTCCCTGCAGGCTCTGCACCTTCAAACACCCCTCGCGTCCTTGCCCCGCACCTCTGGGCATACAAAATGTTCCTGCACTTGCATGCTGCAAACTGGGACTCTGACGTCCTGCAACAGAGCCCTGCCATTGCTCCAGGCATTGTGAATACGGGGAAACACACAGAAAATCGTCATTGCAGCTTTGAGGCATGGGCTTATGCCCACATGGGGTCCCAAAGAGCCCATGTGTGGGCACGGCTGGTCTGCTCCAATGGGAGCCAGCACAAAGCAGTGAGGACATGAGCCAACTTTCATCACTCACCTTTGGGAGCAGGGGCTGCTCCCCAGCCCAGCTGAACTGAGCTGCATAGACACAGGCTTTCTGTGCAAGCAGTATCCCAAACCTCAGGTAGAAAAGAAATAGCAATAGCAAAGAAATAGAAGAATTTGGTTTCATGTATTTATTAATTCCTTACTGTCTCCTACAGCAAGTTGTCACCTTCCACTGTCACCTTCCACCTCCACTTATCTATTAGTTATCACCACCGCTCCTGCAAGTTATGGCCAGTGAACTAACTTTGTGCCACTGCTGTCCTGAGCTGAATTTAACTCAAGACTGTTGGCAACACCACCTCTACTAATAACCCGCCTGCTAGGATAGTCCAGAAAGTATTTTAAGCCCTGAATCCTCCCTAAAGTTTATGGGTACACAGCCATCCATGTAAATCAAACTAAAGCCGACAGTCCCAAAGGGCCACATTAGTTTTCCCACAAAAAAACATGAATGTAGCACTTCTGTCCCACACTTGGCAGGTTATTCATTTATTTTAATTTGCAGCAACCATGACTGAGTTACATTCATCTTCCCAGATGTTGCTAGTGATGAAAGCTCAAGGAATAAGCCTTTTCTGCTGTTGATGTACTATGTGCCAAACCTCATCTTGAGCCCCTGGCTCCCGCTGTACTTTTCTTGTGTCTGTACTGCTGCTTTGCGATAAATGAAACTTGCAGAATCACACGTACTGTGGTACGGGAACAAGCATCTTGTCTGGGGAGTGGTCAGTGCCAGAGGCTAAAAACTTGTGTTGTGTGTACATCTGCAGAGGCTCGTGCAATAACTAAAGCAAAGTTATTACAACTAAAGCAAAGGTGCTGAGGCTTTGATTACAAAAGTCAAACAAAATGGGAAACAAAGCAACTCTAAGGGAAGAAAAAGGCCCAGGTGCTGCATTCATCTCCCCCCCCCCCCATCTTGTCACAACGGGCTGCTTTTCTAGCTTTGTTTTATTTACTCTAAAAGCCTTTGCAGTGTTCCCTTCTTGTCACATTTGCAGAGCCCTGGGACGCTCAGAGTTTACTCCCAGTTAAACTGAAAAGCCCCAGATGGTATAAATGATCTCTTGTAAATAAATAAATAAACGGAATCAAAAAGCCTTGCAGGAATGCTGTTCCAGCCTTTTCTCATTTTTTGTAATATGCCTTGTGAACAGATTGCATGCTTTGCTATCTGGCTTAAATAGCCGTTTTACCAATTTGCATGTACAGAGAGGGATTTCATTTCAGCTAATTGTATGTCTTATATTACCATGATATCTGAATCTTCCCCCCCCCGCCCCGCCCCCCCCCACCTTTTGAGCATGTGACACCTCCTTGAAGAAGTACCCAACCTGCATTTGCAACAGGGGATAGGAGGCCAAGGGGCCAGACTCCCAGCTGAGGAGTAGCCTCAGAGTTTCTCCTTCACGTTACTTACTTGCAAAACCTCCATGAGCCCGAATGTGATATAAGCCAAGAGCACAGCTGAGGTTAACACCTCTGTTTCATGTGTCTGCAGTCCCTGGGCTTTGCATTGCCCTCGTTTGCCTCCATTCATGCTGGTCTGGTGTCATGGTGTGAGTGATACCAGGCTGACTGGAACACCTGGGCTCCCTTTCTGCTGGGCCAGGCTGTCGCTGACTGGAAGGACAGATGGACTTTGTAGTCCCAGCCCAAGCTGAGTGCCTGCTGCCTGTGGGGGAGAAGTGAGAGCTGGTAAAGTCTGGGGAGTACCCTGGGCTTCAGAGCACCCCTAGAGGCACCAGCTGAGATGTGGGTGGGAAAAGGCATAAACAAGATTTGACATTCACTTCCTTCCCTTGCCTTTTCAGTTCTAATGTCTAAAAATAAAGATTCAATAAAAATAAAAATTCAAAACCGCTACTCAGCTTTTACATAAGCACACAGCCACCTAACTCCAAGATACTTTGAATAATGCTCCCAAAGTGCCCAGAGGTATGAATTCATGGAGCTACCCAAACTACATTTAGAAAGAGCTCGTCACTACACATATACAGTGCATGTACCTACATATACCTATACATGTACTTACATGCCTGCGTGCACTCCAGTCACACCTCTGACTACAGCGTAGGCATAGCCTATATTTAAGCACAAATGAGGAACAAAAGCCGCCTGATCTCCTGGGTAAGGAGAAGCTGTGGAGCAGCTCCACCAACTCCCCCGAGCAGCCCTCTCTTTTGGTGGCTCCAACATGTTTCCACCAGGCTGCAGAGGCAGAAGAGGAAGCTGTTTCCCAGGAAATCCCCTGCTGTTCTTGCCCTGGCCACACACGGACGGGATCTGTTCCACGGCAACGATGACGCAGTTTCGGCACGCTCCTTTCTCGAGTCTGCTGGTTCCTCAGACGTGGCAATCCATGGTTGCATCAGCAAGGACTGGGTTTGCTTCTCCTAAAATGAAATGGCACGCGAGGATGGTCACACATGTGTTGGTGGAAAGGGTTAAGATTTTTCTGCCTGAAAATCATGCCCAAGAGAGTGACCTGCTAGTGTGTTAGCTGTGGTGCTATAAAGACTATCTTATTTACAGTAGTGCATTTTCTATGTACATTACATTTTAATGTGAATGTATTTCACTATATACTTATTTTCTAGCCATAGACTGCTGGAAGGAGACAGAAAACACCTTTCTAGAGCTGCAACCTCTTATTTTCATTCCAGATAAAGCATTCAGAGCAGGGAACAGTGACAGACTTCACCCATCAGTGATGCTGTGTATATTACATTGAATGTGTCACATTTATGATCCAGTTGATCATAGGAGAGGGAAATTTAATAACTCCTTACAGACTGCATACCAGAATCCCTTCCCAACATAGCATTAGTAAGAAACACAGAGGGGAGCCCATAATAAATGTTACAAGGGGAAATACCTTCAACTGATAAGAAACTGAGCGGATGACAAATCACAAAAGCCTCCAGTGAACCTCACAGGAGCAGATAACCTTGAGATGTACCTGTATATAAAGATTAAACAGCAACCTTAGCTCAGCAGAGATTTATAGAGCTTTGCAAGTGTCTCAGTTTCACTGTTTGCTTTCTTAGTCATTTCTGGACTTTATTGTTAGTTTCTGTCTGTTAATATTCTGTACAGGCCCAAAAATACATGCAAAGAAAAGTCACCCTAGAAAATAAAGAATTTATTTGAAATATTTTACAAGGAGGTTTTATAGATCAATATCCCCAGTGAATGAGACAGATGATAACCAGGAAAAGGCACAGTGCACCTGTGAGAGGGGTTGTGCAAAGATATAAACAAAAACACGAAGGATAAAATATATTGACGTATTTGAGCTTGCTGGCTAAATCTGGTTATTCATTCCTCCGTAAGTGGCAGTGCTAGTTATTGTGGGCTATATATTTTTGCTAAGACAAATACGTGAGGCAGTAAATGCCTTCGTTAGTATGCTTCAACAGGAAGGGTAGTGGCTACCGCTGCTATTCAGGGCCTCTCAGGGAAAATATCCAAGAGTGAAAACACGTGGCCAGTTACAGACTGGGTTGAAACCTTCACGAGGAAGACCATTCTGCCTAAAGGCTTATGCAAGACAGCAGGGACCTGACACTCTTAGGGACTCTTTCTTCCTAAACCACTGACTCACTCCAGCTTCAGTTGTTTGCCTTTGGTTCTTTGTCCTTAAAAAGAGTATAACGTTGCCTAATCTGTGAGACTGGGAGGGTTGATAAGGAACACCTGCTTCTGCAGTGCGCACCCCAAGGCTGGCTGAAGAGATCATTTATGTCCAGAAGCAGTGCTGGCTCCTCTTTGGGGAAGGTAAATACTTTGTGATCATGGAAACGTGGCTCCTCTGGCCTTGTCCTTTTAATTCCCAACCAAAACAGCACGACACTCGTTGCAGTGCAGTAGGATGGGGTACATCTGCGAGGCTTTTCAGCCAAATCTCCCCTTATCAGGCTGTATGTTTGCAATGGGGAATCGCATCATGAAAGCATGGGTGGACGTCTGAATTGTCAGAGCTCTGCTGGGGAGGTGTAAAAAATCACAAGGTTCAAGGATATTGCTTACAGTATTGTTTCAGCGCGGAGAACGAGGAGCGCGTTTATCTGCTTTATCAACCACACGGGCAAAGTCGAAGGTGGCTACCAGTGGCTGTCCTTGATCACACCGAGAACCAAACGTGTTGCACGTGGTGTACTAAACAGCCCGCACAGACGTTTTACTCCCAACGGCCCGCTGAATTTAAAAAAAAGGGGGGGTGGGTAGAGGGATTAGATGACAATTGAGTTGTTGTTTGTGCAAGTGGAAGAAATAACTTTTCAGGAACAGACAATAGGTCGAGGCAGTGTACAGCGTAGGCGTTTGCTGGAGAAGTCAGACTAAACAGGAAGTGATGTATTTTATACTTATGGCACTGCTGGGAGAAACAGATATTAAACCCAGGCAGGCCACTGAGGAGGAACAAACAGCTCATTGTGTGGAAAGCAAAAGTACTCGCAGGACTCGGCGCTTCTTAAACTCATCAGTGGTTTCAGAGAGTCAAGATCTGCTCTAGTTGGCATGGCTTTGGTTTAGCCACAGCTTTTGATGAAGCTCAGAGGTCTCCAAATCAAATCATGCTGTTTATTTGTTCCTCTGCCTTAACCATGTAAAGTTATGTTTTTTATTAAATAAACGATTATCTCTGTTACAAGCAAATGAACGGAAATGCAAAGGAAAGGGCAAATTTGCGTTTAGGAGAAATTTCACCGTTGAGGACAAAGCGCGGCTCCAAGCCTTTGGCCTGGTATCCACAGTTAACCTTCAGACTTGCTCAAACAAAAAGGTGGCTTTTTGGTGGGACAGTCCGTCATGAGGGAAAAGCCCATGAATCTAGAAACTCTCCTAGAAACATGCACAAGTAGCACCCAATTTAAACTAAGTATGAAACTGCTTTTTCCGATTTACCGTAGCCTTCCTTCAGCAATTTGTTCTTCAACTTACACGTGTGCAATGAATGCATCCACTCTCAACTGCACTGGTATCTTAAGAATGCTATACATTAATTAAGCTAGTTTCTCCACAAACAGGAAAAGAAGAGGGAATGAAGCAGACAGAGACAGACACACAATTGCATTTTTAAATACTTAGTGAACTCAGATTATATAGTAATGAAAAAATATTTTTATATCATCCCAGGACATTTTTGTTTATACTGCTGAGTGCTATTTTATTTGTTCCAGCTTTGCCACAGATGCACAAACACTGAGAAAGGAGAAGGAATGTCTGCTCTATATGATGGCTTTCAAAAAATAGAAAAGCAAGTAAAATCCATTTCTTAAGAAAACATTCCATTAAAAAATCACTATATGTTTATAGAAAAGATTCTTTAACAAAGGTTTAATTTAAAAAGTTAATAACTGGGTATTCCAGAAGGTTTGAGTCATCCACAGTAAGAATTAGGGGTTTTGTTCCATACAAAATGCTTTATTTAACCTTCATGCCTCCATTCAGATAATTATACAAATGCATACATTTAAAGGTTTAAACTCTATTTCAATTCACAGCTCAATTCATAGGAAAGTTGAATACAGAAAAGCAATGCACCAACAAAATATGTCTGAGACACCATTAAAAACGATAACACTTGTTCATTTAAATCTTTGAGAATAGACTGGAATAATCATCCTCTGACAGAATTTCATTAGGGGACTCCCTTTACATTATCATAGGGCAAAAATCACCATTTTACAGTAAGAGGAAAAAAAGCTCTGAGTATATTTACAATACATACACTATACATAAATACAAGAACAACACTTACATAATATTAATAAACTTATAACATAGGTGTTGCCTAAACACTACATAGTATATAAATGCAGAGGAAACTATTGGGAAATTAGATCTTCAGATGATCACTTATTTCATTTTTGAAGAAAAGTAATTTTTGCATTTAAAATCCTTTGAAAAGAAGGCAAAAGAAAGACTTAAGAAACTACTATGTTTGCTTGCTAGCACTGGCATTTTTAATCCTTTTAAGTATAGGACCTCTATTGACACTATTATCTCTATGGGGTTACCGATAATGACCCTCCCTTTCACATCTTATCATAGGAAAGAGAATCAGGTGCTGTACATACTAATTCCATTTTTGTGAAGCTTCAGTCTCAAATTAATCACTTTTAGTAAACTAAGGGATGTTTTTGTATTTTTACACAGGAGGATCAAATGAACACTCATTGGTATATACAAAAATAACAACCTGATCGGAAGGAACAAACTGGGGCCAAATGCAACCCCATCCTTATGATTACATTTAAGTAAGGCCATAGGGGAATTTGTTTCATCCATAAGTGACTTGGCCAAGAATGGCATTTTTCATTATTCTGTTGTTTCTTCCTAAACATAGCTGAAAGAACTCTCCAATTTAATGCTATTTTTGACCCCACATATTGACAGCAGTGTCCAAATTGCTCTTTCACTTGAAGTGTATGAATGTATGTGTCTGTGTGTGGGGGTTGAAGGTTTTAAGGCTGGTGGTGCATGAAAATTAATTAATTCATTACTATCTTTGTGTATGTTTCATTGTGAGTGCAATGGGAGATATAACATTTTAGGGACAGACAGCAGGTCAAGTGAGCATAATGTGTAGGTGTTCACCAGAGAACTTAGATTAACAAGGAAGCAATGTATAGCACAACTGGGAAAGAAATAAACTGTGCTTTTTTATTAAAAAATAAGACAATATAGCAATGAAAAATAGTCTGAAACCAGAAATGAGAAAATAAACTCTGAATTTTGAAAAAGATCAGTTCTGATGCAAAGATTATGGCTCAAACTGTCTTTCTAAAGAAGCTCTTTACATCTGAAAGGCAGCAACAGGGAGAAAAGCAGTATCTGAACCTATTTCTGCACTCCATGGTTCATGCTTATGACAATCCGTGACAAGCCATCACCTATTTGAGTGTGTCCCCTTACCAGACGCTGTATTATTACTTTTCAAATGCAGGGTTCACAGCATGAAGCAAGGTTTATTAGCACAAAGCAAGTCAATGTGTGAAACAACATTCATGTTTCCTTTTATTACTGACATTTTGGCTCACTAAAAGTTTTGAGACTGAGCTGGCAAAAATGTTGCAGGTCACACGTACAGACCCCAAATAATCCTTACTATCCTTATTTTCATAATAGCCAAAATCCCCATCAAATTTTTGCTTGTCCAGAGGACTGCATGACTGTGTACTAAAAAAGCTAATAAACACTACAAGAGCAATTCAGTTTATTTCATAATTTAAAGTCAATAAACACAAGCTGCTAATAGAGGTATGCTGGTAAATCAACGAACCTAAGATAAAAGCATCTCTCTTTCTGTTAATTTTTCAGAACGAAGCAAAAAAGCATGGCTTATTTGGGGATGATGAAAACTATGCGCCCTTTCCAATGCAAGAGCTAACACACACAATGCTGGAGTCGGCTAAACCTCCTAAAACTACAGGTTTCTAAAGGTGTCTCTTTGTAGCATTGTTGCTTCAGAACAAAGGGAAAAAACACTCCTCTCCAACAACAGCCCATGGACCAAATAAGAAACGAAAGTTTCCTTTGTCCTTCTGATGACACATTCCCTGGTGCTCTCCTAAAATCCCCAGCATGAATTGAGTTCTTTTATGTGCTTAGTATCTGGTGATTAAGTTCAGGATGAGGGAATAAGTATATGCATGTTCTGATGTGATTATTTCCACCGATGGCTAACAGATTTAAAAATAAGTTGTTACTAGGCTAGCGGTCAGGTCACATGATTAACTGACATGCATAAACGCCTAGTTTTTGCATGCAGATCCATGTGTGCTTTTTTGCACCTGCACTTTTTTTCTGTATGTCTTTGTGCACACAGCATCTTGCCTCAGTGAGTAAAACCCAAGCCCACCCATTCTCCCACTCAGACAGCAACCCCCAGGATGGTGGCCAAAATCTGTGCAAAATGTGGAATTCTGCAAGTACACAATTCTGCATGGATAAATGACAGGTACAAATTTAGAGAATGGAAAGCAATCTTCCTGTGATTCACTTGGCAAACACATTAGGACAACCAGTTACATTTTGATCTCCAGTAGATTCATTTTTAGAAACAGAGAAGCATGAGGGATGGCATTATACCACTATTTTAAGAATTCATTAGCATCACTTAATGATCTTTTTTTTTTGGACAGAAACCTACCAGATTAAAAAAAATTTTTTTTGAAAAAAAAAAAAAGAGTGGAAGAGACACAGCTGGCCATTTTTAGTTAGATCAATTAATTTATTGATGCAATTGTTTAGGCTACTCCACAGAAAAAGCTCCTTACTTTATTTTAGGAATATCAGCTTCTTGTTTGTTATTCAAATAGTCTCTAGACTGACAGCCCCCAATTTTCCACTCACTTGCCTCCAAAAGAAAAAAAGGTAAGTAAATAAGTGACATATTTTGTCCACTCCTGAAGTCTATCCAAATGATATAAAATACTAAGAAAACACACAAAGCACAAAAAGGAGACATAAGGTGAATTCTGTGTTTCCAGAGTTCAATGCAGAGGAATTTTTCAAGGGAATCTCCATTCTAGCATATACCCTAAAAATGTTCCATTGGGCTTATTGCTGGTTTTTTTTGGATTATTTCACTAGAGAATACCCTGGATACATGGGCAAATCAGATGCAAGTTAGGAAGAAATCCCCTGAAACACTGCTTGACAATGACCTCCACTTACACCTATTTAGAATCGATATGGGTATGAGTCATTTGTAAACTAAGATCCATTTTCCTCTTACAAGTACATGACAGACCTTATCTGAGAAAAAAACTAAAACCTCTAACACAATATCTCAACATGTGAAAATACAAATGGCACTTTGTGTTTTGTTTCTGTGCTGCATTATTGTTCTCCAAGCATAATTTTATTTTCATCTTACCGATAATAGAAACCTGTAAGTTATTGCTGTGTAAAAGTATAGGAACATCCCATCAGTTCTAGTAACAGGCACTTTCAGTTTCTGTTTCATCTTTTAAAATAGATTTTAGGTTACCTTGCTGCAAGTGTACGTGCATTTTAAACATCACAACTGTCCTGCCACAGTTGATTTTGCTGACATGCAACTGTACCTAAAAAGCTAAACTCCCCTGGAATCAGCAAAGAGCAGCTGCCTATTTTAGCTCTGCAACCTTCATTCAAGATGTATTTTAGTTGGGGAAATTTAAGAAAAAATAAAATCAAATGAGAGTTTGCTGTTACTGTATCTGCAGTTCACTGTGAATTGCCAGAAGGCCGAACAGAAAAATCCACTTTTCATATGTTTTTCATCATTTTGATTTGGTGTTTTTTTTCTTTGTTCAAAGACATTGTGAGTTTTGACTTATTCAACATTGAAGGACTTGGTATGACTTCACTATATCGCACACCATCTGCAAAAAAGCAAAGAAGCAGCCACTCCATTTTGCAGAGAAAACACGCTCTGACAAAACAGAATAATTTAGTTCTTATGTTTTGTTTGTGTTTAAGTTTTACAAGGCATTATCTAACCATTTTTCATGATGAAAACTAAAAGATTTTTCTTAAATGTACTTCATCTATTTACACCCCATGTAAAACTGTGAGTTTGAAAATACTTTTCCACTATCACATATATTACAGAATATTTAAACTGTTACAAGTATAGTAAAATACTTTTGTTGTATTTTGATCTTTAAAGATGCAGTATCCTTATAGTTACATTTTTGCTTAAAACTTATTTGCTACTGAACTTGATCAGAATTTAAACATGTCTCAGGTACCAATGGGCACGACTTAATAAGCATACATTACCCAATAACGGCTATTCTGTTATGAAACTGTGAAAATATAACAATCTTTAAAATTCTTTATGCACATCTTCAGTTAAAAATCACAGGCAAATGCATAATACAATAATACAAGCTGGTTTCTTAATAAGGTGTTATTTCTTTTACAGTATTTATTTCCAATTCTTCATCTTCTTTTTTTTTTTTTTTTTTTCCAAATCAAGGTAAATTGCTTGTCTATAACAGCACATGGGATGAGGCATGTGGAAGTGTTGGGATTTATATTCAAGGGTGGATGGATGAGGATGTAGGAGTAAGGAAGATTTGCTGCATGATCTTTATATCTGTCTGCTGTGGAAGATGCAGTTTCTTACACTGACCTTTCCAAACTGAAGTTCAAATTAAAAAATAATCAGGACGTTAATGGTAAAACTTACTCCGATTTTGAGGCACCCACCTTCAATAAAGGAGAAAGAGATTTTTTCCATTAAACAGCATTTATTATCAGAAGATAAATTTGTAAATGGCAACTAGAGTACATTTTCAATGTGGCTAATGGAAAACAAGAGTTATGATCATTGTTATTCCCAATATTCAAAGGGGAGAAAGGTTGTCCAGCTATCTGTCCGTGCTCTGCACTATGAGTTTACCCCAAATGTCAACATCACTGATGTAATTTTTAACACTTTTAATTTTGTTATACATTATTGCAGCAAATACTCATATATACAGGTCAGTCTAACTCTATTTCATTTTAATTGTGTAAGCATGATAGAGAATAAGGAATACTGCATCTTCATCCCCAGTATAAACTGCTGTTGCAATGAGCCAATTTTACAGTGCTGAATAAAACAGGTGCTCAAAAAATAAAGACAATTTAAAATTTAAAAAATTCTGTATCAAAGCTGCTTCCTCATTATGTTTTAATACAATGCTGGCTAATGAGATTTCCTCACAAATATGGGAGCATCCTTTTAAAAACATTTGAAATCTGACACTTTGTGGCATAGTTTCACATGCAAGCTTTTATGGGCACAGTGGATTTTACCCATCATTTATTCAGACTTAAAAGCACAAATCTCTCTTTCTGAAAGAATGGGACAGTGTACACTTGTATTTCTCAACTGCTCGTACGAGATAGATCAAGGGTGCTGCGCCGAGATGAGATCAGGTATTTCTGCGTGCTACGTCTGATGTAAGCTTTCCATAGGGTTATGAAATGTCAGAAAGCTGCGGCAGTAGAAGACTAGCATGGAGCAATCCCCCTTAGCCTTTGCACAAGCACAAAAAATTGGCAGGTCTGAACCGCAGCCATCGATGGAAGAACACCCTGAGAATTTGGGGGACTTCAGCTCCGCATCGGAACACCTCCCTTCCACAAAATAACTTCTCCTAAAATATCTCTGAAGGGAAAAGACAACAAATCACCCCACAGAACATTTGGGGCCAAAGCCCGTGGGCTCTGATATGAATGGGAAACTTCCCACAAATCTCAGTGAGAGCTTGAACCCAATGGCAGACTATTGCTGGTTGTGAAAGCTGTCTAGAGGTAACGGCAACATGAAAAGCTCCTACATGAAGAGCTCGTTTGTGCTTGAAATGCTTAGCATACATTTCCTGCCTGTTAAATAAGAACATTTAGTATATACTGCTTTATCTCTTGGCTTCATTCTGCTCCCACTCACATGCTCTGAGCAGGCCTAGGTCCCTTGACGTGAGTGTGGCTTTATCCCTTTATCACTTTGGGGGTCCTTGAATAAAATCAGACCCTCTTTCTGTTGTGGTGTTTCGCGTGTATAAAGTAACAGTTGAGAGACACAGGATTCACAGAGACGGACTTCTACATGGGGAGAAGAGCCTCCTCAGACTGTATAGTCAGTCTGTATAGTTAGCACAGAGAGATTGCCTAGGGGCAATTCAGAGCAGAATCATGAAATTTAAGGACTCTGAATTGCTCTCAGAGGCATTTCCCTCTCTCCATTGACTACAGGGGAAGCCTAAAGAAGATACTGGTCTCTCCTGGTAATATTCAGCCTTTGTGAATAACCTCAGAGATTATTTCTCTCATTGCTCCTTTCGAAAGCTAACAGAACGGCCTTAATAGTTTCTGGTCAAATAAACTTCATTTTTCATGGGAAAAAAATCATAGCTTCTGAAAGGAATTCTGTATGCCCCAGGTTCTTCCATTCAATTACTGCTATTCAGGTAATTTGTGGGTAAAATACTATTGGGCAGGAAAAAAAATTTTATAAATTGACTTGTTCCTGGCTTCTTTCCTTGGACATTCAGAATGACCAATCCATTCAAAGGGACAACACTGAAGTACATAAAAGATAGACCTCAAATGTAATCCATGAACAATCTCACGCACAATACTGACAATCAGTTTTTCAAATGACCGAAGTAATGGTGTTGGTAAAAACTCAGTTCTGTTGCTCGTTCCGGCTATACAGAAGCCCTGATTTGTTTCAGCCTGTTCAAACTTCACACTGACTCTGAGTGCCACTGCTTACATTCCTGACTCTAACCAGGATACTAAAATGTTGCTGATTTTTGTGGATGTAGATTACCAACCTGGTCAATGGGGAATGATAGAGGCATGCTTCCACAATGGCTGCAAGCAATTTGTCTTGGATTTCTACAGAGGAGAGCCTGTGTTTTAACACTGCTGAAGTTCTTTTAGAGAGCTGATAAATTATCCGCTACCAGGGGACATCAAGAATGTATCAAAGGACAATCAAACTCTGGGTCTGCAAATGCTATTATAAAGTATTATCCCAGTCATATGAATCCTCAATTAACTGTAATTGCTTTTAGTGTTTGCAAGGGTACTGCGTGCTGGGTTTTTTTTAAAGATTATCTTGATTTCAGAATCCCCCCAACATTACTATCAGTATTTCAGGAATCAGAAGTTAATTCAGACTGGTCAAACATTTAAAAATGAATGAGTGGCACCACAAGTTTAATCTGTGCAATTCCTGGAACCAAGTATTCATAATTAAATGCATTGCAAAAGACCTTTATGTATATATCTTTTATCTCTAAGCTATAAAAATCTCAACACATAAAAAATCTTGCTAAGCCTCCTCTTTGTCACATTTAGCTGAACAGGCAGAGCCTTGTGAGGAAAGAAAACAGAAAAACACTATTCTGTTTTCAAGAACAACTGATGACTAAGAGTTTCTCCCTTTCCTACATAATTTAATTAATAGAAATTGATTCAGAATTACATGGCTGTATGGGAATGATCAAGAATTTCCTTTTATTTAATATGAAAAGGCTTGGATTGAAAATCCCAGCAGAGGCAGCCACTGAGACCCATATAAAGGGCCATTTATATCATACTAGAGCTGGCAAAATCTTGTTATTCCCTAACTCCCAGGGACAAACCTAATGTCTTGCAGAGCACCATTTCTGAACCAATTCTCCCTCCTACTTACTGTTCATCCACTCACTCCTCAACAATCAGCTCACTCCTTTATCCCGCTTGCCTTCCAGACACATGTAAGCATTACGTTGAAGGAAAGTAAAGTACTTAATTGTGGTACCTAGCAGGTCAGGAAAACCATCAGAAGGATTAACTTAGGTGTTCTTACATGCTGTTTCTGCATATCCCCCTTTCTGTTGGTGTGGAGTAAATTATTGTCTTGAAGCCATTTTACTCATTATTGCTTTTTCTCTGCAAGAGATGCAGCCGTTTCTTCCCTGTTTTGTTGGTACATTCAATTCCATTTCATGGATAGCTACACCATTAACTTTGGTACCAGTGAGTATAAGATCTGTTTGACTATTTTCTTGTGTTCAAATACTGGTCTTGGGGAGGAGGATGCCTATATGAAAGGAGACCGCACTTTGAGAAAGGGTAGTAGTTTTTAGATGGACTCTGCCTACACAAATCAGGAAATGGTTCCAAATAAGTCCATGGTAAAATACAGATACTTAATATTGTACTTTCAGCAGAAATGCTGCTGCCCCTTGTTTATTTTACAGGCTTCAACAACAAAACGAAAGAAAAGAAAGGGAAAAAAAAAGATAAAAGAAGAAGGTTAAATGGTTGGTGTCTTTCAGGGCATAATGACAAACTGTGGTAAAATAGTAAAATGCCACCATCGTTATTGCAAAAGTCTGCTCAAGCAACCCTTCACCTCAGATAGTGGGACCTCTCCAGCAGAAGAATCTTCTTCTCCGCTCGCATGCAGCTTGCTTGTAGCACAGCTCGGGTATGACGCCGACACCTGCGAGGTGGTATTCAAAAAAAAGGGGTAAGGATGGGATAATAAAGCTCTAGCGGTTTTGCTCTCATCATCATCATCATCGTCATCATCATCGGTTTGCGGTATCTAATCCTCCAATCAGCAGTAATTTGCAGGAACAAAATGTCCGACAGCTGAGAAAACATACGAGCTATAAACATTTTTTCAAAAGACACAGCATGTAAAATAATGCCCATTCTTGTAGCATTTCGGCTGCTATTTCCTAGGTGACTGTGATGACACTTTCGGGGGTAGCCATGCTGAGGGGCAGACGGGGTTAACTTCGGAGGGCAAGGAGAAGAGTGGCACTTCTTTTCCTGCTTCTTTCTTTTTATTATTATTTTTTGTTAGGGACATCACGGAATGCCCTGTGTGTTAACACTGTAGGAGGGGATTCAGCCCTGCTGAATTCACTCAGGGTAGTTAAGAGACCCAGCTCTTAAGCTCGGCTGGAACGGGGAGCATTTCTCAAACCAGCATGTGCCTGCGGCGGTGGAGCGCTAAGTGATCTGAGCGGGAAAAGCTGCGGTCACAGTCTGCACACTTGAATGGCTTCACTCCTGTGTGTTTGCGGTAGTGCCTCGTCAGTTCGTCTGAGCGAGCAAACTTCCAGGTGCAGCCTTCCCAGGTACATTTGTATGGTTTTTCTCCTGGGAGAGACAAAAGAAAGAAGGGGGGGGAAGAAAAAAAAAACAGGTGGTGACTTTCTGCTTGCTGCTCGTAATCCCCGCAACCCCCTCTGCACACTTCCCAGAGACACCCACTGCCTAGGGGGTTCTTTAGGCCAATTTGCACAATTACTATGTACTGAATCTGCTGAATATAACGAAAAGGGCCTTTAGATTTATCATTCCTGTGGCATTCACATGACTAAGAAAATCACAGGATTAAGGCAGCAGTATAGATCCTACCTTGCAGGGGTGCTGTGAGGATTAGCATAAGGACAAAGGGCTGTGTAATCATTCTCAGTATTACTGTACAATTTTGCTAGCCTCATTTCATCAGGCTACACTTTCTCCCAAAATGACCAACTTGCCCCGTACTTCAGCCATTTATCACAGGATGCCAAAGACTTCTTGTTATTTATATGAAGTTCATAATGACTTCTAATTATTTTTATAAACAACACTGCAGGAAATTTCTTAGTGAGCTGGTAAAAATGAACTGCAATTTCCCAAGTAAACATAAAAATTCAATCCACAAAGTGTCCTCTTTTTTTATAGCACTTACTCACTTTTGGTAAAATTAGTTTTGCATGTAAGATGTTACCGGGAATGGTGTAGAATTTTGAAATGTCCTTAGCCATGCAACTTGCACAAAGCTGTTGGTAAAATACCAATTTACTTCAGTGAAATCAGACTTGGGCTAAACATATACTTCTTGGAAAATCCCACCCTCCATTTTTTATTTAAAGTTAAGCACGATGCATTCCACAGGTTCTGTGTCATGTAATGTCACAGGAGAAGATGAATGTGGCAAGTCCTTATTTTGTGCTTTTATAGAATAAATTGTTATAAAGCCTCATTTTTGCAGCTTTTTGAAGGCTGGGCTTGTTTGTCATTTCTGCCCTTAATGTTTACATGTTAACTGCTCTTGCAGTTACCTAGATGCCACAGTCGAGCCTGCATCAAAACTGAGGAATGGAAACTGTGTGAGGTCCTTATGTACCCTTCTCTGATGTGTCAAGAATGAACTTTTAGCTCCCCTTCCTAAACCAGCTAATCACAACCAGGACAAGAGAGCATCTCTGCAACAACTGTTTCCTTCATCAGGCACAATCATTCCTCAGTTATTTATTATCTTGTTCAGGTTTATGAATCATGACCAGCTTACAAGATACTATTTCACATAAACCAATGATGCTACACTTGCTTTGTCGTAGGAGCACCTCCCTCCAAGAGTCTCTTCGAAAGTCAATAAATGCTTTGCTGAGAGCCTTTAATTGCAAAAGAAAATTCCCAACTAAGAGTATTATCACAAAGTTCAAACAGCCTAAAAAATGCAGCTGAAATGGCAATGGGTGTCTCCATAAGGAAATCAGATGCTGTACACACAACAGCCGTCAGTAGGGTTGTCAGCAACATTTGAGCTCATTGGGGTGATACCTTCTGCGCACCATCTGGGCTGTGCTGCAGTTTTGATGTCAGATGGGGGTGGGAAGCAGTTGCTGGAAAGAGCATCCAGCAATTTCAGCTCAGAGGTGACAGGCTGGATTTGTAAAGACCACAGCGCATAGCTGGAGCAACATACTGACAGGAACTTGGTCTAGCTAATTTTACAATCCTCAGAAGAACGCAAAATGCTGATTAGTATTTATTGTCCCCTGGATGCCCACAGCGCCGGGCTCCTGGAATCCTGCAGCTGACGGAGCTGGACGGGCAGGAGCTTCATGGCAGATGGCTGGTTATGTGCTCTTGCCAGTGACAAAGTGCTACAAAACGTTCTCAGATTTGCCACAGAATTGTCTTCATACCCTTGCCACCAGCAGTGGGCGTGGAGCACTGTAAAAATATAACAGTTTCCCCATCTGACTTGGCAGGTCTATACTAATGATCTCGTTACAGCACACGAACAGTTTCTAAGTGGAGCGTTTGTCACTTCCACCCTCAACACACTTTTAAACTCTCTTTTCATTCAGACCCTGGATGCTGTCCTGACTGGTTTCTTTGATCACAGAGACTTCCAGAACAAAGTAAGGAGATGTTGCCTAAGTTYTGGATCCCTATTTAAAAGCATCTGCAACTCTAAGTCTCTCCGTACCCTAAGATCCTTTCCCTGCAAACAGCCTCTTTGTTACAGAAAGTCCCAAATTTTCCTTCCCTTGGTAAAAGGCAAATGGAGACCCTGAGGCGGGAAGGGATGGAACACGAAAGAGAAGTACCAGAAATAGTTCCTTCTTCCCTTAAAATAGTATCGCTTCAGGTAAGGAATGAAAGAAAGCTGATGGAAGGACGCGCTCCTGGGTCACTCGGCTGGAGCTTTCCAGGTGTTGCTACCAGCCGCTCTCCCCAAAGAGAGAGTCCTGTTTACCCAGCCCCTACAGAGCTATGTGACAGAGACAGGACTAACCACATTCCTCTCAAGCTATTTACACCACTGAAGGAAAATCTCACTTACAAGCTCAGCCTAAGACCACCTTTCATTATTTTCAAATATATGCATATAGTATAAGAAGGAAAAAAACAGACAAAGAAGCATTATGCTGAAGACATTAAGTAATATGTACCTTAAAAAAAACACTGTGAAGAAAACTCTGAAAGATACAAATTTTCATTAAGATTAATAACAACACTTTACATAAACCTAAATTTTAGGGAAAGAATTTCTACTAAACACCTACATTATCTGTGGATGGAAAAACCAGGTAGGCAATACTGTATTAACTGTTAACTTTTTGTTCGGTAACATACCAAACAGGAAGACTGGCCACTGATTCTACAAGAACCACAGTAAAAAATGGAAGATCCAGGAGTTCCAAGGATCAAGAAAGGACCAGCAGAACAGAATTGATAAAGGATGGGCACCTGGTATCAGATTTTGAACACCCACGTTGGCTGATTAACTTACAACTGAAATTCCCTGTACAATCAACAGAGAGAAGTAAGACTTCAGCAGGGAGAGGAAGAAAGCGCTTGAGTGAGGAAGTGGACAAAAACAGTTAGTTAACAGGAAAAATGCGGCCCACTACTTACTTCGGCTTGGTGCTTCTGGCCATGCAGGACTCAGAAAGGTAAGCAGTGCTATGTGCACTCGCAGGCTCTTGAGCGGACTAGAGCCCTCCATAACACAGGTGCAGTATCAATATATTGCAATTTCAGGTCTGGATGGCAGCGGAGTGGAAGTGAAGTCAAACACTCAACAATTTGGATGCAGACACTTCTGCCTTTATGTGAGCACTTGACCTCTCGTGCCTAAAAAACTCTTGGGTGCAGAGTATAGGCACCTCTTGTATTTAGGCTCCTTGGATGGCCAGGCAGCTGCTAGCACATGGGCTTTACAGTTACTGCCACCCACTGAGATACTCAAACTCTCACTTAGCTCTAAGCAGCCAAAGCAGGTACTGTGAGTCTTGCCCACAGTAGTGGAAACAGGAGAATGAAGGAGAAGACAAAACAGGGGATAAAACAATGAAAAAAGAAGAAAGTTCTGCAAAGACAGAGGAAGAACCTGCAGTAATTAACACAGGAAGAGGACAAATATGGAAAAAGATAAAAACCCCTTACTGCTAGTTAATCTTCTGAATCTTTAAGTTTTTATAGACTTACAGAAGTCACCAGTTTAAAAAAAAAAAAAAAAAAGGCCTAAAGCTGTGAAGATTTTCACTGAAGCCGTTGCTCTGCTCTCTGGCCTGTCTTTGGAAGCACTATTGTTTTGTCCCAAAACCTGACAAAAAAGATCCTAAGTCACAGAAAAATTGCATTCTGATCTTATTTCACAGTTCTGATTTGCAATACATGGACAGCAAACAATATTCCATGACAGTAATTTACACAGATCAAGTGGGACCCTGGAGCATGAAAAATATTATTCTAGACAGTTCTCTATAGAAAACAAGTATTTTCTATTGTTTGGGAAAGTTAATTACAAAGTTTTATAGGTATGACTCAATGCCTCAAATGGAACTAGTCATTTTTTAATCTTCTATTAACAAAACATCTTTTTTTAACAGCCCTCCAAAACATTGCCTTTTCCAGTCCAGATGCCACAATCCAGATTAGTTTAATTACTTTTACCATATTATTTTTCCTACCCTACCATGACTCCTCTCACTTAAGCACTTAAGAGCATAGTTACAATGGTTACTCATTGAATCTCCCTAAAATCAAGCAAATAATGAATTAACAATGCTGAATAATGATCATTATTCAGTCAATTCTCTAAAAATTTTCCACCCTCCATACAACCCAACATATATTTTCCCATATTCATGTAATCTAATTTCTAGAAGATCATTCACCTATGGAAATAAATCTCACTAGCTTTTACTTTACAACCCAGTGACATTCAAATATTTTAAAATAATCTTGTATGTTGGTATCAGCAAGAGAATGTGCCATGTAAGAGATGAAGGGGCCAGGGTCAGTTCTATACTAAGCAAGATTTCACATGCAGTACATTCCTCTGCAATTTTATTTTGCTGCTGATATCACAGTATTTGATGACAGATACTTCAAAGAAAGGTGCAACAAAAGCCCTATATAAATTGGTATGGAGTATTCTGCCAGCAGGGAAATTTATCTGGAACTAAAGGAAACAGAGCTGGCTTATGTTGCCTAGGCGAGAAATTTTATTTACTGTAATTGTAGATACCCTACGTACCCACCGTACTTCCTTTCATTTGTGTATTATTCAAGTTTCATTTATTCATCAGTTTATCAAGCTCTTAACAACTATGTCATCGAGTAGCAATGAGGTAAGGTAACTCAGACTACTTCCAGGACAGAAAATATCCTAGTCATCAAGTTTTAAACACATTTCTTTCTCTGGCATAAACTCGTCTCTCTCTGTTATTACATGAGTGTCATGTCCCTTCTTATCTGTGTCCTCTTCATAGATTCCCATCTATCCAATTTTTCTATATGTAACTCTCACCTTGATTCACAATTATTTCATCACTTCTCTGGAGCTCCTTTTTGAAATGGTATTCATCATTTTGAAACACTGATAACATTTTTAATCCAAGTAAGAGTCAACTAGAAAATACACATATGGCAATGTTCAGGGTACAGGCTTCACCATCTAATCAGATTTTTCTGCATTTAAGCTTTCATTTTTCTGTGAAAGAGACAAATGATAAACTCTGCATTTGATATGGAAAAAAAAGAGCTTAAAGAAAAGCACTTGGAAATGAATCTTGCTTTATTGTTATTATTATCTGTAGTGTTTCTGAATTGGGAGGGTGGGAGCAAAGGAGAGAAGTTGTCCCTCATCCTGTTCATGAAATACAACTGGCTTGAGTAAAGCTTGTAGAGTTTAACAGATGGTACCTGCCCAACCTTGCTATCTACAGCCACATCTTTATACCTCCTTACTCAGTTTCTACTACCATTACTCTCAGAGGACTATTTCCCACATAAGAACAGAGTGTGGTCCTAAGGATTTATCCCTTAACAAGTGGAAGAAAACAAATAATCCGACAAACATGCCTCTGCCTATGTTTGGTGATGTTAAACATTCTAGTCAAAGCCAACAGGTCTATGGCTCTGCAGGGTTAGGAACACCTCAGAGTTATTCCACTGGTTTGGAAGTTTCTGCTACAGGATATTATGCAAAATATGTAACGTGTAGTATTTACGTCAGCTGGTTTCAGTTCCCACATAAACACCAGAATCATTCTGAAACATATAGGGCAGCCACACTGCTCCCATAATGATATGACTCTGGGAGTGTAAATCATAAATTGACAACCCCAAAAGATGAATAATTAGATTCTGCATTTCTACTAAAAATACCCTGTTTTGGACAGCAAAAGAATCTTTTTACAGCAAAAACATCATGTTATAATGAAGGCACTCCCAGAGGAAGAAGGCAGCTTAGCTTTTAGACACAGGGGAAAGGGAAATGACAACTGTTATGTTTTGTGTGATTTTTTTATTAGTATAATTTTGTAATGAAAAAACATAAAAGCACTTATAAAGCACTTTCCATCTTCAAAGTGCTTTATAAAACTATTTAAAAAAATATTAATACTTTATAATAGTCTGCTTTCATAATAGCACTGCATAACAAACATCATCATGTCTATTCTGCAAGGTAGGGAAACCAACCCAGCGAACATAAGCGACCTTCTCAAAACTGCAGAGAAAGTGAACAGCTACATTATGACTCAAATATTAGAGGCATCTTACTTTCTGAAATGAAAACACTAATCTCAGTCATATCCCTTTAGAAGATTGAAATATTATTGCAGCATTTTAATTAGAAGTCCAAATCAAATGTTCAGATGTCTAGCAAATTTTTCAAAAAGGTGATTTGGATCTCTGTTTCTGTTACTGATTCACTGTATCTCTTTGGTGAATATAATGATTTTGACTTTTATGTTTCAGTGCTTTTAAAATATGCAAATAAAAGATCTTTCTGGGAAGAGGTTAAAGTTTTGTATCAGTTGAGCAAGTCTGGGAAAATAATTTCTATGAGCAGAACAGGAACGTACTGTGCTGATTGACACGTCTTGAAATTCAGGTTTTTTATTCCCTGTTCTCACTTTGATTTAGGCAAAGCACAGGGACATGGTTTCTTCATGTGAAAACTGGGAACAAAAAAATTTCCTGAATTCAAAAATTTAGTGACAACCTCCACTCTAAAAGAACAGACAGAACGTCATCATACTATACAAACCTACTATGTACATGCTCTGCTTCTGATAATTCAGGTCCAAGTCATTTTTCCGTATTGTAACACATAACTAACATTTCATTGCACTGTGCTGCTAAGTTTGGGTCTTGTTTGTCATCCTAGCTCTTCTGTCACCTTTTCTGCATGACCAGCGCTAGTTTAGGACCCTTATCTATTTTCTTCTCTTACTTCTGGCTTTTGTATATTGTTGCACACTACCCTCTATGCATGTAATAGCCTCAGTGTAACAATGTTTTAATACAACTCCCAGTAAAAAAAAACTTTGTGACCAGACTCACAAGAATTCAGTTCTCCATAATTTAAGGCGGCAAATTCATCACATTAGTCTCAGCCCTGTCTGTCACACAGAAAAGAAACACAGAGGAAATACAAGAAACTTCACTTGCACATTTTCACTTTTTAGAGGCTTCTACATAGCAACTTTGTTCCTTGATGTGCCATACCTAGTACTACATAAGACATGAACAAATTAACATTCTGGGATAAGGCTTTGTCATTGCTGATGTGAATGATAAACGTTAATTCCCACAATAACAATAAAAATAAAATTTCTGGAAATGCAAAAGGCCTTTTCCTGTGCACCTGAATCCAGGAGCCAGACCAAACCCCAAAGTGTGTTCCCACAAGAAAATGTTGACAGTAGATGACAAATAGTGTATTATTGGCCTTCCTGATCTTTTTTGCTGCACCGCATGGTCCTTGTATCTATATCTATGTACATACTTTATAGATATACACACATACACATATATATACATATACATACACACACACRTGCACATATTTATGTGTGTACATGCATATATATATATGTATGTATATGTGTACATATCTAATATCTAATATATACACACACATATGTAGTGAAAGAGGGCATGGAAACTTCCTTCTGCACAGCAAATTTATGGGACTATCAAAGCTCCAGTCCCATGGGGAAGAGAGAGATTATTCCTTTTATGGCAACCTTCACTCTCAAAAGATTCTGGGAAAGGCAATGCAACAGATCTGCACATGTATCAGCAGCCAACTACATGCAGGTGGCAATAGGCCTGCACACTAACTCTCCTTATCTTGGGTGCTGCTGGTCTGGCTTCTCCTGAATAAAACACCTTTCCTCTACTGTGATCCATAACTGCAAGGAAGATGCCAATCAAGTGAGGTATTTCTTCCCATTTGCAATAACTGTGCCTTCAATTCTGCTACTGTCACTATTCCTGAATGCTCTAGGAATTGCTCCATGTTCAGCAAGAACAATGTATGTTTCTCAGTATAAAAGTTTAATCTTCCACTATTTCTAAAAAAACCCCAAATGACCGCCCCAAATAAACAAAGAAAACAACAAAGAGGCTCCAGGGGATGAGCTTCATCTCACTCAGTTTAACACAACTGATTATTTGTTGTTTGAGCCGTGCGAGAACTCAGGCTTAGGCAGGGGCCAGGACCCTGGTGTGCAGTACCCAGAAACCACCTCCCTCAGCAAACTTAGTATTCAAGTAAATGAGTTGTGAAGGCCACTAAACAGAATACTGAACTGATGCCAATTGTTACCATCCTGAAGTGCAGAATAAATATATGAGATAGTAAAGAAAACTATTAACTGACAAAAATACGTATGATGAGGAAGACACTTAGAAAAGATCATTAATGTGACCAAGATACTACAAAATTATCCTATGGAGAAAATATTGAAGGGCAGAAAACATCCACCAGTTGTGTAAGTCATCTGATTTTTTCCTTTGTCAGGAAATGAGAAGATGTCTTGTAAAATTTCCCCAATTTTTTTACCTACTTACCTATAAAAAATGAAGTCCAAAACCACTAGCTTTCAGCTTTTGCCTCTTTTTCCTTGTATTAGTCATTGAAAAAAGAAAACAGGAAAAAAACCCCCCATGAATAAATCATTAAAAGAAAGGCTTTTGTGAAACTTATTTGCAGTTTTCAGCATGTTCTACTCTCAGCACACTCTGTTCCTGATGGGCAGTCTGCCCTGACAAGGATAGTATAGGCATGAGCAATTCCAGAAGCACTTCAGGAAAGGCAGGTGGTATCATCAGTATTGGACATTTAAGGAGCAAGTTGATATCCCATTCTCTCTGCACCTCAGTTGGCTGCAAGAATTAATGTCCTTGGAAAGCCTGTAATGCTTCCTTCTCCTTCAGGTCTCAGTGCAACATCTGGGAAAGCATTTTGAAGGGAATGGGAGCAGAGAGGTCTTACTCGCCTTCATGCCACTGCAGGGCTACAAACGGTAGACTGCAATCATGCCTGAGACCTTAGATGAACTGCAGTTCTTTGGAGGTAGAGTATTAAGTACTAAATGATTTACTTAGAGAAGACTTTATTCTGCATAATGAAATCATCATTATTCCCTCGTGCCACACACAGACAAAACACATATGCACCCCATATTTACAAAGTCAAGGGGCACTGTTGCAAATATTTTTCATAACCTAGAGACTGAAAGCAATCACAGACACAATTTGACTTGCTTTCCCATCAAAGTGTCTTGGAATAACCATGTGGGCACTCTTCCATATCGGCACGGCATCAGACCTACAATGCGGAGAAGTGATTCCCTGGGTATAAGGTGAATTCAGAGCTCGCAAAATGCGCCAGAAATGAAATCGTTTAACTTTCCACATAGTGGCTATTGGATGAGAACTGGATGTACAAGCTTCTTGTGGTATGGACACCTGCCCATGAGTAACTGGACTCAGAAAAACATCTCACTACAGCCAGGCAGCTAGCAGAGCTTAACATTTTTGCAGATCACCTTACTAGGATGTGGTGGCATTGGCGAGTCTGCCTTTATAGCCTGCCACATAGTCTACCAGCAGATATCCTATTTTAAATACACTGCAAGTTCTGTCCCTGAGATGCTGAACCCAGTAACGTCAAAGGGAATGGGCCGAGGCTTTAGGAGCCCTGTTTACTAAATAATTTGTCTATCTTCTAATTTGAAGTAACATGAAGAAAGACCAGAAAAGCTGCAAATGAAGACTTCCATGAAATATACTGGTTTCCACATTGGAAAGCTCTGCTGTTTATTGCAACTGGCAGTAAATTTTAAACACTGAAAGTAAGTATTTCTTAAAAAATAAAAGCATCACCCAATACAAATAGAACCTCCTATTTTACTTAAAGCAAATTAATTTTTAAAGTGGCTTTGTTTATTTAAATTCCCAGGTTCTGGAACAGCATGTGAACCTGCTGTTACAGCTTTTTGCATTTGACAGATTTATGTGCAGGAAGAAGAGCTCTGGGATAAGGCTCTATGGGGCATATAGGACATGAGAAGAAAAGCTAGGCTTTTGAAGAGAGAGTCTGGAGGACGGGTGACAAAGAGGTGTTAAATTTAAAGTAGGCAAAAAATCTACAGAGTTCAAGTTAAAGCCAAGAGGATTATTTAGAATATGTTGTTTCCTCCTAATATTTGTCTAAAGACGGGATTACAAACTAGTAAATATCTCTCTGGAACATATAGCTAGTAAAAGGCATTAAACGGACTTTAAGAAAACAACAGGTAATGAATGGAGTTTTAAAACCTACAGAGCAAAAATAACTTTTTTGGTGCCTCGTACTTCTTCAGTCTGCTCTGAAATTGCTGAAAGGAAAATGTGAACAAAGACTAATGACAGGGGCCCTTTCATTTAAAATAATATATGGAGCAACAGTGAGTGAGAGGAATGCAATGTTTGAAAAAGCACAGACTAAATAAAACACCCATGTACTCATGAGCCCTCTCTCTTTTAGGGTGGTGTCTCAACCCAGCTAAAAAGGAACTTCTCTGAGAGGAAATACTGTCATTTTCTCAGGTACGAAACCGCATTTCTGAGATGTTCAGTGCCTCCATGTAGCGCTGGTGAAGACCCCCTGACACTGACAAATAGGCTTCATTACATCTGCTGCAAAGGTATTTGCTCTCATATCTTAGGAATGATACAGGCGTTGATCAAGAACAAAGCCACAAATGCTATGAAATCTGTTTGGCCTGGAGGCTATATTCAGCCTGTCTCTGTAAGTGCCTAAATAAGCTGCCACAACTTCTATGGCATCAGCACCGAGAAGAGTGATTTGGACTTAGTGCTGTTTGGGGCTCGTCAAGGCAAAGCAGCAGTCACAGCCCTGTTTCTGAGCCTCATGGTAGGTCTTCTAGATACAGTCTTTGCCTTCCTTCACCCCTTGGCGGCAGGAGCCAAACCACAGTTGTGGCTATGTGACATCCTAGACTCACAGAATAAATCAATTCCCACTACAAGCCTAGCAGAACATCCCAGACTTTTGCTGCTGTTGACACCAGGAAGCAATTGTGCCCTGTTCCTCTAGAAATTAGTAACTATGACTATGATGGGTTGCACAGAGATACAAGACGGTGATTACTTGTAGCGCATTAGCTTTAAAGAAAATCCGATGGACCCGAGAGAGAGCAATCTCTTCTGGTCCGACGTTCTAAAGCTATGGTCCACATAATCTTAAAGTAAGCATCTTATTTCTTTATTAACTTCTTCAGGATGATTCACACAATGTTTTAAACTCCTTGGGCTTTTCCATATGGTAAAAGGGTAGCCACGATAAGCTAGAAATGGATTTAGCTGTGAGCAACTTCAGATGTGAAATCCAACACAAATCAAATTTCCCTTTTAATGACTATGTAGTTAGTGGGTTGGATTTCTCAGGTCATACTCCCCATGCTAGGCACCACTTTGACTGTGACGCATTCACACCACATAGTGAATTCTGCATACTTAGAAAAAAGGGAAGAGTTTAAATTTCTTCCACATGTAATATCCTGTATACGTGCTTTAAGTCTCTGTTCTTTATCAGGCCCCCTAACACAAACAGTATAATATGCGTCTTCAATTTACATAACACACCTCAAATTTACATGCTCTCCCTATTTAAAAGGAGATAGGTGATGCCTATGAAAACTGGGACGTGACACGCAAAGGTTAGCCTTGGTACAAATAGACCTGTGATTCAGATTAAAATAGAATATTGTGCACTAGAATTTCTAGTTTGAGCAGCCTCTGGATCAAAAATGAAAGTAGCTTTTAGCCACTTCGTAGACCAGTGGGACAGTCTGTCCAGTACTGGGTGGAAGAACCCACCAGTGCACCAAATGCATATGCTGGGACATTCCCCAAAGTCAGCAGTGCACAGAGGGGTTCCTTGCACTATCTCTGTAGGCAGCCAGAACTTGCAAAGAACCAAATCTTTTGCTATTCATATTTTTCGTCATTCAATTCTTTTGGTAAAAAGAGAACTGAAATTACTGTGAATGAAATGTGTGTTTTTCATGTGATCACTGTCATCTGTGCGAAAGGCATTTACATGTTCTAATGCCTCCTTTGCACTGTTATGGCAACTAGCCCAAAGGGTCATGGGTATTTGTTTTCTTTTCCCTTTCCTCTCTCCCTAAAACAGGCTCTCCTGTCCCCTCAATCTTTCCATACACCCCCTTCATCCACAAGTATTATAGTGATTGAGGCTATATTAATATACATATGAAATGTATTATATCTGTGACTTTACTGCCTTGCATTTGATCAGATTAATGGCCTAACTGTACAGCTTTGTCCTGTTCATCATTCATTAACTTCCCAGCTGACTGAAAAAATAATGATGAGTAAAGTAAAATTTTGCAGGTAAATTGGAAAATATTTTTGATTGCTTTGCAGCTTTTCATTGACATTTCTGAAATGTCCAGCCAACTAGGGAGGTCAAGACGCACTCCCTCAAATACATGGTGTGAAAATATCTGTTTTTTGCCAAATAATAAAATGCTTGACATTTACTACCAGTTTTACAGTTTTATAGACCAAATATTTTCAGATTCACCACCTTCACAGATCAGTTATTAAAGTCTAGTTTTTATAACCCATGTCAGCCTCTCAACAGAAGGCATGATTTGCCTCTTCAATTTACATAAGATATATGAGATTTTCATCATCTGTCTGTGTAAAGTCTGTAGATCTGCACAAAGGATAGTAGGAAAGGAAACAGCAATTCATTAAAATAAATTTAAATAGTTTTCGAATGAAATTTTGATGGAAAAAAAAACACCATTGGAAAGAACCAAAATTACTTAGTTTGAAATGCTTGGTTGCCCTAGTGAAAGCTTCACTGGCAACTTTAATACCACCTGAAGGATGTGAAATGACAACTACGTATCACACAATAATGCTATGTTTGTTTCCCTATCAGTCTTAAAAATGCATAAAAAAGAAGCAAAGTGAAGAACGTCAGTCACACCGGGGACCCATGGGTGCACACTTCTCAGTGAACAGGAATTAAAATTCTCAACTATTACCCTCCCCGGGACAGTATACGTATGTACGCATGTAGGGTGCAATGCAGCCATACACAGAGTAGGAATAAAACTCAGGATTCTTTGTTTTCTGACTTTTAAAGACTGCTCATTTGAAAAGTCACACATTAGTAATTTTCTTGATGTCTCCTGAAGCCGAAACTAACTCAATACTACTCAGGCGAGCCAATTTCTCACAGTTTCTCCTTGTGGAAAGAGCTGATAAACCTGAGCTGCAAGATTGACTGTGAGCCCTGAAGGCTCTCCATTGCACCCGATACCTCCTGATATTTATATTTGACAATTTGGCAAAACAACTACAAAAACATGATACTAGAAAGAGAAATTCAATAGCAAGTGCTTGTGATTTATGGAAGGCTCTATTAGAGGTTTCATTTACTATTTTTCTAGTTACAGAAACGATATGCAGTTCAAGCACGCCCCCCAGTGGACGATGTCTAAACCTTTACACTAAGTTTTAAAGACACCAGTGAGCAGTATTTGGGAGCTGGCTGATGGCATACTTAAAAAAAAATAGGGGTCACCCAAAGAGAGTTAAATGCTACTGCTACCATCTGTAAAATTTTATTTCCATTTTTAATTAAGTTCAAAAGAAGTATACTTTCCAATCAACAACGTTGTTTGTCCTGTCAAAGTGCCTTATTATTTTTTTCCTGTATCAAAATGATTGTTTTATTTGCTATGCTTATATATTAAATGGAAAAAAAAMCCCTAGTTTTCAGACACATCCTGCTTAGCTAAACAATTGTTAGCAAGATCAGCCTGCTTAAAAAAAATCCAGATTATGCAATGCTGAGTTTCTGTGATCTTTTCTCAGAAAGTTTCCTATTCAAACTTGCTCACCCTTGCGTGCATAGCTGTCATAATTCATTTATACTTATCCAAAACTGCACACTAATTACTATGGGTCATACGTGAATAATTAACTTGTTTTGCCCAAAGCAAAAGTAAAGGTTAAGATAAAAAAAAATGTAAAATGAGATTAATACATAGAGTGTATTTATGGTCAGTGCTACATGATTTACCAAGACCTGAAAAGTGTTCTGTAAAACACATTTCATTTTAACAGCACAGTACTGACTTTCTCATTGGATCCCCTGGCTAAATTCAGCATTCACCTTCTCTCAAGACTACTTTTAATTTCTTATATTGCAGCAGGCATGAAGCCACGACAATATAAAGCAGTTAACATATGAGCATTTTATGAAGGTTTTTAATTTGGTGCTATTTTTCCTGTTAGGTTTTCTTTTTCCCCTGAAGGAATAAACCAACATTCAACATTACTACAAAATATTTTAGGCAGCAGGCTTTTAGAGTGGGGATTCATTTCACCCAGCTAAGAAGTAGGTATCTGGGCTTCCTCTTTATTCAGCAGTGGAAGAGAAGCATCTTCACATGCCAGTTCATTCACCTCGTCAATCTGGAGATGGAATAACATGCCCCAGAGGTGCAGTCCCTCTTGCCGAACTAGGAGAGATCCCAGACAGATAGCTTAGCCTAGACACCTCACTGTCAGAGAACCAAAGCTAGGGGAAATGAACTGTACAATTACCAGGGGTACAGAAACTCCCTTAACACTGCTGAAGAGCTCCAGCTGTACAAGCTGCAACTACTGACACCACTTTAAGCGCTTGGTGCCTAGTTTTGAGCACCCTAAGTGCACAGCTGGAGCTTCAGAGGTGCAGACTATCTAATGCTGATCTGGATGCATTGCACACAAGAGTTAGCCTGCCAGGAGATCACTAGTGAATTAGAGACTCCCAACAAGTCACTGATTAAAGTCAATGACAACTGTGATTCTCAGTGTCTGGTAAGATTAAACTTAAAATCTCATGGCAGATAATAGTGTTTTATATTTCTATGCTAACATGGCTGTGACATTTCTGACGTTTTTCCACATACAGTTTGTAATCCAGTTTCTTCCACTGTGTTTTCTTATCCTCTTGGGCTGGTCACCAGTTTTACAGGCTATAATAGCTTAACTTCCCTGTGGTATAAGCCATGTCCAACTCCAGAAGTCTACTGGTTTCACACCTCTGCTTGACTCTCTGCCTTCTAATCTGCTACACCCATAAAATGCTCAAAGAGTGATATAGGCAATGAATAAGGAAACAATTTAGAAAGTAGGACAAGAAGAAGAAAAAGGGTTAGACTGGGATAAAAGAGGAAGGCAAACAAGAATGGCGGAGAACAGGGGGAAGGTAAGGGTATATAAAATAGATAGGAGGGGTAGGGACTAAAGATGAGGTTGAAGAGGGAAAAAAGGAAGGAAAATGGAAAAGGCTTTAAGACAAGATGATAAATTAAGAGAGAGAAGAAGGCACAAACAGTACTGCGAAGATGTGAAGAAACCAGAATAACTGACCTGGAGGAAAACCTAACTAAATTCCTAGATCACCAGAACATTTCGGCTGTTTAAGGAAGGGACTCTTACCTTACAGAAATTGGTTTAGTATGGGGTATTAGGATGGAGCCTTGTTCAGTATTCCTCTCAACAAAAGTCCTAACAACCAAAAGACATATTGGAAAGTGTGATGGAGACATGGCCTCATTTGCAATAGATAGGCCATCATTTTATTTTTTAAATAATATCTCATACTCTTCAAAGTATGTCACACCACAGAAAGCACCAGCAGTTTCTCAACAAACAATAACATTGTGCTATATGCTGGACAAACATCATCTCTTCTCCAAGGAGTTACAAAAGGCTGAAGTACAACAAAAGCGGAAAGATCAATAAATTTAATTTTAATAGCAGAGCAAGGAACAGCACTGAAACACAGTGCTCAGTCTACTGCCTTTTTAGCCATCAATTTATCCCCTTTTTTGTTCTTGATGACTTCAAATAGCTGTTCCTGAGTTTATCCACAATAAAATACAACATTTGCACATCACTGCTTCTGCTACTCTCATATGCCTGTCATATGGACTAGTGACAGCCCATAAAGTTATTGAGAACACCAAATATCAAGTAAGTGTTAAGTATGAAGCATCATTAAATGGGATCCAGCTCATCTAATGTAGGTACCTCTCTTGCACCTCCATTACAGGGATCTAGTGTACTTCGTCCTCATAAACTGATTGAGTTCCCTTTGCAGTATGTGGCTCTGAAGGCCTCCAGAAAGAAATCCTGCATGCCTAAGTTTAGACTTGAATTGAACTGAAGGCATTTAGTAGCACCTACCATTCAAAGGCCATGTCTATAACAGCAAGTAATAGCTCAATAGGAGTAGATCTGTAGAGTGAAATAGTTGGTGCCGAAGAACCATGCCCACCCTATATGCTGTTCTTGGGGTTTTCTTTGGACTAGCACTGGTCAGTCCCATGCACTGACCACCCACTGGTGGTTGAAGCACATTAGATATGTCCCCAGAGGGCACCTTCTTGTTTAGTTTCATTTGAAAGGAGACCAGTTTGTGTTCTCTGAGACTGCTCTTGTGCTGTGAAGCAAAGCATAGGAAGTGGGGATGACAGAGAAATTCAGTTCAAAAGCATGCTCTTGATCTGCTTGAAAATGCTGATGCAGATGCACCCACAGACATCTCCATCAGTTATATACAGAACTTTGACATTTTGTGTAAGATGGATGACAAGTTCAGTATGTCCTAAATTAGGCATAAAGGAACCTACTTGTTTTAACCCTAGAACAGTGCCAGCAGTCTTACCTGTGTGTGTCCTTCGGTGAGCCTTCAGGTGAGAACTTTTCGTGTATACTTTGTTGCATCCCTCAAAGTCACACCGATGGATGCGCCGCTTCCTGGAGTCTGGAGACTCAGACCTTCTCTGACGTCTTGTGCTCTCAATACTGAATGGTGAAATTGAACTGTAAAACAGAACAGGAGCAAAAAGTGAAGCAAGAGCATGATATATATCTTGCCCTCCCCCCAAATCAGTTCTAATAGATCACTATGCCAGAAGGGACCTTAGCGATTGTTTAAATATTTCTTTTTCTACACCACAGATGAAATAGTTCCTATTTGAATATAGTATATTTTGCAGTATAAAATAATTCAGGTTTTGATTTAAAAGTGTTTATTGTCAGAGAAATCACCATGATCCTTGGAATACCGCTCTGAAAATGAACCAGCCTCACTTTATCTGAGCTTTATTTCTATTTTACATGTGTCCAACTTCAAGTGCACTAACTCTTGTTTTTTTCTGAAGAACTTTGTACATGACTCCATAATTTCTCTTTGATAAGTTTAAACTTGAAACCTTTTACTAAAAGATGTTTCCAGTACCCAGATCTGGACTGTGGATGCCCCTATTTGACCAAACACGGCATTTGCTTGCATACAGATTACTAAGATATCCAGATCACCCTGCATCAGTGATCTTTCCACTTCCTTATTTAACAATCTGAATCTCTCTATCACCTGAAAACTATTTAATTTTATTTCCTTCCAGGCCACTGATTAATAAGAAAGTTTAATAGCACAGAGCTAGGGAACAATCCCTATGGAAATGCATATGTTCTCTGAAGATACTCCATATAGAAATGTCCTAGGACCTACCAGTTATCCCAATTTTAACCAATTAAAACTGTAATGCTGAAGCTGTATTGTTCGAGGTCCAAATACAGTGCATACCATGTCAAATGCTTTAAATAAGTTTACTACAACAATACATTTGCCTTGGTTAGATAAACTTGTCATGTCATAAAATGTTATCAAATTGGTATGCCAGGATCCATTTTTTAAAAGCCCTCATTGACTCCCATTAATTATATTACTCGGCTATAAATCATTATTAATTGATCTCCTTATCAGCTCCATTATGGTTATATTGCACAGCAGTCATGTTCACCTATAGTTAAACATCAGTATGATGTTTTCTGTGTTTACCTGTTACAGCTATTTTAAATACTGAGACAACATTAGCCTTCCTCAAGTTTTCTGGGACTTCCATGACATTCCCAGGTTTATTGACACTCAAGGTAAATGACCTAGAGATTCCTCAGCCAGCTCTTTTACGTTCTTAAGATACAACTTTTCAGATCCTGAAATAATTTGTTACTGTCAAATGAAAATACATTATACAACAGAAATCTGAATCTGCTTGCAATAAGAAATAAGCATGAACCTTTGGGGAGGCTAAAATACTAAGAATGGCATTTGAAAGAAATATTGATGTTGACGTATTGGCTGAGAAGTTCCTATGTCAACACTAATATTCAATCTTCCGTTACAACAGCCAGTGTTGTTACAGCTATAGCTGTTCTGGCATAAACTTAATTTTTAGGGATTTCTGAAATTTGGTGATGACTGTTTATACTGGGTTAGAACTTTGCATAAAAGCTCTCACACCATTAGCATGTGACTTTGCTGATGTTCCAATCTGCTACATTACAAATCTTTAAGCCTTAAATTTATGGTAGTCCTAATGGTAGTCCATTTCTCTTTTTGTTTAAATATTTTCATAATACAATCCTAATTTAAAAAACCCTAAGTATTAAAAAAAAAGAATACTGGAGTACTCTCTTTCTGACAGCCCTCTTTTTCTCTTAACACTTGAAATGCATTTATACTTCATCTTCAGGCTAAGAAATTTTTCAGATTAATTATTTTTGCTTAGAATATGATGTGTGTAAGTGGGCAGGCAGGGAATCCCTGAAACAGAGGAAAGAATGGACAGAAGGACGTAATATCAACATTAACTAACTAAAAGTAGTCTCCAAGTGAGCAAGACAATCAACACTTAACTATGTGGCAGGAATACAGACATGTTTTGCTGTCACGGAAATGGCTTGGGTATTGCGTTTAAGCATCTGCATCTCAGGGCAAATAAAAGACTTGGTTTAGATGATTCACTGAGATAAGTCTCACTACTCCAGATTTTTTTAAACATCCCACCACCTAAAATAAAAAGCAAACTTGTAAATCAAACCTTAAAGCTCAACACTGAAGGTACATAAGCCAGTGGACAAGACCAGAAAATCTTTATCTTAAAAAATAAATATTTGTGCTTCATTTTTGCTGTATGTGATTTATGAGCTGTCTTAAAAGCCGATTTTGTAACAGGGCGTTCAGATCCTGGATAGTACAACTTGTTTAAATGGGGGGAGGAGGATCAAGCTCACAATGCTGCTGCAACTTCCAGTACTGAGCAAAAAGAGCCTTGAACACAATCAGCGCCTCCTAAAAAGCTATTTGTCACGTACAAGAGAGTGATCTCACTGCTATGAACTGCTCTGTACTTACCCTGGTATTTATACAGGAGAGGGTGGAATAAAATGGTGCCACGAAGGTGGCACAGAAGCAACGCTGCTGTTTTGCTGTTCGATTACTCACTCTTTCTAAAAGGTGAAGCGTTAGGCCCACCTATTCCAAGCTAGGAAAACAGCGCAATAAGCAGCAGAAAGAGCCATGCATTGCCATTTTCCATAGCAAGCTTCACAGTTATTACTTGTTCAGGGCCCTGAGGAGAAAGGTTACCATCAGCTAGAAAAAGCAGATGTCGCCTCATACTTTCCGTTTCAGCAGTGTAGACTAAATAACATACTACCCAGCAAAGGAGACACATATATGTAACAGCTAAGAGCACACCTCCAAGATTATCTTCCTCTGTCACTGTAACTTCAGAGATGGAGAGGCACCCCACAATTCTTAGAGAAAACATGTTACAGGTAGAAAAAGAGCCAAATCCTAGCTGAGAATACGAGCTCTGTTTTCGCCTTGCACAAGCCATGTGACTTTCTAAACGGAGACACCACAAAAAGGTGTAAAAACAGCATAAAGATGCATTTTTAAGCTTTCTGGGGTAAGTCCCTCTCACAATAATATTCAGTTCATTTGCCTCCCTTCTTTCCCTCAGTCATGTAGCAGCAAAGGGACACACTCCATTTATTCGGGCAATTTCTGCAAAACAACCTCACTGACCACATGGAGAGACAAAAAAATAAAGGCGTCTAAATGGTGCTTTGTACTTTTTAAAGACCATAGGGGTTCTGCAAGTTGGCTCTGCTCAATACAAAGCTCCAGAAAGTACTGATGTATGGTATCCCACTTGACAAACACGCCCTGGTATTCAAGAATGGAAATTACTGGGTATTCATAGGTACAGGTATTTATTTTTATAGAGTTTTTTTTATTTACAATGTGCTTTTAAAATCATGTAAAATGAAATAAAAAAAAATTTATAACCATATTGTAACAGCTTGCCTCTCTTGATTTTAAGTGTCCTTTCCAGACTGCCCAGAGTGAAGACCTGGAAGAAAATCAGCAGCCGGGAGCTGTCAGGCTGCCCAGATGAGCTGTCAGTTCTCCTTTCCAGGCCCAGGAACTCAGGCAGCCTTTAAGGCTCAAGGTGGCGTTTAGCTATAGGACTGACACCATACACCACATCCCAGGGAAATTACAGGATGTATCAAATTACTATTGAGCCATCAAATTTGATAGATTAAAATTAACAAAGAAGAAAGTCTGGTTCTGACTTGCCAGCTTGGCTTTTTTTATTTGTATTTAATTATTTATAGAAACAGTGTTCTATACTACTGTAGAAACTACTACACTAATGTAAACCCTAGGAGACTGCCTGTCTTCTCCACTAAGCACTAGCAACGCCCATAGTCACAATTGCTCGTAGGGTGAAATGAATGAAATCAAACATTGTCTGGCTGTGAGCATTTAGGGTGATCTACAAAATGTCACTGGTGATACTTCCAGCTAAAACTGAACACATACATCTCTGCAACTCACACTTGGCTAAGTGCTTTTCTCTGATACAAAAAAGTCTGCAAATTGAAAAAAAAGAGTTAGCCTTCACCAGTAGATGGCCTTCAAGTTCTCCAGAACATGACCTGCTCTGCACACAACAGGGATTCGAACAAGCCAGGCAATGCAAAATTATTTTTCCTTTCTACTAATGCTGCCTATGACTTCCTGGGTTTTGCTTCCATTCTTTTCTACAGACTCTGAAAGGCCCCTGCCCTTAACCCATGCAGAGATGGTCTGTTAAAAACACGTTGTGGGTCCTTCTGCAGCGATGCTGTTGGTCCTTCTGTAGCGATGCCATGTTTCCCGAGCGATGCACAGAGCAGAGCTGCCCACTGAGTGCGGTGGCTTGATTAAAGCCTTGAACCATATTCAGTGCTTTGACACCCAGCTCGCCACACAGTGACAAGCTACTGCACACCAGCTGCTCCACAGAAACAGCCTGCTCATGTACTCTCACACTGTGGCAAATCACAGTACTCCTCTTTTCCCACTGAAGTATTACCTTCCTGGTGTTTCCTAATTCCAGGCAAGCAAGGCAAGAGCTCGCCGATACGGCCGCTGCAGAGCAAGTGACGCACAGCAAGCTGTCACCCTGCTGTCTTCAGGTCCTTGCTACAGGAATACAAATGCTACCCAAGTGTTGCATTTATGTAATACAGCTGTCCTCGTGACTGCAGCCTTTACTTTTCTTTGGCCTTTCTGACAGCATGAGCTCCAGCCCTCCCCATGAACCCCATGGGAAGAACCTTGACTCTGGGGCTGACAGATACAGCCCAGCTCGTCTCCCAACCCCCCCCGTCCTGCCATACAGCCCTCCTGGCTAGTTGTGAGGCTGTATCACCTTCTTCCTCAGATGGCCCCGGAGCTAAACAAGAGACATCCCTTCGCTATGGCTAACCGTAGCAGCCAAGAAGGCTTCTGGGTCGTTGTCGGCTGAAACAGATGCTAACTTCATTCTGGGGAGAGACCCAGGCACTTATCAACTCTGTCCCCTCTGCCCTCTTTTCCATCAGAAGGAAAACCAGACTGGGGCTGGCACGTTGTAGCAGCCGTTCAGTCTGGATGATCAGCTCAGCAGGCCATAACATGCCCCGCAAGGTAGGGAAAACATAATCCACCATCCTCCTGTGCTTCTCTTGCTCAGGCTCAGTGCTGCTGAGGGATGTGATTTGACAACGCGGTTAAGCTAACATAACAGGACAGTCCTGCTCCAGTTGCTTTCTCTTATGTCAGCTCTGGCACTTGTCTGATCCTGCAGCGAGCCAGCTCAGGGACCTACAATGACGAAAAATCAATTCTACAAAATACGCGAACAGCTTGCTTCTTTTGCTGGTTTAACTCCCGAAATAACGGAGTCAGGCGAGCACCTGCACCGACACCTGGGAGAGGATGGGAGCCTGCGGCCATGGGTGAGGGGAGCATCATCAGCCTTTTCAGTGGCAACTAGCTGTTATATTTTGACTGTCATAACTTAAGTGGAAAATCAGAATTTGTACTGAGAAAATTGCGAACATAAATCCACGCAAGGAACAACAGGAAAATCCACCTTCCTCTCCTCAACAAAGTCTTTTCTTGTGATTCTTGTGTATGTAGAAATCACATACACAAAGATAAACACAAAAATAAAGATGAAAAAAAAAATTGGGAGAGATTATAACTGTTAAATTCTTAGAAGGTGATAATGTGCTTTGGTGATAGAGGATAAAACCAATAGGCAGACATTAATATCTCACTCTCATGAATATTTTGGAAAAACAGATATTTACAGTTTTTCTTTTTCAAAAATGGAAAAAAAGATTTAACTATATAATATTTAAATAGATAAATAGTATATAGATTTAGCAATGTCAATCATTAATTTATGAGATGTGCATACCTTCTGGCCAGCCTTTCAGGCACATTCACTAAGAATGCAAGCAGACGAAATAAAAGCAGAAAATTCAGACAAAATATGCCTACTTTCAGTATTGTAATGAGCAGTTGAAGAAAATCCTTGGATCTCTAGCATACACTCATAATTCAAAGGGATCCTGGGCTGCTTAGCATTTATAGAAATCGGAGCTCTTAAGTGGGTAACTACGGGCTTCAGAGTGGAATTTTCTGCATTAATTTTGAAAATCTTGGCCTTTGGATCCAGTGGCGGAATTGCACCCTCGGAGCGTATCAATCAAGCAGTCAAGCAGGACACTTTCACCCATGATAGTTTTCTGTCTTCCTTCAGCTGAAGTGAGTCAGTGAAGACTACGCAGAGACTCACAGAGCTGCTCTTCATCAAAGACAGTCAGAAGTAGAGAAAAAGTGGTCCTAACACATTTGTTTGATGCCTCTGGTACATTTATGAGTAAAGTGAATACACGCACTGCAGCAGACAGCTCATTCATGGAGCTAACCTCTCTAAAGATGAGGTGTCCTTTTTTTGTTAAGACTTTAAGGTTTCAAATGTACCAGGTAAAATATGGGTACTCAAGAGTCCTTTTGAGGAAAGGGAAACTGAAATGCATTTCCAGATTTCTCACTCTCAGACGCATTTTTTTACAGTAGTACTCCCCCCTCCTAGTAGTTTTTCACATAACATAATTTCCTTTTCTGATAGCTCTTACAACGTATGTTCCCACTCAGTATAGTGGTGAAAATAACTTTAGAAATTACATACGTATTAAACTGTGATAAAATCTGGTGCACATTATTTTTCCTTACAATTTAAAAAATTTCAGTTACTACTATAGTAGTGAGATGCCAAAATCATACTATATAAAAAGTAGTAGCTTTGCTACTTTAATTTGCTTAATAGGTTTGGGTGTAATCTCCTGTTAAGTAGTCCCTTTGAATATTTACTTTTTGTCTTTTCTTTTTAATACAGAGTTTCTAATGTGTCCTTTTCACAGAAAAACAGATGCGCATGCAGATATACATATGAATTTTTTCTCCTCTCTAATTCTTAGATTCTAATTAATGTTTCACGAACAGCAAACATCCACCTTAGGAACGTTAGACATTAAAACCTATCAAGCAGTACTTAAGATGATCATAAAAGGAAAATATGCACTACTCATTTTATTAGCGGTAGTTACTTCAATCAGTATACTTTAAGGTGATTTTACACTGGAAATTACACATTTTGTCAAGAAAGAAAGGAGAAATTTGGCTGTATGTACAAACAGTACACAAATGGGAAAATTACATGGGTAAACAATATACAGATATGAAATGATTTGAATACATTTGGTTCAGAAAGCCTCTGAGCTGAAAATAGTGGGAAACTAGGACAGGAGCAGATGGGAACAGGAACACAGTGAGTTTGTTCTTTTTGTATTTTCTCCTAGGTATCTGCTCAGGCCATTGCTGGATACAGAGCATTGGGGAAGAGACACTTTCGGTCTGGCTCCGTACAGCCACTCTTGTATTCTCACATTCCTAATTCTGGGTGGCCAAACAAAATACCCCACGTATCTGTGACCATGACTTTATCCACAATATTTATTCCTACCGAGACCAACTAAAGTTGCTTGGATTGTAATAACAAAGTGCATTACAACATCTTTCTGGCAGTAGTGGAACTGAATGTGCAACTATAATGAAAAACAAGCTCCTGGCAGTGAGAAAGAGCTTTTGGTGCTAGGAAAAGCACCAATGTCAATCAACAAGCAGAACTGGGCATGTCTTATCAAAATTATCCATCATCTATGCTACTAGCTGTGTTAAACTGGGACATGAGAACAAGATGGTTGCTTGATGATTCTCCTCAGCTATGTTTATGCTGCAGGACGTGGGAGTGCTTTCCAGCTCTCAAAACTGTGTTCTCCTTTGGGTGTATCCCAGCCCCGTGCCGGGGTGTGATCTGAGCACACACCACGTTCTCCTCTTTCACCCCGTTTCACTCTGCTTGGTTTCCAAGGGAAGAAAGCTGGGCCAGAAAATATCTACAGCACACTCCAGTGTGTCCCCCAGATCTGAGCACCGTAGGATCAGGACTGCAAAGCACACTGCCCCACAGGACAGAGAAAGCCTATAATTCAAGCCTATAATGAACTCTGATATGCCACTAAAATAAAAAAAAACTCCTCCATCTATTTTACACTGATCATTAATTAAGAAAATTTTACACTAGAGACTTATTGTGTAGAAGAGCACCAGAATTATATCAGTTAACTATCCTGCACTTAAGCATTGCCTACAATATTTAAACATTTATTGCTGGTATTGGGAAACAGTAAGTTCACTCCAGTAGGACAACTTGCACTGTCTACAGATCTCACTGCAAGAACCAGAATCTGGGCCAGTCATTAAGCAGAGACAAACTTATTCCCACAAAGCTACATTTGGCCATAACCAAGAACTGGCATTAGCTACTCCTGGAACAGTGACAACTCTACTGAACTACCGGGCTGGGGCTGCTGCATAACGAAGAAGAATGTCACATTTCTCCTAACTGACATTAGGACATACAGAGCTTGTTTCTATCCCTAGAAGTTTTAGAAATATTTGCTGGTAAAGCTATAATATTTTACACATAGACAAGATATTTCAGTACTTTTAAACATAATCGTAACTCTTCTTCATTGCCCCCTCTCTCCTCCCTGGTTTGGATAGATGGAGTCACAGCAGGTAAGATTTTGAGATGATAAATGACTACAATTGTTTAAATCTGTTTTAAACACTTTTTTTCTAATGCATTCAACTTATACAAATGCATGGCAGCACGATCTAGAATTCCAGCTCTTTAGAACAGCTAAACAGAGTTCAAAGATTGCTCTGAATACTGAAGGTCAGATCAAACTCACACGCACACCACCTTTTGTAACATGCCACATTGCTGCGGAATACAGAATAACAGAAAATACAGAATATAGAAGAACTCAGGTTTGAAGGCACCTGTTAAGGTCACCTAGTCCAATCTGCTGCTCAAAACAGCATTAACTTCAGAGCTAGATCTTGTCCTGAAAATCTTCAGACAGAAAAACTGCATCTCTCTGGGCAGAGTGTTCTAGCACTTAACCACAGTCATTGTGATTCATTCTTTCTAAAGACAGTTTCTAATCAACACTCATTTTTTCTAAACAGTTCCTACATAAATGTTTATATTTACAAATTCACGTACCTACATATTATAATGAAAGATAACAGAGTGACCATGAACTAAAGCAAGCTTGAATTTCTTTCTTTTTAATTAACTTACTTTGCTTTAGACAAAATGTTCTTCTGAGTTGAAGTAGAAATCCATGAAAATAAGGAAATCTCAAGAAGTAGGAAAATATCATCACGGTGAACTTGCATGTGCAATAAAGTGCATGTGCAAAGGTCTGTTCTTTAGATCTGAAGACAAAGTATTGTATGCCTTCCTGAAAACAGGAATAGTTCCTGAAATACCGTATGCCAATCATGTTTAACCTATGCTAGTTCACGTCTGAGTGCTGAACCTGGTCTGGAAGAGAAAGAACATCTATACTGTCTCTTCCTTTCAGAGCTGGCAGGAAAGCCGGGTTCATTCACAGGCATGCTTATGCACTAGCAGTCCTAACATCCGTTATATAGGGAGCCTGTATCAGTGCTGAGCTTGTTCTTTCCTTTTTGTTCCTTTCTACACAGAACAGATAACTGGATAACTCAGCACCTTAAACTCAACTTTGAGAGCGTGAGGTCCTGGTTTTTACCTTTCATATTCCTTTTCCATTCATACTTCTCCTTCATATTTTTCTGGCAACACATACACAAACAAGCTACAGTGATAGTGTTATTCTCAGCACAGAAAATAAAAAAAAAAAAGAAAGAGCATTCCAGCATGGAAATTAGATGAGCATGTACAGGTTCACTTCTCTCACCTTTGTTCTGGCTACTTGGAGAAACAGTGCAGATGCCACACTGCTTAGTGTAGGAGTCACTCATGCTGTATCCTGCTCACTGCACTTTATCTTCAGCACATGTTTTCAATCTGACTTCTTACATCTGTGCAGCACAATGGTCAGGCCCAGCGTCTATACAATGGTGACCTACTCAGTTCTTGCCTGTGCGTTCACTTCAGTATGAACCTCTTCCTCTCGTTGGTTAGACTAACAAATGTGGGACTGATCACCTCACTGGTGATTACAAATTCTCTCTTGTGTATCCTTAGCTGACAAAACTGTCATGTAATGTCTTGCCAGGTTAGTGACATTAAATCAAGACATTGCATCCACTGGGACTGGAGCTCATATAAGTGACCTTTTCGTCCTGTTCAGAAGGCTTATTATCAATATGTTAAATACTTGATTACCCTGGGGATACCAATGTATAATGCAGTTATGGGTGGTCATCTGTCATATTCTGTGTCATCAAACAGATTTTGATAACTACTACATAGTGCATCTATGTGTATATATGTAAAGATAACCTGCCAACCCCAACAGAATAAGTCATCTCAAAAACAATTTCATATGCTCCACAGCCCTCTGCAGTGCTACTGTCTCTGAGAATATATATTGCAAAGAATAAATCTACTGCAGAGATAAAATAGTTATCATATTTATTTGATCTGGATAAGAAAAAGGGACTAAATGATTTRATTCATTTTGAGACAAAAAACTTTCTGAGCGTAAAATCATGCTTCAGTGATTATAGTTTCTCTTTCTAAAACTCTCTTCTAATGAATAAAGTTTGAGCTGTTTTTTTTTCCCCTCTCTCTGAGCTCCATCTCCTATTGAAAGTAAGTTTTTATAACACAACATTAGAAAATATTCTATAAATCAAAATTGTTACTAAATCCCAGGGACTATACAGATAGTGTTACAATGTATTCATTGAAAACAATGAGGAATCCTGATAGATTTATGTTATACAAGGAACTAGTGTTTATACTCAATATGCTAAATTGCATCTGGCTTTAAATGATGCATGTCTATCAAGTATCTCTTCACTTAGATTACAAGCCCCTTGCTGCACCCTCTTCCACTGTTCTGTGCTTGCATAGCAAAATAAGAACACTGGGGTCCAAATCAATGACTGCAGTTTTAATACACTGTCACATCACAAAAAACCCCACTACCTATCCCTGCATCTGTGGTTTTCCACACCTATTAATAATATAGCCTGACTTGAAAAAATAGCAATATTCTGGGCTTCCCTGGATCTAGCTCCTGAGCCCCCTTTCCTTGGGACTGCCACTTCCTTCCTTCACCTGCCCTTTATATTCCTTCCCCTCTTCCCCAGTCTTGGGTCACCTCTCCCTTGGGAACCACCGCTCTGAAGAATCACCGGGCAGGTTTTGTCACTCAGCGTCACACTGATATGAACTTATATATTCACAGTTTTACTCTGTTGGTGAGTATCTGAAAGATTCCTGCTGGCTTCAGCTGCACACTGGGACAGGAGATATTCCTGGAAGTTGTAGAAATTACCAGCCCATGTAATTTCTGGGAAAGAGGAATCCATGCTTACAGTCCACAGGCTGGAATAGTTACCATGTCTATTTACTACTCCTGCACAGACTAGTCAGAGGATGTGAATAGCTACTTCCTTTTCTTCCCTCCATCACCGAAATCATCCTGATTTCAGTCCAGTGAATACTCTGTCCGTACTCAGAGTAACTGAGAGTAGGCGGACTCTTTCCACTTCTAATTAAGCAACAACACAGTTACCTACTTCTCATACATACCAAAAAGGTGAATTTCACCAATTCCTTGTTTACCACTACATCAGTTCAGCAGTCCCAAAGATACCCAGCTTGGATGCTGACCTCAGGCAAGTCAGTGGCAAAACTGCCATCGTCTTTCATGAGACAAACAGTCTCTCAATCAGGAAACCGGAGGAACGTGGCTTGTACAAACTGGTTCCCTTAAAGCCTCCATAGCAAAACAGCACTGCTTTTACTATGTCAAGTGCTCAAGGGAGGGGTGAGATTTGATTAAGAACAAAATTACTTCTGTAGGTGGACAGCATGCAGCCATAAGGTACATTTTGTACTAAGAAATCTAAGGAAGTACATCTTTAATAGATCTTTTAGTCACATTAGAAATTGCTTCATTTGCACTCAAACAAAGAGTACAAAGTCTCTACCCTTCATGATAAACATGCCATAATGATTTTTCAAGAGTGGCAATTAGGCTGTTAGCCAAGTGGCTTCACTGATGATAGCTGGATAGTGTAGCGGCTGCACGGGCTTGCTGTCGTGCTCCTCCACTTGGACAACTATTTGGCCCTCAGTGTGGCTGTACTCTCATCGGGAAAAACTGTAAAAGCCTTTAGGATGGCAATATTCTTCAAAAATGGCAAGAACAAAATCCCAGTGCCTTCCTGCTGTCAAGAGAAGGGTCAAGATTTACTCCTACGCGTGCTCCAGCCCTGCTAAGGCAAAATCTGACTGAGGACTTGGTTCATTATATTAACTATGACTTTCTATGTGAGTTTATAAGAAAGTTCTTAAGCCAGGAATTAAATTGGGTAAGACTGAAATGAAGTTGCCTCTTCAATTTTTTTGAAATATAACACAATGTGTTTTCCTGATAAGAACTTTTTTCCCACTGGCTGAAGGGCGTATGTGTCCCTTTGGGACGTCAACTATTCAATTATTTGATGGAAATTATTCTGCTATTTCCAACAGACATTGAATGCTTTGTTCAGAAAAAGACAAAAATATACAAAGTTGAACAAGCCTTGTAATTTTAGAGACATTCAACCCAGCCCTTCCCTAAAAGCTAGCAACACGCAAAACTACATGTTTACAGGCTCTAGGAAGAAAATTTTATTTAGCTTTATCCCACAAGAACTATTTAGATAAATATTTAGAAACAATGTTGCCCAAAGTTATTAGGGGGAGGGAGAGAGAGAGAGAAAGAGAGAGAGAGAATTCATAGTCTTTGATATACTATTGAAGTTAAATGAACACTATTTCATGGGGGGGGGGGAGGTTAAACAGCCCCCATTTCCAGATTAGCACACTTTTTCCTTTAATTTGTAAGTATCTCAGGGAGTAAGGAAGGAAATCAGTTCCCATACATTCAGAAATACAGCCTGTTCACCAGCTGGATTTCTTGTAGATGCTGGCTTAGAAATGCATATCAGACCTCTTTCATCCACATGATGCTATTTGTCCTATTTAGTGTTAAAGCATATTTCTCTGGCCATGTTATTATTTGGCATATTTATTTCTCACCATCACTATCATTCATTTTCACGCACTTTAAAGCACATTACAAAGACAAACGTACAAAGACACGAAGCCTATCTGTCTAGCTGCTCTCTCTGAAGTGGGCGCATCCCTCTGTGCTGAGTCTCCTACAACGCTGAGAATCAAAGACTTCTGTGCAGAATAATGCGTGATAATAATGGACCATGCTGTTAACCTTGCTAATTTATGCATGTTGCCCCTGAATGCTCATTAGTGTTTTGCCAAGTGTAGTTTTTAAGTCCCAAAGGTAGGCCAACAAATCTGAGTGCCTGGAACAGACTGTTCTTAATTTCAAAGCGTCTTAAACTTGTGCTCAAGAGGATCGGTCTGGGATTCAGCGGTTCCTGGCTATGCCACAGGTTTTCTACATATATTAGCCTATTCCCAAAGCTGGTTCTGCTGACCTGTGAACCAGTTCATTCGTCTCTGGAATTTCTGTTGCTTCACTGAAAGCACCATCTCCTAAACCTTCACTGACAGGATGTTTGGCTTGATAGCTTAAATCCTTTGTCAATAACCAGAATTATTTGCCTCCATCTAAGATGTAGCTATGAAGATTTCACTGCAAAACACACTGGCAAAACACAATAAAATGAATGACTGCAGAACTACTCTTAGGATTTTTTTTACACAGAATTCTGCCATGTAGAAAAACACATTAGGATTTCTTTAAGTGTATTTGTCTTGAAAATAAATCCCCCCTATGTACTGCTGGATAATTTTCCCTCCTGAATCTACTACAATCTCTGCTTGTTTACTAATTTTACACACAGTATCAGTCACCAAGTAAAGCACCAACTAATACTGCCAACATAGTAATTAAGAGCAGCCAAAGAGCATACACTGAAGCTTTTACTGCAGAAATCAGTCTGTTAAAAATCTAGCAAGTCTCAACCCTGCACATATGTTGTTTTGTTTTGTTTTGTTAAATGGGACGGAACATAGCAGAACTTTAAAGATCAAAGAAACCCATAATTTCTTAAAACATTTGGGGCCTTAGTATACAGTAAAAATGGAAAATTATCCAAGCATATTGCTGTCACAATTGTTCATTTGGAAGAGGTACAGAAAAGAAAAAAAAACCAACTCCCAGCAAAGCAGACTGATATTACGGAAACTGTGATAAATGGAATGTGATGCAGGTGAAGGAATCGGAGAGGCATTCAGCTTAAGGTCAGAAAAGACAATCGTGATCATCAAAAGTGACTGCCTGAATTAGACAAGCTACACATTTCACTCTGCAGCTTGGAAATTCGGCCCGGCACCTCGCACGCACCACAAAGACTCCTGCAGATTTGGCAGCCCTCACYGCTGACGGCGGATGAAAGCTCCTGAGGTGTAGGGAGTTGCTTAAGGCACCTATGATGTTCAGGCACAGGTGAAAAAGATATGTTTCAGGGTGTGTGTGCGTGGGAAAAACAGAGAAGGACTCTTCAGTTATGCTGCTGTTTTTATTTCTGCACATGCCCCATATGGGATAGAGGGAGGAGGACTGGCACATACAGACCGAGCTGATGCGACATGGAGGAACTGCTCCTAGACCCCAGGTGCAGCAAGGACCAGCATGGTGCTCACAGCTGCCAAAACGCCACCCCGTGCTGCAGCCTCTCGTCCCATGCCACCAGCCACCTTGATTACTTCGGCTTTGTTTTGCAGAAAAGGGAATTGCACTCCCTTGTACTGCCAGCCTCTTTGACCAAAATCAGGGAAAAGAATGACTTCCAAAATAATATGGAAAAGTAAAGTGATGAGAAAAGCAGGGAGGACTTAGTATTTCTGAATGCACTTAGCACAATGCTGAGAACAGATTGTTCACCTTCTCTAAACTAAGAAGCACAGAGATTTTCATGTTTATAGAGGGAGCATTCTTCTCTTGTAATTTGAGAGTTAAATCCGGGTTTCCTGGTGATCCTGTTGAGTTTGATGCAAGATCGCAAGTTGGAGATAACAAAGCCCAGCTTTATATGTTTAGGTCTGTTTTTTCAAGAATATTGCTTTAGTGAAGCTGTTCACTTCAATTATACCTCTAAATATGAATTGGAAATTCCAGTTTTCAAATTCACCTCTTCCTCATCTGCCTGGATGAACAGCCATCAGCTAAGAATTTTGTATTAGCTGTAACATCAGCCACAAAATCTATTTCTCATTTAAGTCTCACATCTGGCCACTTAAATTCTATCTACCTTGTTACACAAATGGAGGTTAAAAAGTATTGAATATTGATATTATAGAATTTTTTTTAGTAAAAAAACTAATTAAATATTATATATAAGTAGCATGTGGCATGATAAATACCACTCCTGCCATAATAGAGGTATGTGGAGCATGTGAACAGGACTACACAACCCACTGCTCACACTGCAATAAGCACACAGCAAAGCTGTAGTGCTTCTGCCAACATATTCATTAAAGTTAGTGTTCAAAGGCTGGGTTCACTGTTCAGTTATTTCTTGCTCTTTTTATGATCTTCCCTACAAAAGTGAAATGTCAAAATTTCACTGTGTTTTGTGCTCAGTAAATTACAGTCATTTTGGGAACATCTTTAACCTTTTCAGTGGCCTGTGGCCTGACTGGGAGATCACTCATGTCTTTTCATACTACGAACCCGACAAACCTCTTTTGGGAAAGGCAAAGCAGCCAGAGTACCAGTATGTAAAATTACAGAATGCCAGCCAAACTGGTGTGATACACTGCCCTACTCTGTATTTAACATTGGGATGTTAAATTCCACTGTCTCATTTTTGTGACAAAAATTTGAGCAACAACAAAAAATGACCCAGCATTAATCTATTTTTGTGACAGGCTGCTTTCCTTTCAGCCTCTAAAGATCAAAGAGCAAAGATGTGGTTTTCATATGTGCCTTGGGTGAGCTTTTTCCTGAAATGCCACAGCCTAACTCTTCCCTTCTAAAAGCACTGGATTTTAAACCCATTTTGAAGAACAACACTATTATGAAGGCTCACATTATTTCAGAACCCATATTACACAACAATACCATTAGAAAGTGTATTTAAATTAAATGCACAATTTCTCATTAATGCAATGTGTCGACATTTTACATTGAATCTCTAGGAAGGATCAGGAAAGGGGGATAAAATGGCTTGGGGCTCCACACTGCTGCAACTGCTTTCCTGGGTAAACTTAGTCCTGTTCCTTATCCTGTCATGTTTCAGTTCCTGACTGAAAAATATGGGTATATCACCATTTCTCTTTCTCTCTCTCTCTCAATCTCTATCAGCCTAGGGTTGTCACCTTTTTGGGTAGTGGCTGAATCTCATCATATGCTTGTATGGATGCAGGAGTAAGGGGGCTCCAACCTCACCAGTGTTTTTCAAGCAGAACAGTAAATGCTAATGTTAAATAGAATGAACAAACTATAAAAGTATGCAGTATGAAAGATCAAAACAAAATCTCTCTTCATTTCTGACCCTGCTAGCAATCAGTGAATGCTATTCACTGTTTGCAAAGATGTTCAGAAAGTATTTCATCCTTATGTTAGGTGTATATTTTAGTGAATACGGTTAGGAAGAAATCCTTACTCATGCTTCCATATTACATATACACCGCTAGATGAAACATGAGCCAAACAGTGGTATGTGATTTTTAAAAGATCTCTTAGAAAGTATTAGGTGTTCTCTTTGTAAAGGTATGATAAAAAAAAAAAAAAAATCCTTGAGTAAAACAAGTCTGCGATCAGGCTCTGTTTCTGCACTGCTGGCAAACCTGCCAGAAACAACAAGCTTCCAAATCTGGAACAAGAGAACCATTATTGACCAAACACTAATAGAACGTAAAGCCACTACCTCATATTCTGGCAAATATCCCCACAAAAGGTGATTTATGTGCCATTCAATGTTGTTTTCAAGACATCCACTGAACTGAAGAAGCACCATTATAATACATCAAACACACATCAAATCCCATCTAAATCAACAGGGGCTGAAATACATCATGTGCTTGACATACAATAATTGACATGTCATATTATATTTGACATTTCAAGGACAGTAGTGCTTGTTTAAATGGAGACATGGTAAATTAAATATTTTTTTTTCTTGAGCTAACCAAAACCTAATAGAGAGTTTTAGTGAAGAGCTGTTCAGTAACAATCTAAAAACATGGAACTTTTAAAAAGAATAAAATTTCTAATGGTTCAAATCATGAAAAGCAGTAGAAGAGCCAACTTAAAAAAAGAGGGTAACTACTACATGCTATCTTGGGGGCAAATTCCAATCACATTGACTAGAAACGTCCTACAGATTTCCATGGAATCATAACTTCATCCGCCCCTCCCTACTCCTTTTGTAGCTCTTAATGGGGTTAAGTCTCCAAATAACAGTACCCAGATTATCCGTCTGACAACTGATTAAGTAATACAGATTATTAGGACAGGAGTACAAGGAGACGTGAGCAGAGCATGGGTCACACTCTTCTTCCCTGCACAGACAGCACAAGTCGCAACGTGGCAGAATTTTGAATTACATATGCTTCACCTGACACCTCATCCTGTCTCCTTGCGGCAAGTGCACAGGGACATTGCTAATAATAACAAGGGTCCTCTAGGATCTGTTCACAGGAAAAAGGAGGAGGGAGTATAAATCATCTGAAGAGGAAGTAGCCATGCAAACTACTCCTTACAGTGGGACTGGGAGGTCCCCAAAATTTATCGCCCAAAAAACTGAGAATACAGAACCAACTGCTGTAAAGGGCTACTTTCTTCCGGTTCCCACCTATAAAGGATTCTTGGGTGTTTTTGCTTCATTTAAATGTTCTAAAGAGTTTTTTCCTCCACATGCAAAGGAAAGGTGGTTTTTAAACTGAGGGTTAAACAGAAAAAATTAATCTCCTGTTACTGCTTTTACCTAATACTTTCATGTACAATCTTAACTAATTCTTTCTTGTACCATTACTCCTCTAATTTCTAAAATGTTTCTACATTCCCCTGAACTCTTGTTTAGTCAAGCCACACATATTTAACTCTTTTAATCTATCTTCTTAGTTATCCTCTCCAGCAGACTAAGTAGTTTGCTACTTTTCTCAGATCTTCTTTAGAGTTGTGAATGTATTACTAGCAGCACAGTACACTGAAATAATGTTATGTTCTCAGCCAAGGGGCAGTGTAACAACATCTGCAGGATTAGACCCACATGCTGTATGTGTAATCTAACCATGCTACACTGTGTGGATAACATGTTGATAAAGCTGTATGAAAAGCCATGATAAGTTAGGATAGTTAGACTGACATCATGAAGAATGAAGAAAGCATTCAGAAACCTAAAAATAAGGTAAATATCCTGTATATTCTTCCCTGCCACATTTTCTTCCATTTAAAACTCTACTTTGAAAGAATACAATGAATTTATTAATGATTAAATGGCCAGTCCAATAAATCTTTCAGAGTAAAAACAAAATCATCTACCTGTTTTTTTTCCCAGACCCTGTTCATAAACATGAATAAACATAATGCATTATGCCCAAATAAGAAAGTAAACAGAAATACTGTGTTAGTTCAAAACTCTATTAAACCAGAAGAGGGAAAAAGACGTTGGAAGAGGTAATCATCATGTTAGACCAGCCAGCAGAGGACTTTAATCCCCTCCCCCACCAAAAAAAGAAAAAAGAAAAAGAAAACCCACTCAAAAAGCTGTCAGTGAGCCTTTCTAACTGAAGTAACTACAAATAAAAGTAGTACGTGTAATCTGACATAAGTACCATTTTGCTCTCAGAACTGTGGAGAATTGAGCAAAGTAGAGAAAAAAAATGGTGCCAGGGTCTCATTTTAGACCTCAGAATTAAATACAAAGATCAAGCAGCTCAAAGGAGATGAAAGAAAAAAGAGCTCAGGTACTGTGTGAATTTGAGTTCTTAATAGTTGTGTCTAGGCTACAATAACAAGATGAGCATAGTGAGAGAAAATGGAAAAGGACAAAACTACTAACGAATGTGAAGTTATTTTCAAGACTCAGAATAGGAAAATTCAAAGAACAGAGAACAAAAAGAAAGAGCAAAACTATAATGCACTTTTTGACAGCACTTTTTTTAAAAAGTGGCTGAGCGGATTTATCAAAGTGTATAAAATGTTTGATCCTAAACCGAACTTCCCTGAAAACAGAATCAAACTCCTTTCTGCTCTGAGGTCAGAGAAACGCAGCCAGAGCCAAAGAAAAGGATGAAGAACACTTTCCAATGTTAAACCAGGGAGTGCTGCATGTGTAGACGTGAATGTTGATACATATGTACCTAAAGGGCAATTCCCAAACACAAAGTGTTTTTACACATTGAATTCACTAAAGCAAGATATTTTGACAGCTGAAAATTAAATTAATATCAAATGGCATTTAAGTGAAAAGGAGGCTAACTGAAGCAGAGCCTTTTATGTGTAGAATGTAATATGCAAACTTACCATACTACTCAGAATGTTTTTGCCAATTTAAGAACAGATATATCAAGGCTCTGGAAGTAAGTATGCACTAGTGACGCAAGACATAAGGATGCTGAAACGGTAATAGGTATGTATTCTAAAAGCACACAGCGCCAAATAATGAGTTACGGCCTGGGTTGTGCCGGGTAACCTAGCCCAGCCTACCTCTGCTCTGCTCAACTGGACGGTTCTTCTGCTTCTCCTGCCGCATCTGCCGCCCAGGAGCAGAGACAGTGCCACAAGGCCATCCTTCACTGCAGTAGCTGCAGAAAGGGAAGGAAAAAGGGAAAAGCCTGGAAACTGGCTATACTCCCAAACCTCTTCCCTTGGCTGGTGGCAAACCTTCCTCCCAGCAAAGTGCTGGGCAGTCCTGAGCTATGATGTGTTTGAAGATTGTTTATATGGTATTATATTTGTAAATAATATAAGGGGAAGAAGATACTTGGGAAGGTGAGGAAGGGAACAAGGCTGTTCCCCGACCCTGCAAGCCCTTAAGCTGCCACATATTAGGGATGGGACATATCTGTTCAACATGGGACACTTTATGCATCAAACACCACACCTCTACTACTTCAAGCAAGTAACTGTATTTGTAATGCCTAAGTTCCCAAGGAAAAGTCAAGAGTGAGAGCTTCTGCTTGCCCAGGAGCAGGCGATGTACCTGGTCTGATGAGACAGCATTTGCTCATTCCTGTGAATTCAGAATTTAGCAGGAGTGCTCCCTTGCTGGGAGCTCCCAGCCCGGATGGACCCAGCCCGCAGGTCCCCCCTTGAGACTGCTCAACCTGCCCAGGGCAGAGGGAGTAGCAAAGGAGGACCAGGAGGGTGAACGCACCAAGTGTGAAACAGGGCAAAAAGGGTTTGCAGCTGTCCAGCTGCAGCTGTCAAGGTGCTAGACACCTTGAATTCGGCCAGGCTAAGTACATTAATTTTGGTTTGCAATTGTAATTAAAAGGGGGAAAAAAACAGTAAACATCTCCCCCTAAAAAACCCTTTGCAACATGATTATCAGTTGAAATTTGGAATTTAATAATGCTATGTTAAAATTAACAGTAAACTACTTGCAGTTTTTACTTATGATTATAAGCCAAAGTCATGACCTTACTTGAAACAACTCCTCACCTTCCCAGATAGTTCTGGATCTTCGTCCCCCTCCCACCCTGCTCCCAGACCTCCCCAGTATGTTGCCACCTGGTCGTAGGGCTAACTTCTTAGTACTGTGTTACACAAGGGACTCAGAGGCTGGAACTGAAAAAACATCTGGGAAAAGGAGTACAAGGGAGAGGAGAAAAGCACTGTGACACTGCAGTGGGAGTAGCCTCTCCATATATGCCCCTCTACACACAACATGCTATCTTGTCCATCTTCCCAGGATACCCTGTTAGGCCCTGCGAAAAAAGAAAAAGCGCAATCGCTTGGAAAAGTATCATCTGACAGATTTTTTTAATCAAGCAAAAACAAACAAAAAGATGACTGCCAATTAACAGGTCCAAGTACAGACCACAATTCTGTTAGCATCCTTGTATGTACTTGTCTAAATTCAGTATGATTTCAGTGCAACTACTTGCAGAAATATAGACAGGAATAATAGATATGGCAAGGTTTAAAAAATTGGGTAACATTTTAAGTTATTCAGAAACTTACAGAATATTTTCCAAAAAATGTAATTCATTTTCAAAGTCTAAAAATAAAGTTAAAAGCTAGCGGGATTTGGTCAGGTTTGGAAGCCTCCTTAAAAAGGTACCATCTTAGGCCATATGAATGGTGGATTTGAAAAGTGAAACGTATTTTTATTCAATTTGTAGTTTGTTGTCCTTCTGAATTTCTCCAAGGTTTGAGCTAATGAAAAGCAAGTAACTTTTTTTCTCTCTTTCTCTCTAGAGAGAAAGCTTAGCTTCTAACCAGCTTAGCTAGCTTCTTACCACATACTTTTTCAAGTTGATCTTCATGCTGTACAGCTTATCCTCCAAATTAATATGAACATCTCTCCCTCAAAAACCCTTTGCAACATGACTATCAGTTGAAATTTGGGATTTAATAATGCTATGTTAAAATTAAAAAACTTTAAAAGATCAATAAAGTAAAGCTTTCATGTTGTTACTTAACATTACAGCAAATCCTAGATACATTACACAGATCAATGGAAATTGCACTGCATTAACTACAGTATTGAAGGGAATGTTTTCAGTATCAGTTATCAATATCCAGTTTGGTTGCAATTTTTTGCTGTCTCCTGTAAACGTGTATTTATTTATAAATCATTGTCCTCCTTTCTGCTCCAACTATTCTACTTCTAACTTTTTATATACAGTTAGAAAACTTGAATGATTTAACACACCTAGAATATCTGTACACTAAAACCCACTTACTAAAAATCAAAAAAATTTTAAAAATTTTTAGTCATTTCCACTGAAATGAAAAGCAAAGAAAGCGATTCTGTTACTCTGAGAGGTTTTCCTCTACTGTTGTTTTCACAAATACATTAATTGGAGGCTGAATGTCACTCTTGAAGATATAATCAACATTGTATTTAGAGTCTTGACTCTAGATGGCAGCAGCCTCCTTTGGTTCTTAGTTTTCACCTTCTGAGTTTCCTGGTCTTTGTTTCTTAACCCTCCAAATAATTCTGTACTTCCTTCTCTTCCCCCAAAATAAAGACTCGAGTGCTCTAAGCAGTTTGGGGAAGATCACTGCAAGGCATTTTCACCAGAAGAAATCAGGCCATTCCTACAGTTAAACTACAGGGTTCTTCAAAGCACACACTATAATAGAGGCCTGAAGTGGAAAAAAAAGAAAGGAAGATTTTTCCCCCTCCCTTTTCCTGTATCAGTCACCCGGTGAAGTGATAGAAAAATAGTGCTTCTTTTCCTCTCAAGCTTCTCAGCCCCTCAAATAAAAAGGGAGGGGGCAAAGGACAGAGAAAAGAAGGAGACATAGAAGAAACAGAACAAAAAGGTGCCATTCCATAATGACTTCGAACCAGGAAAAAAGTCTACCTAAAGAATATGGGTTTAAAGCACTGAACAATTTTACAATTCTCTCTCTTCAGGCACAATGTACCGACACTACTGGTTGAGCTTATTAGATGAGCCAAAGCTACTTTCTATGTTGTTACACTAGGAGATAGGAAAGCTAATGCTCAAGCTAAAACATCTTATCCGAATACCATTCCTTTTTTCCTTCTCCTAATATTTGCATTTAATTTTGCCATTTCCCCACCATTCTTGCTAAGTCTGTATATTTTTCTCTGCTGTATGTCCTTCCCCCACCTCATTTCTAGTGTCTTCCCTCCTAATGGGTATTAGGCAGAGTACCATGCCTCCTCCAACTTTACTGTTTCTCAAACTGTTTTTGACATGATCCCAACTCTTGCACTCATGGGAATCAAATGGAAACAAAAAAGATTTTAAACAGAGATTTTTAAAAATCCATGCATGCATAATTCCTTAAACATCGGTAAACTGTTSCAATTAGAGGCTGATTCTGTGAAACCGTCAAGCACACAAAGCAATTTTATTCAGGTGAACAATCCCAATTCTTCTAGATCAATCCCCTCTGTGGTTTCTCATAAATGTGTTTCCAAAATCAAGTTATTACATTTTAAGTTCACATTTACTGTTTGCATTCTGAGGATTTCAATATACAACCATTACCATGGTCTTATAGTCTACTGGTAAGGATATTTCGGAACATCAGAGCCCATTCAAGAAACTGCCTTTTGGTGTAGATACTGCTGAGAGGTACCTAATGAGATGTTCAAGCACAAGAACATTTTAGTGTTGTAATCTAGAGTTATATTTGTGCTATTTTCACAACTCATGGACTTTTTTTGTAAAAGAGAAGAAAACACACAGTTCAGTCTTCAAAATGCCATTTTGGGGCCCCAAATATTCTAAGACTGGTGAAGCTGAAGTTACAAATAGTGCATCTAGCTAGTCTTGCTGTGAGGCATACACATGGTCTTCTGGAATGATATTGGCTCACAAAAATACAGAAGGCTCTACTAGGTATCTTAATCTTCATCTTCCTCCTGTTGCACTCRGGAAATATGCTTTTCTATGAGAAGCTGTGTTTTCTGGGAAATGAGGATTTAAGATTGGCATAAAGTACTGTAAGAAACATGCAAACACGTAAGAAACAATAAATATCAAGTTTAACTTCTTAATTTATCTTTGACTCACTGTATTCTAAGACTAGATAATTTTAAGAAGTCTGAAATCCAGAGGAGGCCAGTTATGAGAATCTACTTGAGACCATTACTAACTATGTGATCATTACACAAGCATTTCTCACAGTGCAGTTTTACAACAGAGCCGAAATGATCTAACCGAAGACTTCTAACCCGGGCCGCAGTTTTGTTTTCTTTCCTCTCCATCCCAAGCCATACATGCCTGACCCGCTGGCACTTCTCCAGCCCCATGGGGAGGCAGATTAGGGAGCTGAAGGGTGCCACTGTTGCTCCTTGAAGTGTCACACACTGCCGTCAGCTCAATACCCAAGGGAAGTGGCCAAAACCTATGGCAAGGAATAGAGACTGGAGGAGACCATGACTGCCCCTACAACTAAGCAATCAAATTATACCTGTTACTTTTGGAAAAGTAACTAATACCACCAAGTCATTGTTAAAGGACTCAGGCACTTAGACAACAAATGAAAACTGCCACCCATATATGCTCTGAAACTTAGTTTTCTTTCCACATCAGAACTGAAGCATCCTGGAAAAAAACAGTTTTATAAACACCAAACTCGCACTACCCTGATGCTGTTTAAGGAAGAAGTCCTGACATCCAGCACTGATATATGTAGTTATGTGTTTTGTGGTGTGCCTAAGGGTAGTGAACTGAAATCAAGGGATCTGAAATTTAAATCCCACAACTGGATCCAGATGGCTGAACCTGTGTCAATGTGGACAGACGTTAAAGATGTTCCCTGAAGGTGCAAAGGGTAGCCTATGTAACTGTACTTGCACCACGGGGATCAAAATCTTTACTTTTGGGTCTAACACAATTACAATTTGGAAATGGCACATGAAACACGACTACTTTAAAAGATGTATTTCAAGGACCCAACACAATTCATAAGAACATCAGAAGTCACCAATGGTCTCATCCTTAGGACTATAATAATGAACAATTCATTTTTGTACTACTAGAGGGAGCAAAAAGAGAACAAACAAAGCAGTAAACTTCCTGCACTTTCTCTTCTCAGTTATTATCAGGTATATTCACAGGTTTTACAAGGCGAACCAACACAGTATCTGAAGAGAGTTCAGATTAATGAATTTATTCTCACAATACCCAAGTGAGGCTGATGGACAATATCATTACTAGTTTCTAGACAGAGGAATGACAGGCAGAGTAATTAACTTCCTGGGTTTTATTTATTTATTTATTTATTTTTACAAGTGGTACTATCTGCCATGGAAAATACAGGTGACTGGGGCATCCTTAAACATCAGGGCGTAAGTAATCTAACATAAAAGGGGAGGCATATGGCAGATCAAAAATTTTGAGTCATGGTCCTAGTGAACATAGAAGTGTATTTGATTCCAGACAACTTTGAATTCCACTTTCCTGGATTTCACTTGGTGCTTGTTTTATGGCTTTTAGGATTAGAACTCACATACCACTTTTCAAAGAAGGGCTTTTTCCTCTGGTATGGTATCTTTATCTCATGTATCCTCCATATTTGTTGTCCTCCTCAAAACTCCTTTTCAATTACTTTGCTCTAACCTAGTTAAGTGGTTTGCTTAGACTCCTTTGATGGCTAGTAGAAAGACAGACAGAGGGAGAAACTAGCTTCACCTCATGGATCTCAGACATATATCTTAAAATGGGATGCAGCTGTCCATCTCACTCCATTAAATCCAAAATGAACCCTAAAAGTCTACATTACTCAGTGGGAGGAATCCTACTGTAAGAAACACTGAATATTTATCCATGGTAGTATCTTTAGCTGTTACGCTGAAAGCAACTGTTAACACTAAAAAATCAAGGCAACTATTTCTCCACAGCTGATAAAAAGAAGGTGGTTTGGGAAATACATTTAAGAGAGGAGAAAAAAGGAAAAGGAAAAAAAAAAGACTCGTTTGTTTTACAAATTGTTTGATTGCCCAACAAATTGCTTAGTCACTTGTCTACTCATATTTACCATATTCGTACATTTATAAAAATGCAGTCTGAGCGAGGGACCATGGAGGGTGTCTGGAGGCAACACAGGCATGTTGATACACCCTTGACTTTAATGTATCAGACTTGTAATGAGGGACTAATTTGGTTCAAGCACTAGCTTGGCAGAAACAAAATACTTACAGACTATTAATAGAGAAACTTTTCACAGAAGCTATGACCTTTATGACTTAGCATGGTTTACAGCCCGACCTCTGTTACAATTAAGCAAATCATTGCAGCAAAACAACATGTTTGTATCCTTTTCTCCCAATGATAAGGAATGGACTGCTAATGTAGAGCAGTTATTACTTTATTACACACAGGGGCAGAAATCCCTTCTGCAGTACAGAGGTGTACTACTGAAACACGAGAGGGGAAAACACAGGGTTTACGGCACACGGAACAATAATGTTCCCTAACTTTCTACAAAAACCTTTTTTTGGTTTTAACAACTGCTTTTAGTGGAAGGCCTATGGAGATTTGGAGATAGCTACTTCCATGCCGTGATAATCAAGTAATTAATAGGAGAGAATGTGCTCAGTAACAACACTGCAGTAGAAGTGGAAAAAAAGGAGTGTACTGAAGTGGTTACTTCTCTCCCCTCTAAGTCAGACATATATAATAGTTTTCTAATTACATTGAGTATAATCAGACATTTAAAAACAGTATTCCAAATGCCTGATGGAAAAGCGTTATGAAACACATCAAAGAGGATAGTCCATTTACTATTTCAGCCTTTATTTGCCAAGCCATGTGTCAACAAAAATACTGGCTGTTAAGGTCATTCAGAGCAGAAAAAAACAGAGAAATAACTATGTCAGGATCATTTTAAGCACAGAGATTAAAGTCTAAAACTCAGGAACTGACATTAAAACTTGCTAAATATATATTTGCATTTTTAGACACATTAAATCACCTTTTTCTTTAATTGTAGAGAATACTTATTCGTCTGACACCATCTGCTCATTGCTGTAATTTACAGCAACATAGAACATGAACAGAAAAGCATGTAGTCTAAAAGCACAGGTGCATGAGATAAAATAAAAAAGACTTAAAACAATAAAAAAAGACAACAAATCAGCTCCAGAAATACAGGCTAGAGAGAAACCTGGAAATAATTAGAACAATTGGTATGATAATCCCAGTTCTTTCTGGCATTGCAGAAACCAGTTCTACAGGGAAAACCCAATAGCTCAAGTAGCAGAACAGCAACATGTATCATTTTGTCATACGTAAAAAATAGTGGGTTGATCATTAGAAGCAAATTGTGAGAGCAGTTAAATGACTGGCATTTCAGCAGTTTTAAGCTTCAAAACTATTTGTGTCATGAAAAATGATTTGTAGTGATGTCCTGAATGTAAAGAGAGATTGAATAGGTTTGTATGAATAGCAAGAAGCATGTTTCTTTAATTTATCCTATTCTTAGTAACAGATTCAAACAATGACAGCTCTAGGATTAATTTGGTCTCCTCAAGAAGGAGAGCAGAGCTAAAACTCTCCCCATGAAAATTATTTCAGCCACGTCTTTGACAGCTGGTCCACAAATACATTACCCTGGGAGTGCCATATTTGTGAGATAACTGAGGGGAGACAGTGGAGCTCTGCACCGCCAAGAATGTATGACAGGAAGTGATTATTCACTATTTTTTCCAAGAACTGGAGGCTTAAAATGAAGAGAGGGAAGGACCTTTTTTCACACGACTCATACATTGCCTCAGCATAGTGCAGAGGCCAAAAGCATAAATGGCCTCCAAGAAGGATTAGACAAGTTAATAAAGGGAAGGACCACATATGAATATTAAACATTATGGTCCAGAAATAACCTCAGAGTCTGAAGGTGCATGAGATTTTTTGGAAGACGGAGAGGGGAAGAGGAAGTGGGTACTACAGAGGAAGAATCACTCTACCCTAATCTTGTTCTTGTATTCTTTCATTAAACATGTTTTTGGCCTCTCTCATAGATGGGTTACTAGGTCTGCTTGGACTGATTCAATATGAAGGTTCCTTTAGTCTTTGGCCACTTGTTTCTACATAAACGCTAGTGAAAGATACCCTTTTGAAACCAAATACTGACTTTAGTGAAGGAGCCTTGTATCAGAGAAGTAGGTATGCTGGGTCTTATGACAGCAGGGCTAGAATGACAGAATTTCTCCCAGTTAGAGGCATTTACAGATATAGGGCATGTGCAACAAAGGATAGCTTAAAAAAAAACAAAAAACCAAAAAAACAAGGAATGGCACTGATGAGAACAGAAAAGGCTCAGTTTTTAACAGCCAGGCTATTCATCTGTCCAACGTGGCAGGGCTCTTTGCACTACACTGTCCACTGCTTTGTTCTGGCCCAATCCAAATGATGAGCTGATGAGGATAGTGCTACTTCCTATTTGAGAGTATTTTGTAGTCTCAGAAGGACATGCTTGCTTTTCAGTATCATCTAGCCCAGAAAGCTGGTGTACGGAGCATGAAGAAATAGCTAAGGGCATGGAAAGGGGGTGGGTGGAGTTCCTGGTCTCGGTCTGAGAGATGAGAGGTGAGGAGCCATTGCCAAGGCAAGTGGGTTTGTGCTTGGGGAAGCGACAGCAGCAAAAGAAAATAGGACATGCAGGCTGCAGAGGGGACTGAAGCATCCAAGAAACAGCAATAGGCAGTCTGAAAAGTTAAGAAGTGCTGAGATTTCAACAGCTTACTCAAGCAAACAAGCATCCTTGATCTTGGTGTTAAGACATTTTTGCCTAAAAATATCTTTACTTTATGAAGGATCTCTCAGTAATATTCACTCTCCAGGTTTGGTGGTGGAAGTAACAAGAGCATGGAACCTGCTCTGAATGTCTCCACCGTAATCCTTGTAGGGATTGGTGCTTGCACCAAGATCATACGTTACAGTAATTAATGATCTCTCACCATGATCAGTCCATACAGTGATGGAGAGGGCGGTTAGGAAAGGGGAACCTAAAAAAATAAATCTCCACAAAACTGCCTGAATAGTCATTTTTGTGAAATGAAAAGGAATTTACACAGCAGTTTTATGGAAAAAAGAATTATGCAGTTAATTGGCGCTGCTGGATAATTACACTGTATATGAGGCCTTGCTTTTAGGGAAAAATACAAGCTAATAAAGAGAGCCAGATGATCAGTAATAGCAGGGCTTTGGGGAGATACTGGAGACACAAAGCTAAATAATTTAAAGCTAAAGAGTATAATGACTGTGAAACTACATTATTTTAAGTTTACATTAATTCTCCACCCAATTACATATCTAACATTAAGTGTAAAAGCTAGAGAATTCCTCAACGTTGCCTTGGTTGGAAACAAACACAGTAACTATAAGAAAGACAAGGGAATGTGATCTGAACCTGACCAGACTCTGAATGCGTTTCCTGAACTGCTGTACACATCCTTAATATTCACAGGTCTGCTAGAGAATTAAAGCCAGTTTACACTTCCCTCCAGTTACTTCTGGTTCAAGCAAGGTCTCTTCCTCATATGGCCACCGCACTCAATCAATTTTCTTTGCGTTGCCTTTTGTACCTTTCAAGCACTAGCAGCAGATGGCTCAGCCTGGTTCTCTATTGCCACGTTCATAGTGGAGAAACCAGTGAAGAGTTAAACAACATTGAATTAACAATGAAAATGATGATTGGTGTAATGAGATCATTTCATTACCTTTGTGTTGTAAGCAATTTAGCCCTGATTATTACTGACCTTTGGTGATGCTGCATACAAGTAAAATGTGCAGTCCTAAAAAAAGTGTGGGTATACTGGAAGGCAGACATTATTTCTGAGTGTATTCATAAATAAACCAGACGATTTCCCTTCCCCGCTTTGGAGGTTTACCTTACAACTGAATTATCAACATTCAGCAGACCCCCTTACTTTGTGTCTGAGTTGCAAACAATACAAGAAAAACTTAACACAGTACACCTGGCAAATTATTATTATTACTTCTATTGCACCCAAAAGAGCACTAGGTATTTCACAGAGTAGTTAAAAAGACAAACTATGTGCCTCAGTGAGCTAATATTCAATGAAACAGTAGAAGTGTAAGAAGTGAAAAAACAGGAGGAGGCGGTGTAACAAGAGGAAGTATATGGGTCACAGGACTAACATTGAGCAGTTACTAATCTGGGGAGCATGAGGTTCAATACACATTACCAATTCTTATTATTTCACATGTTCAGAGGAATCCCTGTGACTGTGAATGTTTTGTTAACACACTTTCCAAGTCCACTCTTTTTTCAGAAGTACATGTTTACTTGCATGCTAATCTGTGTCTTATTTCACTCACTTTTTGCAGCCCAAGAGTAGATATATTTGAAAGACTTATCAGTTCCAAAGGAAATATGACTATTAAGGATTTACAGTTCAACAAATAACAGCCACAGCTTTTGAAGCTTTTATTGATTTCACAATGATGGAATGATAAAGTCTGTGACTTTGGGCCAAGATATACCATGCTAAACACACAGAAGCCGCTTACTTTCCTACATCGTACGTAATGCACTAACAAATCACACTGTGGGACTCCACACACTTAACTATATGTTAGAAGAATTTGTGATAGACTTGTTTCTCTTATTCAATCTTCCTTGAATTTTTAGGATGCAGTTTAGGGAACTGTATAGCCCACCTGGTATAGCAGTATATCTACTCCCACTGAACTGCAAGGACGCTATGTAAGCCTGCTGCTCCCACACACCTCTGTGGCCTCCTGACAGCACTTCCCTTGCCTTTGCTGGACAGTCTATAGCGTCCTTTGCCTGCTGAGGGAATAGGCTAGGGAGGAGGCAAAAGAGAGAAGTTGGGAAGGTACATTAAAAAAAATGACCAGAGAAACCTAGAGCACTCATTACCAAAAACATCTACCAGTCCACAAAATTACCATATGATTCCCTGCTCTTTGGACAACTGCATACTGTCCAGAGCAAAGCACACTGTTGGCACCTACAGACTATTAATAATAGTAAGGTATGTGCTACAGCGGGACGGGGAGAGCTGCGAGGGGTGGTGCACCATGTGGCTGGCATAAGGATGGATCAGCTCCAGACTGCCTGCCAAACCTGTCAGAAAACCTGGCTTTCCAGGGGCCACAGCTGGACACTTTTCTCCAGCCTGCAGTACTCTTAGAAGGGCATTTGCCTGGATCAGGCTGCGCTGAGGCCATGCAGGGGGAAAGCGTTGCTGCCTGCACTCCGGCTGCTCCAACCGGTACTGCTGTGTCCGGATGAAAGGCATCACTGGGCTCACCCTGAGTGCCCTGCTGCTAAAAGCCTCTGCTTCATCCTGCTCTGCCCCGGGGGCTTTTATAGGGGTCCCTGAAGGCAGCGTGTGAGCATCCGAGAAAAATTAGTCCAACTAGCCACTTAACCTGAGGGAAGCGAGAGGGATGGCAGAGGCTGCTGCAGGGATTATTCAGGTTCACTCAGGACCCATTGCAAACGTAGGGATTAGGACAGTCTCACCACACATGGAGGGGAGCTCAGAAAACTTCAGATTGTTTTGGAGGCAACACCTCAGTTCCTGAGAGTAGACTTATTTAGGTTTAGAAGGGGACAAAATCAGTAAGCTAGACGTGAGAGAAAGGGGCACAAGGGAAAAAAAGCTTGAGAGATGCCAGTGTCCATCAGCACACAGTTTAGCAGGGGGAGACACGTCCAAGGTAAGTAAGCGTGTACTCATGAAAGACTCATTGTAGTTCAAGTCCTCGACCTCCTTTAGGTTCCCCCACACACCAGCTCCCTCTGGGATGCAGTGCTTCCAAGCCAGGTCTCTTCCTCCTGCTTGAGACACCTGACAAACTGCAGATCAACATACCCGTTGCACAGAAATGAAATCCTAGATTCCTGGCTTAGTGGAAAGGATTGCAGACAGCTAGCTGCTAGAACCATTACTAAATATGTTGATGTTTCATAACGGAGTTTCCCCTCCGTACTGTTTCTGCTCCTGGTTTGCATAGAGCAGGACCAGTCAGGCATTATGAATGCTTGCTTTTGCGCAGATCTGCTGCAATACCTCATTTTGACCAGAGGAGCTGATACAGGCTTCCCGGCTCACTTCTCCCAGCAGCCCACCCTGGCTGTTGAGATGTGCTATGGTGCAGAGACAGAGCCTCGCTCCCTGCAAAAGTGCAGATGGAAAATTTACACCTCGTCTGTATACAGCCTTCAGCTTTCACACCGCTAATACTGACTCCACAGGTAGGAGATGTAATTTAGCTTCTGTGTGTACAGACTGGAAAGAATTTGAGATACCATCTATTTTGCAGGGGATTAAGGCCACTAAGTATCTATCTTAAGATATCAGCCTGGATTGCAAATACAAACATGCAGTTAGGATTTCTAGGGACACAATCATCTCATATTATGTGATACACCAAGGGGTTAACCTAAGCCTTGGAATAATGTTTTGAAATTAGTTTTGTTAAGCCCGTCATCTTCTAAATATAACTTTGTTTTCATTAAAAAAAAAAAAAAAACCCTTTGGAAGTTTCCTCTGAAAAAAACAATTCTTTGAGACTGTCTTGAGGATTCCTGGAAGTTTTTCATGTGTTCTAAAAATCGCTTCTGTAAAGCCTGGTACAGTCGTGCTTCCTTGGCTGAGACACCCAGAGATGACACGACTCTGCATTGCTGCTGTACTGGCTGCCTCCACTTCTACACCTCGAGGTGATCCTTGCTGATGAGCGGCAACTAACTGGCTGGCTGTCCAAATAATTTCCACGCAGCTCAGCAAGTTGCTTCTTTCAGAGAAAAGCTTAACTGAATCATCACATCCCTCCAAACTAATTCTTACACAGACAAAAAAGTCTGTGAAATAAGCATTTCTTGAAATGCTTATTTTCCTATGATGGCTAGCAGGGTGGACATTACCTTCCAGCAGATAATACAATTTTGCCCCTGTGTGATGTAAATAGAAATATTATAAAAATAATAAATCTATATAATAAATAAATAAATAAATAAAATGTACAATTTTCCTGGATAGCCAGGACCAACCAGTTTCTCTTTACGATCAGAGTGCACCTTTGCACTTGTGCAGCCTATATTCCTCCAGGACTTTTTAATAACATTTTCCCTACAATGGCTGCCACAGCTGAGCTGCTGCGCACAGGTTTTCTGCTCAGCACTGGGGGGAAGAGGGGGTGTTAATTATACTGAAAGATGGAGCGGGGCCAGGCAGCCCCTCTGCCGAACTGTCTGCTGCACACACAGCCTCCTTCCCGCGGCTCTGCGGCGACGCGGATCACCTGTTGGGCCTGGCGCGCGCCCAAGCTGGGGCCTAGCGGAAATGACAGAATCAGCGAGAAATGAGCGCCAGCTCGTATTCCAGCTACCCAAATGAGGGAAATACAAAAACAGATGATCGCAACGTGACCTCACTGCTGCACACGGCAGCCGAGCGGGGSTGGGGGAGACCGGAGGAAGAAGGCGTAGATGGGGGAAAGGAGAAAAAGAGAGGAAAAAGCCCACTAAAAAGAAAAGCATCTCTTTCTGCCGGGTCTTTCTGCTGTTTGCATTCGCCACAACAAAACCATTAAGAGAGCTTTGCCCCCTACTAATGTCTGCCAACAGGGAGAACTCACTACCCTGCTAGGCATGTCGGACATTTCCATCTCCTAAATAAGAGATTTCCAATGGATATTCGGGCACGCGGCCGAAAGATTGTGCCTTTTTCAGACAGACTCCTCTCTGTGCTACCCAGTGATACACTGACAGTTCAAAGATCGCTTGCAGATTTGCGGCTGGAATTCCCCTCGCCCACAAAAGCCGCCTTCAGCAAAGCCTTGCACTCGATGTTATTTGGGGGAGATGCAATCTTGTGCAGCAGAAGAATTAAGCACTGCTCACATCTCATTTCTTTCCTCTGAACAGAAAGCAGACATGTAATCCAATAGAAAAAAATAACCATTACTGACTGAATTTTAAATAGAGGAATGTCACCTTTTAAATGATAAAAATACAAGCTGTAATTGCACATTACATTTCCAGATATAACTAGCTTCAAACAATGCACTGGAAGCTCTTGGAATCTACATTTACGCAAAGCAGTAACCATCCTAACACCCATAATTTTTAGTGAAATTTCTCTGGACCCTTTAGTTCAGACACATTTTAACAAAATAAATGCATACTCTCTCATATAGTTTAACAGCCTTTAAATGGGCTTTTAAGAGATTTCTTTTCATCCAATAATTCTTAGAAACAATAACAATAAAAGCAAGAGAAACTTAATTCTTAAAAGGAAGTTTTTCCTCTCTGAGAGCATTGGAATGGACCCCCCGAGCTTATTTCTTCCTGAGAAAACACTTCATGAATAATCAATGCACATTCCAATTCCACAATAAGCACCAATTCTTCAAACACACAGAATATTAAGCAGTTTCTGTGACTTTGGCCTTTAAACTGTAACACTTTTTGCCATGCCCTCCACAGTTTCGCAAGCTTCCTCTATTTCTGTTCTTTGTAGCAACCAGGTAGGTAACCAGAAGCAAAATTCTAGTAGTGGGAGCAAGCTGGGGCTAATTTGCACATTATGAATTATTCAGGTGCTCCTGATTCCTGCACCTGCACCAACGCAGGAAGCTTGCGAGGAACAGTCATTACTCTTCTCTTGGGTTTACACAAGCTCGGTTACTGCTCAGGCACTTTGTTCTGTAACTAAGGGTTTCAGGCCTTGTATTAAGCAGTGGAAGTGGAAAAAAAAAACCCCAAAACTCACATTGTCAAAACCCCAAACCCGGCATTATCATTCAATCCCTTCTGACATAAACAAATCACAGTTTTTATCAGAACCCTGAATTCATCTCACATATGCTAATCCAGATCACAGCGTCAGTGGAGAAAACCGAACATGTGCATGCGCTAGTCTCGTCAGATATTTACTCAGCTGTATTAGAGTGCACGTTTATACTTTTCCCATGCTCAAGGCATCAAGAATTTCACTTGCTAAGTTGATCCTTAAGGCATCCTTCTCCACAGATATAGCGCAAACAAATTCTCTCCTTGGCATTCTGGTTAACATCTGGGGTATGAACAGTTTAATACTATTGGATGACTCTATACCATGCTTTTAACAGGATGGATTTAATGAGCAAGCAGGTCTTTTCCATCTTTATCTACTATTATCTTGGTAAACAAAAAGTGACACCTAACTGTAAATCCAGATATGACCCATGAATCTAGACAGCCATGAAGAACATTTGCAGAGATCAGATGCAAACAAATTAGTGCTATGAACATTTTAAGATAACTATGAGATAGTTTGAGTTAATATGTTAAAGCAAACAGACCTGACAATATCATGCAAATTCAAAGCGCCAAATACTGTCTCTATCTTTACTGAATCACCTATCCATACTTGCACTGAGCATCTTTGGGTCTTGTCCTTTATTAACATGCCCTCACCAACAAGTTCTTCAGTTAAAAGATAGTCTCATTAATCACAGGCAGTTAAGCATCATGCTTTGATTAGTTCAGTAAAACAGATCTGCAGCACCTGATAAGGAAACCTCTTCAATCCCCTGTTCCAAAAGAACGGGTCAAACACAAGTGTTCAGTATTCAGAAAGGTACAGTCAACCCTTATCAAACCTTCGCTCTTCTTCTTTCTATGCCTAAAGAAGTTAATTCAGCTTCCTTTCATTGCAGAACGCATGATTGGTTCTATGCTGCTGCTGTCTCACTCCTGTCCAATAATAGGTTCTCTGGCTCTTTTTTAAGGTATTTTAATCAGGCATGTAAACACGTTTTATTCTTTGATGCTCTTTCATTCAGCATCATTAATCCCCAGCATGAAATCAATAGACTTAAAACATTTAATCACGTCAAAATGCAACATACAAATCCACAAATGACTTTAGCTCACCACACAGAGCGAATAGCTTGCAAATTGGAAACTATGCCTTCTTTTTGCCTTGGGATCTAGCAAACCCTAAGCTGGTCTTTCATAGAAGTAAACAGATTCTCTCTCTCCAAATATCTGCCATCAGGCAAAGAAAGTTGTTGATAAAGAAAACACAGGATTTTGTGTTTGCTCTCTCATCTTTTTTCATGCCTTGTGGTCACATTGGCCTTATGAGAAGAACTTACGTTTGTTTTACAGCAACCACTTGACAGTATGCATGTTCAAAAAAGTTAAAAAAAAAACCCAACTCAGTAACTGGGTTACATAATTTACTGGAGGTGCAAAAGAAAGGAAAAAAAAATACAGTTGTTTAACTTACTCTTTTTTTTTTTTTAACAGCACACACCGTTTCTCCACATGAAAAGAATGTATAAGGGGCAACAATCACAGTGGTTTTTTTTAACAGAGAGAATTTGCTCTACTTTGTTTGTGATTTCCATAGTTGCTGGGACACAAAAAGTGACAAGAATCTCATTAGTGGGGAAGAAATTATGGCTGAGATGTAAAAACTAAGGATGACCAGTTCCATCCTTTGACAGGCAAAAGGGCAAAAACAGGTCAACAGGGATACTCCAGAAAAAAGAGTAATACTTGGACTTACTATATTAAACAGCACTGAAAGCTTGTTCATTCAAATGAGGAAAATATGGTTTGAAAGGAGAAATACGTGGAGAAGGTGTGGAAACCATTTTGCTGCAACCCTGATTTGGGCGGTGGGCACCCAAAAGCCTTCCTAGGTCCATGACTGCAATCCCATCCACTAACCCACGAACAGTTCTACCCCCTATTAGGCATGTGCTTAAACTCATGAGGTCCTTTGCTATTGAGTCAGGAGTTTTGTGGGCACTTATCACAAATGCTGGTTCTGGGATGTGCCTTTTTTCCACCCACAGGTAAGGCAACTACCTGAACTTTGCCTGTGTCTTGTGAAGAAGCCCCAAAGGGTCAGCAAAGTTTTGACGGTGGAGGCAGTGAAAAGTTTTTCATTGTAGCCCTGTGGTCAGGGCACTCACCCAGATCATGAGGGACTTGGGTTGTAGGTCTTTCTCAGACTGACAGTTCAGCACCCCCACATCCCAGAAATACCCCAGCTGCAAGGACTTTGGGTTGTTTGCATGAGCTTCCACGGAAGCTAAGCTACTCTGCAGCAGCCAGGCACAAACCATAAGGCTAAATGCTGAGCAGAAAAGGGAGATCCTGGCTCTGTGCTGTGTGTTCCCCACTCAGCTCTATATGGGGAACAGTGAAAGCTCTGTTTCAGTATCTGGGGCTGTTTCTGTTCTAATGCTGCTCAAGAAAACAGAGTCTGCCACCTGCGTAGGTAGGATTCAGGCTCTTCTTACCAGCTTTCCCTTTCATCCTATGACTGAGTCCCTGCCTATGTGGCAGTCTATTTTCAGTAATGAGGGAGATGAGAGACTCTGCTGCTCCCAAAATACCACAAATGATTAGGGCAGTGCCACAGATCCCAGTGATTTTAACACTTTTCTGAGATGCTTGTGCTGAGAACCTAAAACTCAGGTCTCTCACTTCATTGGCAAGCTAGTTACAAAGCTCTCCTGCAAAAGGTGGGAGTACTGTTGTTGCTGCTACCAGCTTGTTTCTCAAAAGAAACATCCCTGCTCCATTATTACTCAGAATGGGCTATGTGAACTATCTCTGAGTGAAACTAATCCATTTTAGTTCCTCCGGATTCTCTAYAGAGTCAATAAAGAGTTACCCAATGTAACTAGACTGCATTCCTATGGAAGCACTTATGTTTCCTAGACAGGCAACGAGGAGGAGTATACACCTAACCTAGATTGGTAAAATCTCCTTTTTGGTAGCTCCAGGGGCATGCACCTCTCTCCAGTAATTTTACAGGGGAACTCAGGTGCTTTTGCTCAAAGGTCAGGTCATCCTGCAGAGCTAATATTAAATTATAGGTGTAAGTTTGTTTCTAAATTAGGCCTCAGTATTAGGTACAGTGCTTTCTGCTCAAGTATACATTTTTTTTCCCAAGTTTTATGAGTGTGAAATAGAGATACCACTGCTTCAGTGTGGCACTACATTCTCTCACTATAGCTCAGTGAAGGAAGGAAAATTTCATAGCAGGTATGACTAATCTGTACTTTAAGTAACTGCAGTGTTAGCTCCTGATTTTGCAGTTTTTCCACTGAAAGTAATGTTTAGGCACTGAGCTGCATGGAGAAGAAGGTGTAGATTAGGGAATTACTTCAAATGCTTTGGCATTGTGTCCTAGATGCATTAATTTTTCATTACCTCATTTAGGAAAAAAAAAACCAAACCTCAGGTAAAACAAAAGTATGTAATGAGGACATTCCAATCAGGCAATAAGAAGATCGAGCATTTTCTTCTGACAGTGCTTCTAATTATTACCAGTAACATCCTATTATTATCATCAAATTATTTTTTATCATTTTTCCTTAAAAATGATCCAGATTGTCTCCCCATATGTGTCATTTTTTCTATTTCACAGAGGCTAGATTCACTCATAGTTGAAAATAATCAAAGTTTACATGCAAGAGATTTTTTTTTTCAAAGTCTGTGTTCTGTAGTCAAAATTTGGTCCTGAACTTGAATTGCAAGTACAGACTTTGGCCTTACATTCCTAATGACTTAATGGGAATCCTAACAAGTGAAACAGTGTAATTTGCAATGCTTATTTTCTTTTAAACTGGTGACAAACGAGAACTACTACTTTTAGTTAGTCTTACAAATGGCAGGAATAAAAGAGAAAAGCGCAAATGTTTGTCTTTGAATAGTAGAAGAGTCAAAGCAAACTATGGTTAAAATGGTGTCCGGCAGGGTAATTCAGATCAGGAAAGTCATCCAGCTCCATAGCAGCTTGACCCTAACATAGCCCCAGAGGCAGTGCTACAGCTGCCAGCTAGAGATCTAGCCAAGAAGCTAGCAGAGATGCAAGCCAAAAAGCCAGCAATGAACCCACATGCCAATGTAGGAAAGCTATATTCCAGAATTTGGCATCTGGGTCCTCCAGCTGCCAAACATCTCCCATCTGGCCAAATCTGTGGAATGAGGTGTTAAAAAGAAGAACAGGGGTAAATTATACGGGAGCAAAAGCAGTACCGTCTGCAAGACACCAAGGGTGAAGGAGCACGTTGTGCACGCCAGCCTCTGAAATTCACACATAGTATCACTTCATCACCAGTGAAATACTTTTGGATCAGGAGAGGCCGCATGGGCAAAATGTGAAATGCTCAACATTTTACAGGAAAAGAACAGTCGACATGTATGAACTGGAGCAACAGTCCAGGCTTCTGGCTTAGAGGTCAGCAGATGCAGAAGATTTGGTTGGGTAGGTACGCTAATTTAGGCACTGAACCTGCACCTAAACTTTAGCTATCTAGTGAACCAGTCTTCCCAATGTAAATGTCTACATATACTACACGGATATCTGAGATAGGTAGGTGCCTCTAAAGACTTCTGGACACACATCCTGTTTACCCAGTTCTAGGTACCTCAGTTGGGTGGATAGGATCTCTCACTGGAGTCCCCCAAAAGCACCCATTTACAGTAAAATATAGTCACTTAGGAAAATGGTTCCAAGGACTCTTAAATTTTAGGTGAAAATTCGAAGCACAGAATATACCAACTGGATCCTATCGTTGGTGACTAATCTGTAATGTAAATAAATGCATTTTTTATATTGAATGAGACTAATATGTTTGCTTCCATTTAATTACAGAATGGAAGGATTAATTTGAGGAAAACTTACAGCCTTTAGTAGGTTTCATGAGCACAATAAAAAGAGGGGGAAGGCGCCTACAAAAAATGCTTCTCCAAGATTTTGTGATCCATTCTGTCCTCCCTCCATCACAAAGAAAATCAAATATCTAAGAAAGTTTTTGCACTTTCATCATTAAAATACTATATTTTTAAGCATAATTTAATGGAAAAATAACTTTCTTGAAATTTAATGGAAAAATATAACTTAAGTAATACAAAATTGAAGAAACCCAAACTGGGGATGCATGAAATTTCATTCAAATGAAATATATAGAGTCACAGAACTGCATTTAATTGTAACAGAGTTCATTTCTGACAAGCAGTTATTGTTTCTAAACTGTAATAGCTCCGTACTCCAAGAAGCAAGACCAGCTGTGAAAAATTCTCCTAGCAATGTGAACAGTTTTAAGTGAAGCATATGAATTCATAATTTCAAACGATACACTGACTTAAATATTTATCTCATTGGCGTCATTTCCACCTTACACTCTACAGATAGGTCCTCATGGCCTAAGTGAGGTTTGACAGATGTGACTTTCTTGAACAATTTGGTCCATTATTTTAAAAAGATACAGAAGACCCTATACTCCTCTCCCAGGTTTCTGGTTGTATTAGCAATTACTTGCCTCACGAAAATATTACATTACAGTCTCATCTCACTCTGGTCAGAGCCAACAAACGTCTAGTGTTGCACAAGCAGTACATGAGATGAATCATGCCTTCTTCATCTACATGTAACCCACACACGCTGTTCGGGGAGTCTTCTTAGTAGGATTTTATATTCATTGTTATGGATGGGGCCTGTGTATTCATTAACACACAGGCTACAATGTCAAAATGGTAAGAGTAAATTCATAAACTTTTTTTTAATTGACAACATAACCCTCCCTCATAAAAAGTCTTCCTGTACAATGGGATCTAACAGAATTGCTAATTAAAGCAAATATTATTTCTAATTACAGTGAAAGGAGCCTACATCAAAAATTGTATCAGAAATACATATTTATTTTAGAAACACAAAGCTTTGGGAAATTAGGGAATCTTTTCCAAAGAAAGAATCACTCCTAAAATTGCACTGATGTTTTCAATTAGATTGAAGAAAATTCTAAGGATTTTTTTAAACAAACATATATTCTCAATGCATCAAATTCTCGAATTCTGTTAATAATGTAACACTTTTGTTGCCAAGCAAATGTTAAAAGCTTCATATTGGCCTTAATAGAGAAGTTGCTGTTGCTACTTTGGAAATATTTGAGTAATAAGATTCTGCAAATTTTTAATATAAGTATCTCTGTTATAATGCAATTAACTGCAAATTGGAGATATAAGTAGATTTGAGGAATGATTTCTGTATTTGACTGCTCATTAGCAATTTGAAAGTGCAATTGCTTTTAAACATTCCATCTCCTTAATTTTCTTATGAAGCTTAGATCTACTTATAAAAATGAAGAACTAGATAGTTTTTCTGCCACTAATTTGGTTATACAGAACATACGAAGTTGTTTTTACTGCCATACTGCATAGACTGAGGGTCCATGGATTACTAAAAGCAAGTAAGGCAGTGAATTGATGGGTTCACACTTGTGAAGCAGTGAACACAACCCCAAATGAATCTTTTTAGGGGTCCGTAAAACAAACAGAGGAAGGGGAAGGACRAACAAGCAAGCAAGCACATACTAAGAGTTGACATTTCATTGCGTGCTATTTTAAAATCCAATAAAGCAAGAGCAATTAATCCAGCAAGAACAATAATCCTATCAGTGGTGGTACACCGATTCTGTCATACATGACATCATTTCTACCTGTGCACAGGCCGGTGGACCTGAGGCACCTATTGACTTCCAGAGCTGCTGGATTTGACYTGAATGTGAGCTTAGCACTCTGAAGGAGAACATCTATTAGGCACATTGCACAGTACGTTTTTTAAATTTTGGCCTCCTTGAAAAAAAAGCAAGGAGATATTTGCAAATACCTTTTCCTGCATTTGACAGCTCGTTATAATGTAAACTATGTTGACCAGCATTAACTTTGTAAGCATTGTGTAAAATGAGACGTACATTTAATTTCAGTAGGCTATTTTGGACATTTTTAACTGCATCATCAAACATCTGACAGAAATTTTTTCTATTTTCATATTTTATTTACAAGGACTTGGAAGATTTCCCATAACACACACCACCACCCACCCAGCCCCAAAAATCAAATTCAGACCCTGCCCAGCCCCAGCCGTGACACAGAGGGAAAGAAAGCTGAAAAGAACTGCTACTAGACTTTGTCAATAAAACAGAACATTATATAATACACAATAAAATGCTTCATACCTGGAGTTGAAAAAACGAAAAGGGTTAACAGCTGACCTGGCACAGCCCCACATGCTCTCTCTGGAAATTGAACACAGACAATTAGGAATTTTAAGTTACCCCAAACAATTGCAGGGGACTTAGACAAACTTGAGGAACACTTACTGCCAAGTAAGCACATAGCCTCAGTGTGGAAAGGACTTCGAACTTTCCCATTCACTTAAAACTCCTTCTTAAAACAAAATTACTCTGTAGAGGCCCACAATAATACTAAGGAAATCATTAGGAGTTCTGCCATTAATTTGTATGGGGGCAGAGTCAAGGCTTAAGGGTCTAGGTGTCACTTGGTGGTAATTCTGGGTCATGGTGGATCACATTTTCTCAAAAAAAAAATCATTGACCAAGAAGAAAATGTTAACAAGAATTTAGAGCAGGCAGCCATTGCACAAAGAGGGCATAAAAGCTGGGGTAAACTTCCACTCTCAGCATTCTGCTGCTTAAGTAATATTATTCCCARTGCATCACTGAAAAACCTAGCCATTAATGCTTTTTCTTTAAAACCAAGACTCCAGGGAAAATACGTAATCTTTTAGAACATTATTTGGAATATTAAACACCACCAATATACTATATAATAGCTATATAAACTCTTATGTTGTCATTCGGAATACATGCAATATTCCTTTTCACTGACGAATTCTGATCTACATGTGCTCAAAAAAGGAGCATTATACATCTGGCTTCCTGAAATAGTTCCACCACATTTAAAAAAAAAAATGTAGAAAGCCAAGTTCATGAATAACCCCCTTCAGTCCTTCTCTCTGTGGTTTAGACCTCAAATGTGCCATGAAATTAGTCTGAAGCCAACGCCCAAGAAACTAGTAAAAATATAATATAATAATACAAATCACAAAAATGTTCTAGCGCACTAGCAGTTGAATGCATTTGCACTGGAAACCTGTAAGATCCTTTATAGTGATCTATCAAAATGGGCAGGTTGGCATAGTAATTTTTTAAAGTAAAAAGGAAATTTTCAAAGTAATTTCTCTTGATTTATATAATTGCACTTTCCTTTGGCCCTTGGAAACATGTGGCCTGGTGGATTTTACATCGCAATATTTAAAAATAATCTATTTTTTCCAAGATTTTGCATCATGTCTTTAAAATCTCTCAAGTTTCCTTGTCAGAAATGTACAGTAAGCATTTTTCTTTTTTACTGTTTCATTTTGCCTTCATTAAGTGATAAAATTCTGATATGACAGAAATCTGCTATTAAGATGACAAAAGAACATAAAGAATTTTCATAACAACGTCTAAGTTATCAGGTCCATTACATCCATGACACTGGCTTTTTTCCATCCTGTTTTTCCACTTATTGTAGAATCTYTTCCTTCTTAAGAACATATCAGAGATAAGTATCCCATGAATTCACTAGATACAGGTTTTACTTCGGAGTTGCACCAGTATATAACCAAAGAGCAATGGGACAAAAATCTCCCGCACCCCATTAGCCTTCAACTGAAATCAATATATACGGGAAAAATGGCAACTGGAAACCATAATACTGATTATTCACTCCCATGTCAGTTAGTTTATAATTATCTTTTAGTTCACTCCATGTCTTCTTTCTGCTTCTTGGAAAGATATCAATTCCTAAAGCTACTACTAGAAATGATATATTATTCAGAAATCATCACTCTAAATTTTGTGTAAATCTTTTCATAAAAGTCCCTTTTTAACAAATAAGCAAAAAGACAGGCAAAAATATAGTTGGTGAGGATGATAAATATTTGCATGCTGAATTTTTGCTAATGGGAAATTTAGCAGACAACTAAAATTCTGGTCAGAAGCTACAGTATCTGGGCACTGAAGTGGAAGACAGTCAGAAAACCCATCCTCTACCTAACCTCCAAAACACCTGAAGCCTTCTGTTTTCCTCTTTGTTTGGCCTGAAAGCCAAGGCTGTGGCTCACATGTGGAGATGGCTTAGCCTGAGGTGGCTGAAGAGTTTACTACCCATTGCTGCCTGCCCTACTCTCACTCCCTCGAGGTCTGAGCAGTGCAAACACAGTTTACCGGCCACTCTTTGAGAGTAAACTGCACATTAAAATACCATTCCATAAGCTGAGGCAAATCAGTAACGGACTGACAAGCAGATTGAATGCCCGCAGAGTGGAGGTGAACTGTACAGCTGCAGACAACAACCTTGTCGGTTGTCCCAAGATAAGCCACCCCTTCAGGTCAACACGGACATTTCGGTGCCTGCCCATGCACAGAAGCATCCAGTCTGGGAAGCTAGGCACCTACCTCCCACCAAACCTCTACTGGGATCCATAAATTAAGAGAAGTGTCTATGCTTGTCAGTGGGGCTTGAACCTTACTTGTCTCTGCTGTGAAAATGTCTAGGATGCACCTGGCGACACAGATTCAGCACAAATGGGATCTGCAATGGTCATTTCCCAATCCAAAACACAAGTGGAGGAGGAAAAAGAAGAGGACAAGGAGGTGGTAAGGCTACTCCTGCACATCTTTTGCATCATAGCCTTGTGGTTCAAGAATTTGCTAACTTAGGTATCCAACTTCCTGAGTCAGTACCCAAAACACTATTTTTTTATGCCAGATGTGGGTGGCTATGCCACTGCTGCCTCTAGCTGTCACATTTTTAAAAAACTGACTCCTCTTCTGTGATGCTATTAGGAAGAGGACAGAGTGCTCTGTGTTTTAAAACAGGTAGAAGCATGTAAACTCAAATGACACTATTTGATCTCTCATCTTCCACAAAGAGAAGTTGGGAATGTAAACTGTTTTTTTCAAACTTTGCTTTAACTAACAGCTATGGGTCAGATGCCCAACTTTCAGAGGGGGCAGAGATGACCCATAGCCTTGTATGTAGCAGCTAGCCAGAGCTGGGTCTAGGAAGCTGGTTGCTCTGCATGTTGGACTTTCGGAGCATTTAACTCTCTGTCGACTATGCTTAGGGAGTGTTGATGCCTAGTACAGGTGCTCTGAATCACTCTGCTGGAGCCAAGCACCTATTTGATGAAACACTTCCACTGGGCCTCCCAAAGTAGGCAACCTGCACCTTGTCTCAAGTGTCTGGGTTATTACGGTTCATCTTTGTTCCGAGTACATGCAGTATTACAAGCATGGCGTTAGCATATGGAAATAGCAATATCTCTTTGCCATATAGCATATTAATATGTATTTATCCTTTATAGAACTGTGTGTACTTGGTAGGGAGCACTGTTAAGATTTGAATACATTCTCAAGCAAGCGGAAAACCACATTTTATTTTGACCGCGTGCTAGTAGTGGTTTAGAATCTCAGTGAAATGATGTGGTGATACAGACAGCAAATAGTGAGGAAGTGGAAATGCTGAGTGCAAAGGGAATCACCCAGTTTAGGAGAATAAAGCACTTTCASCAAATAATTTATTATGTAACATCATCCTGTTACTCTGCTTTTGAAACATTTATGATTGAGAATGCTGTGTATTTACTCATCATTATTTCAGTTCTTTCTGTTAACTGATTTATAAATGGTTTGACTCTTTGGCCTTGATAGGCAACTGATCACAAAGGGATAGCTAGGGCTATCAGTTCTCAAGAGAAATGCCAGGGTGACTTCTACGTGAAGTTATCTGTCCATCTGACAGCGCTGTGTGCCTCTGATTTATCATGCACTATCCCAGGCCTGTGTTAAATATGGTATTTTTAAGGCAAATACTTGAGGGACATATTTTGACAAGATCAAAACTCCTGCTGACTTTTAAGGAGTACATAAATACAAGTATTCCTGTGCCTCCTTGCAGGTTCTACTCATTTTCAGATTATTTCATTTTTCAGGCTTTGCTTACAACACTGGATATTTCTGCCAGAAGCAGACCCCACAGACAAGGCTCAGGATGAACAATCTTCAGGACAGAACTGATCTCAGTACCAGTAAGCCCACTCCACACCACCTCAGCTGAGCAAAGGCTACATGACAAGCAAGGGTGACTTGGCTGTTGCTGCCTGCTCTTGTCTGCCTTGGTCTCCTCCTTATTTTCTGCCTTCCTCAGTTTTCACACTTTCTTGCAGCACTGTATCCCACGCCAGCTCAGCATATCCCAGAAGGGTAAGTAAAAAAAAATCTTACCCAAACCTTCATCATGACTATAATGATGAACGTGTTCAGCCTGACTCCGAAACCTGTGGCTATCGTTACTTCAGACACACCTCATGATTGATGCTATCATTGGCCTACTGGAACTGTATTTCAGCCTTCAATTTCTTTCATCATGTCCCAAGTAACTTCTTACGTGTGGTTCCTTTAAGCCCCAATTATCCCTCTCTTAATGTGTCCAAAATACTACTGCCCATGTCCTCAGCCACATCCACATAGAGAATGACACCTCATTGTCACTAGGGCTCAGCACAAAAATCTCCTCTGTATCCATCATCCAGGCATGTGCTTTCATTCCTTTCACTTTATCTGAAGCCTAAAGAGAATTTGCTGTGAGAGATGAGGTTATGGTGGAGTCAATATTAGTGAAAGAGGATTGAACTAACACAGGGGAAAACCTAAAACAATCTTTACCTATTATGGAGGAAAAGGGACAATAGAAAAAAAATTGGGATTTTTTTTTTTAACATTCCTGTATTTGCATGCTTAGTCAATTATGACTCAGCAGGCAGTGTCCCCCTTTTATTAGTGCCCTCCTTTACATGCAATTTATGCATTTGTGACCTACACGGCTTTTCTGTGTTTCTGCATGCGCTGATCTGAACAGTCAGGAAACATTTTTCCATACATCAGTATAAGCACTGCTATTAAGAATTAATTGTGCTGCATGTTAGTCTGTCACAAAATCACAGGAACTGCCTTATGGAAATGGAAAGATAAAAACTTATCTGATCTAGATAATGAAAAAAGAAGTAATTTTGGCTCAAGTGACAGCAGAGGACCATGCTCTTTCTTTTTCTTATCAGTAAGTCAAGGTAGCAGTGCACTGAGGTAGTTTTATTGTGGCTCTTCCTGGCAGTGTTCTGCTGTCTAATCCACACCAATGAGTACTTGCCACAGCTCGGAATTTCTTAATGTGAGCAGCTCTGCCTCTGCTTTCTGTGCTGATTTAGAAACAAAATACAGAAAAAGCTGAATCACTGGGGAAACTATTGCCAAATAGGGGCACAAACTGCTATCTGGGTAGCAGTAATGCATAATGTTATTTATAACTCACACTTTGGTGACATGCTCTTGAAGCAATTACACAATGCCTCCCTCCCTATCAGTAAAATGCATTTCACATAGCTGAACACTAATGACTAGAGCTTCACTCTGGAGCAACACAATGTAGCAGATTAAGCATGGGACTAGAAGGCAGACGATCCTGATACCATCTCACCTGCTGCTTTGCTGTGTGGCCTTCAGCAAGGCACAAACCTGCGGATAAGTATAATTTTTGAACACACAGGGGACCCGTACAATTTAATTAGTTACTATTTGTGAAGCACTCTGAAAAGTGCTATAGGAATTATAAATCATACTCTATCGTTTTGGGGGATTTTATTCAAAGGTGCATTTGTGTAAACATGTTTAGTAATTTAAAATCTCAATAATGGCAAAGTTTGATAACTACTGAAATGATTGGCACTTGTTAGACTAAAATTAAAATTAATTAATGAATCTAATCTATGTTTGAAAAGATAATTATATAAGACAATTGAATATAGATACTGAACTGAAGCTGGGAAACAAGATCTTTGAGAGTTTATGTTGCTTGCAATGGACAAAGGTAATGAACGAGACATACAGAAAGGCATCTATGAACCCATATGTCCTTTCTTGTTGCGCCATACTGGTTCCTGGATTAGCTTAAGTGTTCAATTCCTTTTTTTGTTTTTTTGTTTTTTGGTTTTTTTTAGCATCCAGAGTTCTGTTACAGCTTCAGGGTTAACCGTTGGACCTGATGAAGTTAATGGCAAAACTCCTATGGACTTTAACAGAGCCAGGATTCCTTTGTTCTTCCAGCTTATTTAGCACTTAATTTAAACATTTTTCTTAAAAGGAAAATATTACTCTGGGTAACGGTATGGTAAAACATGTATTGAACTGTAATGCCGAACACTTCCAAGTGATTCAAAAGAACAGAACAGACAGTCTAATGGCAATGTTTCCTTGCTCTAGCCTAATCTATTCAACAGTCATTAGTAATTTACTTTTACAAGCAGAGATAGGAAAAATAACTTTGTTTAGACCAAGCTAAAAGCATTTTTATTTTTGAAATTAGCTTTCTTCAGGGAACAATTTGACAAAGTCCCTATTTCCTAAAATACTGTCATTTAGGCAGTTATGCCCATTTCTTTGTGCAAGCTGCTTCTGATTTACCATTTCAGTCCACCTGGCAGTGTTCATAATGGTCGCTGGCTGATGGGAAATCTGTTATCCTGGCAAGTGGCTCTGTGATATACACAGGTAAATTTCCACACCAAAACCCTGTAATCTCTGTGCATGCACAGAAGGACATCCTTTGATTGTATTGCTCACCCTGACAAATTATTAAACTAATTTTGGTTTGTAAAATGTTGCCTATACAAAAAAAACCCACCAAATTTCTTACAATAGTATAGATGTCCATTTGGATTACTGGAACTAAAAATTCACACTTAGTGCCTAAAGAGCCATTCTGAAAAGACATATAAGGTTTTCAAGCTCTTTTAGTAGAACCCTTTAGTACTGCTTCAGACATATTCATTTTTATATACAGACAGAGGATTCTAAGAAATCAAATTCTAGTAGAAGAAAGTTTGTAGAGTGCCATATAAATACACTATAGAAGTAGTCAGTATCTGAACTGCATGTGGGTATAAGATATCATACACTATAGTAGTGGCATAGACCCAAAGTTTAGATGTAGCAGGTTCAGTTTCTTCTTGAGGCACAGACATTCAGTGTGGCCTTAAAAAAATCACATAGAGTGTGATTCCTCATATATAACTTCAGCAATCTTAAAGTTAATTATTCTCCCTAAGCTATTTGCCCAGACTGTACAACCAGTGGKGAAGAACAGGCACCTCCAAAAGGTAGATGATCACAGCAGAAGAGGTGACTGGACCTAGAAGCCCAAAAGATTTGAGTCTAACTTTTAGATAACTTAAATTACGAGAGAGAAACTTTGTTGCAAGGGGATGTCCAAATTGCACAATCTGACACTGCCCAAAGGTTCCCTAAACTAGCTGAGACACAGTACAAATGTGTCGACTCAATGGTGCCCTTGGATAATTACCCAACTTTCAACCCAGAATATTTTCCACTGCACAATCCCCTTCTCTTCTGCTGCAGGATACACATCTGAGACTATCAAAAGTTTTGATGAAAAAATAAAACAAAACCAGAACAAGAAGCATCCTTGAAATATAGTGGGGACATCACTCATAATAGAAATGATCGCCTTCCTTACTGAGGTCTACATCACCAGTGTGTTTCACTTGCACCCATAGGTGCACAATCCCTCTCTCTCCATTAAAGTTGAAAAACAGTCAGTGCAATTTGTCCAGTGACTCTCCGCAAGACTGAGGAAAACCCCATGGCATGACCGACTGTGCCACAACCAATACTCCTGGGAGGGTGGGGACCTCCCAGGTCAATTTTTCCCATGCATGGGGCTTGAGTCTCCCACACGAGGGCTGTAGCAACCACACTATCTTCTGTTCTAAGGTCTCTGACTTATGTTGATCAAGAAAACACATCCCAAACTTGGGAAATCTTCGTGACAAGTCTAATTGAAACTCATATATTCCCATGATTTTGCTTCAGACAAATCAGTATTTTCTGGTGAAAAATGTTTTATTGAGAAATTCTGGACCAGCACTACTCCGTTCTCCATCTGTAAAATCACTATCTGACTGTGTGCCAGTTTTAAAATGAGCACTTGTTCACAGAGGGCGGATGTACCAGAGGAGTGAGAAGCAAAGTTCACACAAATACTGCCAAAACACTCTCACTTATGTTTCTCAGAGACTCAGGACAAAGTATTTTGTCTGTAACCAGAGGAAAAAAAAAGAGGTGAAAGTTCTCTATAATGAATAGCACAATGGTAGTAATGATTGCCACTGAAGCAGGAAAATGGTCAATATAAGTGTAGAAAATGAATGGCTGATAGGAACACAGTTATAAACTTCAAGAGATAAAATCAGCTGCAGGAATTGATTTAAACTGAAGATGAAGAGGCAGAAGAAAAGAGAAATAAGGAAAAAATTCAGACTTGAAAACTACATACCAGTTTAAGAATAAACTGGTCCTGTAGCTATACTGTCTATCAGCTGTGGAACTTCTTTCTCACTAGTGTAATATTAAAAACTATCTTCCACTGTATTACAGTAATAAAAATCAGCAATATTTAAAAATTAAGTAAGGTGATCATGTTAGCGTCATTCAGTCAATCACATAACATAGCCAAAGAGAAGGGGGTTGAGACAAAGCCCCTAAACTCATTTTCGTACACCTAAGCACTCAGCAGCATCCAGCCCAGCGCAAGGAAAAGTAGCACGCTACAGGTCATCACAGTCACATCCAAATGCCAAATCAACTTTTCATGACTTCACTGTGCCTATAACTACAAATATTCAGGATTTCCTCACTGAATTTTCTGTCACTCCATCATCCCAGAAAAACAATGAGCTCCCTCAAGTATCATCAGTTTATATGCACACTCCATCTTCTCTTTGCCACTATTTGAAATAAAAAATGCCTTCATTAAAGGGGTTCCCTCCTCTTTAACTCTTTGGATTGCCTACATTCCCTAAAGAGAAAAGAGTCCAGAGAGAATGAGGAATTTCCATATCTTTGGATTTTTACCAATACACTGATCACAAGTTCATGCTAAAAATCACCCTCTGCCTTTCCCACTCCCGTCCTCAGCCTTGGCAGGTAGGAGATTATATGTCATGTGTTTTCAGGGGGAAGAGAGATGCACGCTGTAAAATAATGCCATTTTATTGTGCAAGCATGCTGGGTAATGGGGAGATGAACACCTTGCTCAGGGTTTGCATTACTGTGTACCATGGTGAAAGCCTCTGGAGGTACCCTGAGCCCCACTGCATCGAGGCTGCTTAGGGGTGGGATGGCTGCCAGGCTGAGGGAATAGCATGCTGCCTCTGAGGGGGACCTTAAAAAGTTTTACTGGTCTTCCAGGGCTTGACTAATGCTTTCTCTTCCCTTGACTTCATAAAGATATGCTTCTAGAGCACACCTGAGATTTGAACCTAAATGTATGATGCTATTCTTGCTGTGTAATAAGCATCAGTGTTGTCAGACACATAGTGGCTAATCTGCTCTTTGTCAGAGTTGTACGTCAAAATGAGTTTGTAGAACATGCTATAAAAAGGATGAAATGGTGTTTACAGTGCAAAGCCTATTAAAAGCTGCATACTGCTGCAAAATTTATTATCAGCCAGAACAAATTATCAGAGATTAATAAATTATTATTAGTCTATATTATAGCAGTGAAAAGTAACTGCCATAAAGCAACACTCTCACATAAAGAAATTTCACTGAAGTATCTTTTTTCAAATAACTACTTTATTTATAACTTTATAGTATTGACTGAGTTTGCTGAACTGAAGAACGACTATGAAAACCTACCCAAAAGAAGTACTAAAAAGCCTGGATGCTCAGCCAATATAAAGCTAGCAGGCAAGAAGGCAATTTTCCTGAGAAAACAGTCATACTTGGTTATTTTACAAATAACCAAACAAATTCTATTCTGTTCAAGTAAATATGAACTAAAACTGAACAGGCAACTTTTGGTATTCGATTGACAGAATTTTTARTGGTAAGAATTCTTTTTGTGTAAGACTATAGTGAACCTGAAACAAAGCAGCAAGACAGGAAGATACATTCCGTGTTTTAGAGGACATGAAAAACACAGTTTTCATACAGGCATTCCAAATTGTTCTGTGACCCAACCATGTAAGGGTAATTTCCAAGACAACAAATCTAAAATATTGTTATACTAAAAAAACCACCCCCMAAAAAAACTACTGACTAGTTAGTTTCTTTAGCTTGCTGTTAAAACTTTGATGTTGCTAACCCCACCTGGTAGATTTAGATTGACTTTTAGGCACACTGATTCGTGAAAAGGAATCCAAAATGCCAGAGCCATCTCACCTAATGTTGGAGATCTACAGTGCTGACATGTATGTCTCGGACAGCTGTCTGGACCGCCTATAGTCAACAGCGAGGAACAGACACTCATGGCCTTGACTCTCTCCCTAAATTAGACGGCTAGAATAGGTCAAAAGAACTACCACCTCTATGTGCCAACTGCTATCCATTCGGTATGCAGGAGGTAGCAGGGAGGCTAGATAACTAGCTCAGATGCAGGTATCTACATTGCAGGTGTCTGTTTAGGCGAGATGAACCCCACACCCAGAGTCCCCACAGAGAGCACATGGAGAAAGTCGGGGTATCCACAAGGCAAGCCCCAGAGCCCCGCACATTGCACAGGGAGCTGTATGAACTGACCCAAGGGAAATATGGACCACAGGGGTTCTAATTCTTTTCCACTCTCAGAGCTTAGGTGGCAGTAGTGATATATTTTTATATATATATATATATATATGTGTGTGTGTGTGTGTGTGTGTGTGTGTAAAATCATTATGCTGGATAATTTAAAATATGTCTGAAAATCAACCAAAAAAAGGTCAACTGTTGTCTTGCACCTGCCACTAGCATGTACAAACTAGTCTTGGTAATTTGCTTACAAAAGAACAAGATTGCACAACTGCAATCCAAAATTGAAGGAAAGGATGCTGCCACGCTTTTGGAGGTGCCATGCTGTACTTCCAAACCATTATCTCATATGAAGAAAAGATTCCCTTTCAGTAACAAGTTATTTTTTGTTGTTAACTGCATGTGTTAACTCACAAGAAAAAGCTTACAAGCTCACTTAAGAAAGAACACATTTGACAGGACAGTCTTATAAACTGTGAGGTCCAGCCTGCCTAGCTTGGACACTTAGCTTATACCTAAGCTTTATCACCTACTGAAGCAGTCCTTTTATGCATGCGCCTACACTGCCTGAATTTGCAGTACAATGGTAGATGCATTTCAGTGTCTTCAGAGGAAATTCTTGTCTGTCAAATTTAGATGCTTAAGTAAAGTCCTGCACTGTACTTCAGATGCAGGCTTTTATTTTAGGGGGATTGCTTTGCTAAACAGCTAATATTAAGGTACATATTAGATGCCTAAATTATACAGAATGGAGCCTGTAAGGCATGATATTGTAGACCAAGAAAGAAATGGATTGAGCAGAATTGGTATAATGTGCTAACGTTTCTTTTCAGCTCAGCAGCAGTATGTGGGGTATCTGTGACTGAGAATGAAGTAAAGAAAAGACAAATCGCAGATCACAGTCAAATTAGATTTTCTTAATGGGACTTTGGAAATAAACTAACAGATTACTGTTTAAATAAAACCTGTAACAAGGATGAGTTGATGTTAGATTATTAAATTTCTTAACTTAATTCTTAAACTCCAGAGCCAGTCAAGTAATATTCAGCACGTTTTCCTTCAAAAATTGTGGAATGCATTATTATAAAAAAGCTTTTCATGCTTTGACCAATTCTCTAAATATTCAAGTAATATCAATCACAGAAAACAATATATGCCTGCCAGTCATGTATTAAAAGTATTTGCTAGCTCCCTGTGCCTCATTAATTAGACAGAACTACTTAGTGCAAAATCACGATTTTTTTTTTTCTGGCATACTATGTGTGGTACAAACTGAGAAGAAAAATACTTAGCACGTCAGGTCCTGGTGTTGTAACCAGCAATTTTAAAATATGTGCTAGGCCTGTCAATCAAGCAATGCTGTCACCAGTGAAAAATCTTCTCCATCTTTTATTGTAGTCAGACCGAAGCGTACTAATTAAAGTGAGAGCTAACACCTTGGCTTGTCCATGAAGAACTCCCTCTCTGCTGATGTGGAATACAGGTTTGGGGCTCATCATTTTGGCACTGGACCAGAAGGCAAATTAATGAGTGGCGGGTGAAAGCCATCGTCCCCCTGAGATGCAAGAGGCAGATTGCTCTAGAGAGGCAGAGCGGCCGGGTGCTTCTACGGGCTCTCAGCTCTTGGTGTCTGCACTACGGAATTGAAATTGCCAGCTCCCTCCCCCACGATACCACATCTTCCTTCTTTTTCTTCTTTGAAGGGGTGGGAAAGGGGTAATTTAAGGAACAACTCGGGAAGACAATGCATCAAACGTGTCCCATCTGCCTGACCAATGCAAAAAGGTAGTTTCCCCTCAAAAACAGCTTAGTTTTCTCTCAGCAAACAGAGCACTGCTATGGAAACATCAGTGCTTTTGGCTATTGATAGCCAGGAAAAGAAAAGAAAACAGTAAGTACTTTAAGGTATCAGGTTAAGACATGTAAAATGCATTTATAATAAATTACATAATAACAATGTCTAATGGCTTTTTATATCCCTTCCTTTTTAATAAAGTGTCCAGAATGTCCATATTTTGAACCATTCATATAAACATATGTTTTGTGAGTCTAGCACAAGCTTAATGCCTCGAGGCTCTACATCTATTTCCAGCTCTACTTCAGATTACAGGGTGATCTTTACACATAGCCTCATTTTCCTCACCTACAGAATGGAGATATTAATACTTATTTACCTCACAGTTGGTTCCCTTCCAGCTGCTACAGTGACTGGGCAAGCTTATGCATCTACAGAATTACTAATGTTCACGATAAACTTTTTCTTTTTTTAAACAAATAATAACAAAGCTAAATTAACAACTTATTGTTTGTTTTCCAGTAGGTTAAAGTACAGAGAAAAATAACAGTAACGGAAAAACTGTTCAAAGTCCTTTACTAATTTCCTTTCAATTATGATGTTCTTCAAGAGAAATGTGGGGAGTTCCTACTTGACAGCAACTCGAAGAAACTTCTTGATGCCGCTTTCAGTCAATAAAAAGGTTCGGTTTCTTTCAGTGAAAAGTCTAACACAATCTCCTTTTGCAGAAAATATAAACACTGCAAAATTTGCCAGCAAATAAAGGGGAAGAACTGACTTTACTTTGAAACTTCAGCTAACAATTAGGGAGGAGAGAAAGACACAGGAAGAGAACCAGAGGAGAGAGAGCCAGCAATCTCTTCCTAAAGGGAATGAAGCTAAACAGAAAAGATGCTGGCAGGTACGCCGGCTCGCAGCTGGGATGACACCTCTGCAGAGCAGCTGATGACTGGTGTTTCCGTCAGCCAGCGAACACCTTGGCAATACTTATCTTGCTCTGAGAATGATACTTACTCTTGCACTGCTCTGGCTATGGAGAGCGCTGTAGATCCAGTTTCATTAACGCTATCTAAGGTCACATTTGGCAGGTCGTCATCATCACTGTCACTTTTAATTTGTCTGGGAGATAGGCCTCGGGTGTCCATTTGTGCTGGAAAGAGACATATAATGGATTAATATGAGTGTGCTGAAATTAATCTTGTCCCAGAACAACATTAGGGTGTACAACACATTTATTCACTTATACTGGATGGCACAGTTTTCTCCTAGGCTCACAAATCAGATGATGGATTTGCAAAGTCATCTAGTGGTACTACAGATATACACAAACATTTTCAACTGCATGCAAATGTGTGAATACACACATACTATACAAATGCATTCTGTGGACTTGAACCACTAAAATAAAACTACATATATCATATTTGTCAAATACTCATTTTACCCTTGAGTTAATTATTTTGGCTGCCTTAGAAAGGGAAGAGGACAGAATGGGGAACATCTGCTTTAAACAATATAGCACATTTAAGARTAAATTTTACAGCAAAAGTTCAAGAGCAATCTTTGATTTTGGCTGTACATCTAGAGATATCAGGTTGGGATTCACATAACTTCAGTCAACTAGAAGTTAGGCATCTGAAACAGGTCAGTTGTCTTGACTTCTGACTCAGTTCAACACCAGTGTTAATCTCTGAAGATGCCTTTTCTCCACATTACATGTAGCAAAGCCTCTACAAGTAACTTCAAATAGATAATTAACTTTTGGGCGACTGATGTTAGGTGGACTTAGCACCTTCCTTTTAAGTCAGATGTTTTGGAAAAGCCATGCGCTCTCAAGTCTTACTAACAGCTGAAGATCAAGAAATGTATGATGAATGGCAGGATTATTTTGTCCATCCACATTTTACAGTATACATACTGTAGTACATTTTGTGAAAAAAAGAGACAGGAAAGGAAAGGAGAGCAGAAAGGAAGCTACCCGCCTTCCCTGTTGTCCTGGTTTCTGCCTTCAAAGGGAAGTAAGGACGGCACTTTCTGTAGTAGTAACTGAGTCTGTGCTGGGACCCTGACAAAAGTGGAAATCGAGAGAAGGAGCGAGGGGGACATCTGGGCACAAGCACGACCTGGAACAACCACTGGACCTGGGGGCTGCTTGTATCAGGGGACAGACCCAGAGACAAACTTCAGAGGTGATGCAAAGAAAGAAACATTCCTCCTGACCTAGCAAAGATCAAGTGGGTTTAGTAAATGCTGGGAGACCCTGAAAGCTACTGGAGTAGAAAGCAAAACCAGAGATGCTTGATCCTGCAAGAGAGGAGCAGAGAGGGGAAGGAAGGCAAGAGATTTGTTTGCAAATGTGTTTATTTTGTCTGGTCAGGTAAAATAGGTGAATCCAAGTTTATTTATTTAAAGAGTTAACTTATTCCAATTTGTTAGTTTGTGCTCTCATACAACACAGCTTCAGAGATCAGATAATTTCTGGGTTTTGGTATGTGCATTTCAAGAAAGACAACTTTCATTACCTCTCAGCTCTGGCTAACCTGAGTCCTGTCACAGTAGGTATCACAGGTTCCCTTTAGAGATGATAAACAGTTCAGCAGTTCTACTGCTGAAGAGGAACTCTGAAAGTTACAGTTAAATTTCCCATTTTGTCATGTACCTTGCATTACCATGTTCATTGACTCTAGAAAAGGGACTGAGTTACAGTGAGGAATGGGAGGAATATAGATACTCCAAGAGTTGTGCAGCCATAAAAGTAGCACTGGTGGATAGTCAGGCTCTTGAAAAGAAAGTGCTCCCCAAATGAGTGCTGCCTATGGGGAAAGTTGGTCTTAAATTYTAATCTACGTCTTAGCTGTTAACAGCTCCCAAGTGAAAGAACAATGAGTGATTACAACTACCCTTCAGATGCATTTTTACTTATGTTAAGGAACTTACTGAAGAAAATACTATTGTGTGGAAAATACTGTACGTTTAATAAGCTAATGCACCAACCCCAGCAGGAAGCACAGCACATTCACAGAAGTACAGTATTACTTCTAATAGCTTTCTATTCACACAGTTTAGATACCCCAGCAATACTGGCTAYCTTTTGATTGCTTATTATTATTTCATGCATGGTAAAGAAAACACCTTCTTATCAAAGTAAGGATTCTTGACAATCACTACTATACCTGCACTGAGACAAATGTGTAGCAACATAGAAATTATTAAAAACTTTTAATTCTTTTAGGTAGAATAAGCACCATTATGACCRTGCTTCTTAAAATCACAACTTACATAGGACAATATACACTGCATGTCTGAGCATTAGGGATAATCTAGTATTTGATTTAAAAGCAGCTGAACTATCTATTCAGCTTATTTAGGTGCAGAGAAAACTACTGGAAAGAAGTGCTACTTCTGAGGATACCTTAATCCCAAATGATGCTACTTTGTTAAGAACAACTTTATATACGAGATAATTACTAGTTATTTCACTACTTTTGCAGTTTTTCTTAAAGTGAATCTTGTTACAAGAAGTTATATGCTTATATTTACCCAATATTTAAATGCTGCTATAGGTGATGTTTTTTCAAAAGCTAATATTTGCATATAAGATTAAAATTGTAATAAAAAATGTTTATGCAATATTCAGCATTAAATGTGGCTTCATCTGATTTTCACTATGGTAAAAGTTTTAATTAGCTAGGTCAGAAACTTTCTTGGTATTTAAACTGAAGCATAATTTAAAATAGCAGAAGTTGTTAAATAATTTAGTTCATAATACAATTATCATGCACCAATTTTGATCACTTAACCATGAATATGCCTACATAAAAAGAGCTGGTATAAATGTGTATGAAAAATATCTTACCTTTTTTGTTCCTTCTAAGACACACCATTACTATTACAGATTACCAGCTCTTCAGATATTATTGAGACTCCTATAATATTTGGTGCTCTTTTTAAATTATTGAGGAATGTGATAAGCTGAAAACTCTCAATTATGTTAAAATAGGTCATTTCTAGATCTTATGGTGGGATAGGGATACTTGAAAGTATCACAGAAAGATGTCCTAGAGACTCAAAAAACAAAAGATAAAAATCCCTGTATTGGCTTTTACACAACAACACAAGTATTTTTAAATCTCATGATTTTAGGCTGTGCTTCACAATATTTGAGACTGACAATACCTTCTCTTTTTTTTTTGTACTCAGCAGGGTAAATTCTACTCTGTATAGTCCTAATCTAGCCAAAAAGTTGTCAACAGGGTTGTGCTTTTGCAACTAAAGATAATTTGGCCCAGTGGACACCATTTGCCTCACTATAAGCCTATGGTTGAGGACAYTGAGAGGTGTTGTGGCATGTGAGCATGGCAGGAATGAAATGTTAAAAATGAAAATACATTGTGGGAGTAATTCAAAAGCAGGAAATTCAAGGACACTTTTTGTTATATGTTTGCAATGAACCTAATTAAAGATGAGAATTAAACTGGAGAATGATCCAGGGGTTATTCCATTATTTTTTAATTTCAGTCCATGCATACATCTTTTTGGTCCCTCTTTCCATTTGTGACCTCTCCTCCTGCTCACTCTCTGCCTCCCCACAACCCTTTCACTTTTTGCTCTCCTTTTGTGGCTCTGGAATACTTTGCAAGCACCAGGGGAGAGGGAGTGACAACTTTCACAAGTTTCCAAGGAGGAGATTAGCCCTACAGATGCTCCTTGCCCCAAAAGGCAATGCTGCTTGTCCCATGTTGGCCCAGTGGCTCAAAGAGCTCAGTGGGCTCCATCCTTCCCCAACTTGTAGACTTGGGTGGCCAAGACATTTGGGAGCAGAGGTGACTAGCCAGGAGGCTGAACTCGGCCTCTGTTATCTGATATAAATTGCCCTGTTTTCTCAGCACAGCCACAGCTGCTGCAGGAAAAAACAACTTTTAAAGATATCCCCCTCCCTCAAATGAGCCAGGTGGGTAACTAACTGACTGAAAGCCTCATAGATATCTCCTCTTCACCACTTACTACAGAGTGCAAACTGCAGTATGGGATTTTTATACATTCAGAGTTCGTGACTCCTGCTTATGTCAACAGCTTTGACTTTCTCTTGGACATCTAAGAACAACTGTCAAACTGCTGGCACCAAGGTTTACAAATACCAGCAGCAGTTCAAAAACACTGAATTAAGAGTAATTATTGGCCTGATGAACATCAGTTTGCAGAAAAATTTAGAGATGTAGGCAAGAGATAATTTAGCAAATGAGATAGGAGAAAGGTGGAGGACAAATGCATAATGGAAGACAAGCAAGGTGGAGGAGTGCCCACAAAACATGCCCATGCGTTTTAACCTCACTTTGTACCGTACTTTGCTCTGATGACCAAGTTTCTCCTTGAACTTAGGACCACAGAACAGTAAGGGATCTGGCTGGGTCACTGAATCCAGTCTCCTCCTATCACAGGCAGATACATCTTATAATCCAATTAGTAAATAATGATCAGCCGCTGCCTTAAAATGAGATGGCTTTCTCGCCCTTGCTACTCCTCTTCAAAGGCAAGATTTGTCCAGCTGAGATATTTAGTGGTTTTGTGAAGCTGGGATGAGGCAAGCAGAGAGAAACAAGTTAGAGACTGCTTTGGTGGGACAAAAGTGCAACCGAAAGAGTCCACAAGAATGAGAGAAGTAAGCTCCATGCTGAAAGGACAGGCGAGCCAGTGGAATTATTTAAGAACATCTGCAAGTGCAGAAGGCTGAAAGAAACAATGATCCTTCTTGCTGAAAAAGTACAGAGGATTGCTCTCGACACATGTACATATCTGCAATCATTTCTCAATGCCCACTTTGCCAAAATGTTTCATTTTAGGTGGTACAAGTGAGTTCACTTCTTGAACTTTTTTCAAGCTAAAACGTGCAAAAGGATCTTGCGTTAAGATGCATGCAAGCCTTTAAATACTCCAGAACTTGGTCTACCCTCAATAATACTGTACCTGCCAACTGTCAGTTGCCAGCAGTAAAAAACTGATCTGGATTGGATATAAGCTTGTTGCTATTTCTGTTGAAATAGCCTCAGCACAATGTAACAGTTTTTTGGCTTTACAATTTATGCTGGCTGTGGCAGCCAGGCAATACCTGATCCAGTTTCTTGGGACAAAATTGCCCCTTCTAAAATGCTGGAAAGCATCTAAACCAGCATAACGAGCTCCTAAGGAGCACTGCCTGACTCCAGGCTTTCTGGCACATGGCTGCATCACTCCTGACATGGTACAGGATTAACCATCATATGGGAGCACAGGCTAAATCTCCGGGAGCGACTCAGCCGGCCTGCTCTTGAGGACTCTCCTGGAGCAATAACCTGGTCACAGGACCACCAAATTGAGCTGTTATTCTCTTTCTTCTCTCTTATTCTCTTATTCTCTCTTTCACTGAGCTATGTCCTAAGAGGAAAACTCTGTGCTCTTGTCACAAATTGACAGACACACTTCATGTGAAATTTTGATTTGGGAATCACTCCAGGCATGCTTATGTGTCTTTTGTTTCCCAWCAGTATTTGGGAACAATGAACTGACCTTAGCTCCATACAGAAATAATAAAGAGGCCAGCTCCTCCCTGATACTTCTTAATCCCTTTGCTTATTTAGAGATCATTTAGACCCAGCTCAAGTGCTCCAAGCTGGTTGGCTAAGGCCAGGCACCACCAAAAATCCTGAAGTTGAATGTCTGTAATAGGTGGTTTGAATCTGGGCCCTCTTAGAGGTGAAAAGGGCCATACGTCAGCACACTGCTATAGCCACTGGCAGTTTTTGTTTATCATACCCTAATTTTTCTTCCCAAATCTTCGCCAACATGAGCCAGTGAGAGAGGAGGTTGCATGGACATCTCTGCTCCTTGCTGGGAGGAGGAGAAGGACAGCGGCCCCCCTCGGTGTGTGACTCAGTCGTGCCTTAATTCCAGGGGAGAGAAGCAAGAATTTCTGGATCTCAGTAAGTGATTGATAGGGGAGGGGAAAGCAAACAGTACTGCGCGGCCTCGCTTGCTCTCGCTCTCTCTCCCTTCTACCACGCCTTTAATGCAAAAGGTACTTCTTGCTGACCAACCACAAGGTTGAAGAAAATGATTTTTGGCACCAGGGTCCCGACGGGCAAATTTGGAAGAGGAGACAGGAAGACAAAGTAATCATCATTAAAACCAAAAATTTATGAACAGATATTATACTGCAGTGTGTAACATTGGTCTCTACATAACTTTGCTCTCTCCATTTAGCATCTGACAAATAGAGTACTTGAAATATTGTAAGATGGAAACTGCTGGTCAACAGTGACTTCTATTCTTTCTTAAAATGTCCCTGTTTCAAAAACCCTGATAAAAAAATGAACCCAGGTGGATCAAATACTAAGTAGAGGCACCGGGACTCATCTCTATCTTTCTGGGTTAATCTTCGAAAACAGATTTTTAAAATTGTGCAAGTCTAGTCCCGTGCCACTGCTTGAAGTCTATTTCCAGACTGAGATTAGATGTGACTGTTGTCTCTACACCATGCATTCCCTTGGCCACTACACCCCTCACAGGCACAGAGGTCAAGGCTTTGAGACAGCCAAGAGAAACCCCGGACGTTGATCTGCAAAGCTCAGTGAACCCCACCCTGACATACTTTCCTTCGGCTGGCGGACATGACCCTTGCGGCCCTGGGTGCTGTAACGAGCACTGCAGAACGCCACAGAGGAATGAGGATGCACGCGAGCCTGCAACAGCCTGTCCTGCCGGGAAGGAACACACAGAGCGGCATATTGACGGGGGGAAAAAAGCCACTGAATATCAATATGTGCTATTTGGTGGTGACGAGTGAGCTATCCAATCTCTGGCTATATGAAGCAAAAAGATTGCCTGTTTAACTCGGCAGACAACCATTAGTCCCACCCAYTCCTGAATTTCCCCCTTCTTGACAGTTCTGCAGAGAGCAGGAGCCCAACGCTGAGTCCCTACAGCAGGAAAACACCGAAGGAGAATGTCACAGACACTATTCTGTATTTTCAACAGTGGAAGCAACACTTCTGGATACAGATGTACACGAACTATTTCAAAGGGAGCCCTCTGAGATTAGGTATTGTACTCAGGTTTACTTAATGTACTTTAGACAGCTGTTTTAGGAAACCAAATCCTTGCTTTACAGACATAACAAATGTACTCATTGTGGGAATTATGGCGTTTATGATTTTCTCCTCGTAAGCAGGTACTTACTATATGAAGCATATATGTGGCATTTTTCTTCCCATTTAAAGTTCATTATAAGCACTTTATGCTTTAGAAAATGCTCTGAGCTCACCTATCAGATTTTCAATCAAAACAGCTTGGTGTCTGGTAGGGGCAGCAGAATTGGTCGATTTATTTCATAAAACTTTATGTACAAAGCAGCAATATCCATGAACTTAATGGTGAGAATATAGAGTCTACAGGGGTAATTTTTATTACAATTTATAGCAAGATTACCCATACTCCACAGTTTTCAGATTTTATTGAGATTTTATGGGACTATATGGCTAGAACAGTTAACTGCACCCAGCATAGCTGTGGTTCACAGGGAATGGGAATTGGCATTGAACACACAGTGTAACTAATCTACCAGACAATATTAATTGCTATGATCCAATCAAAGGCAATATGTAAAATCATTTCGCCAGTCAAATAATTTGCCATAAACCTGTAGTAAGAATAGGTATATGTAAAAAATATAGAGGTGAAGTGATTGCATGGATATAATATATGCACATATTTAAGCATTTCTGTCATCAGGTTGTATACATAAACATACAATACCATTTTTTTCAAAACAAAGGACTTTCCTCATTCTAAGCTATTTGAACACCATGAGACCTCATCTACGCAAAAATCGAACTACTGAAACTATTGAGATTTAAATCTCACTGAGCATTCAATACACAAATGCTCCATCACCAAATATAATATGAAAYAGGGAAAAGAATAAGGACAGAATACATTAAATATTAAATAAAATACTGTGTAGTCACTACAAAATAGTAAGAGATTGTAACTAGCACATTTCAACAGTCTAGAGATATTTTAGACATCAGGAAGTTTTCAGTAGGTTGGTCCAAGTCACAACAAAACCCAACAAAGGGATAAAATAAATGAGAAGTTTATGCGTGTGTTCAGCTGGATCCAAATWTGTATGATAAAAGCAACTAGATCAAAGCTAAATGCTGGCGAGAGTATAGAACTAAAGGACCAGAAGCATTCTTGGTGTGAAAGACAAAGAATTAATACTTTCCAATAGGTGCAGGGATTCAAGATGTTGAAATGGCCTTCCTAATCCTCCTTAGGTTTGGCTTCAAAAATAAAGTTGTAATACTTGATTTCCTTCCCCAAACCTGTTGCTAGTTAACAACATACATGATGGTAAATCTGTTGTTGATAAATCTTAAAAGAGTGTGTTCTTCTACAATGAATCAGTAAATCCATATGACGGAAAATCAAAAGTTGACATTAGTAAGTCACTACATGTGACTTTTCTGGAGGCGGAAGTGAAGGACTGTTTACGGGGACTCCTCATACTCATCCCCAGTAATTTGGTCTTAAACAACCTCCTTCTCAATTTCAAGAAGCAAAGCATCTCCAACCTGTATTTTAACTCTCCATTCTGGTAAGAATTACTATTTACACTAGTCCTTAAATACAAGAACCATCTCTAGTACCACAGGTTGCACCCTAAACACAAGCCTTTCTTCTGCCTGTTTCTCCTCCTGGCTGGTCATTGTCAATCTGCTTCTCCTTTCCGAGAACCACTTGTATTTCTTCCAGTCAAACTGAGGGAACAGAGGGAAAGGAATCAACTTACAAACATTTTGGGGAGTAGGTAGACAGGTTGGAATACGTACAGCCTCAAAAGATCTTTGGGTGTAGCAGCCAAAAATTACAGCTGAACTAGAAACTCTCCACCCCAATGGAATTTAAATCCAAAACAACGACTTACTAAAATGTAGAAAGGCTAATCATTTCACATGAAATGAAAAGGCAATAGTTCTGGCTTTAATTAAGCCTTTCTTCCATAACATAATTTATACAAACAGACCATAAAATCTGATCTTTAAACATATGGATGGGTTCTTAAATTTCTAGCTTTGTACTACAAATTACATTTACTTCTACGGAATACATAAGCATTACAGTAGGCAGAAATAAAAAGCTATGTTTTAAAAATATGGCAGTGGAAAACTTAATCTAGTAGTATTATCTGTTTTAAGTCCCCAAAATATCTGTAGCAATGAGTACTGCATTTACAACTCATTAATATATATAAACAATTAGAAATATGGAATGCATAAGCTGTAAAAAGATGCAATCCAGGCATTTCTGCTGGGTAAACATGCAAACAGGGTAACATGAAAATAGTCTATGATAATGTTATAGATAGCATTACAATGTTTATGTTCCTGGAAGCAAACTGAAGTTCAGTTGGCAAACTTAAATCTGTAATGTTCTGATTTCTTGATTTTGCAACTGGCTTTATTTTCTGAAAACTTAAAAACCTGTAATACTGAAAAAAAAAAGCCAACYCCCCAAAAAAAACAGAAATACCAAAGTTGCACAAGTCCTTGGTGTGCCATCATCAGGGTGGAGTTTCTAAAACGCCCTTCAGTTAATAGAAGCTCCGAGCTATGGAGAACAACTATTAGGGATATTATCTTTGACAAAATCTGCCGCTAGAGGGACATGATTTGCCAGCAGTATTCATGGACATCATTTGAAAGCAAAGCAAGGGAAAAACTCAGGATAACAGGACCAGAGCTAACAGGGGAACATGTTCCTACCACGCCAGGCCCTTTTGCTCCCATCTATCTGAGCCTCTCCTTGTTCCTCTACTCCACAAATTCTGCCTTTATCTCTTTCCTATGTTCCTCTTGCCATACTCTTGTTTTTCCCCATTCCTGCCTCCTCTCCTTTCCTACCTTTCCTCCTGAATGTGTTCACGCACCCAAACCCTTCTCACAACTTCTGCCCTCCTTCTCCCTCCCTTTCATCCTGTGTTTACCCTTGCTCCTCTCCCCACTGCCCAGCCCATTCCTACCTCCTCTGCAAGCTTCTCATTGCCYTTCCCCATGCAGAATTTTTATGCTTTACCCCTTACTTCCCTCCTCTTAAGGGGATTCAGATTTTTTGCAGACCTCCAGTGTTGGCCAAATTTCTGCAAATGCTTATGAAGATTAAAAAAAAGACAACAGTCCAAACTGAACTTGAGGTTCATGGCACCAAAGCACAGAGGTTCTAGAGCCTGGCACCAACAAAAGCTGGAATAAATTTTTCAGCATGGAAAATGCTACATTTTTCTCTATTCTCAGTCTCAGGAAGAATGGAACAGTTTTTCCCAAAACTTTCCTCACAAAGAAAAAAAGAAAAAAGAATCTGCCTGAGGCAGACATGTGACATGGAAAAAGTTAGCCTAAATAGTTAACATATAGACAAACTTCAAGCAACTGAAGACAGGGTTTTAATGGAAACTGTCAGGCCACCTTACCTACAGGTGTTGATATCTGCTGTGCCTCTAATTATACCTTTTAGCAGTACACACCATTGCTGAACAGGGACTAAAAAGGGGGGGAAACCCAGTTCCCAGAAGTTCCCAGCTTTTCATGGGATTTTAACGCACTGGGGTCCAGGGGTGTTGGGAGCAGTGGAGGGGCACCTGCACTGGGAGCAGCCGCCTCTGCCCTGGCAGGGACCCGCATGGTGTGAGAGGTGTGGGCTGTGCATGTAACTGTGAGCGTAACCTCTTGGAATCAGCTATAGAAAGGTGTTTAGAAATTTGTAGGTGTTCAGTAACAATTTGTAAACGTCTAGTGTTGTATCCTGAATGCATAGTTTAATGATTAGAGGTTAATTATGTGTTGTTAATAAGTTCCTAAACAGTTTTGATCCTGATTTTGGTTTAAACTAAGTGTTTTGAGAGGATTTTGTCCTGCAACAAGCATCAGCCTAACAAAATGGTGCTTTTACAGCATGATACCAAGGGTTCCCGATGCCTCTCCCGGGGCACAGTGGGCAGCACATCATGTGGCACAGGACCTGATGGGATATTGCCAGAGCTCATGGATACAGAGGCTAATTCTTTGCAAACCCATCTGGTTTTCAGTTTGATTTAATGGGAAAACTTCCAAGTGAAATATATGAGAAAGAAGGCAGGGCAGAGAGCAGAAATGAGCAACACATTTGGAGGTGGAAAAGCAGATCTGAGACTCATCTGAAAGAAGGTGTGACTGGAAGTGACAGCATGAATGATGCCATGGAGAAGGAAGTGTYGTGGCACAGAAGGAGATGACAGGACAGGTTAGAAATATTAATAGAAAAGAAGGGAGAGATGAAGCAGAGCTGCTGAAACAAACTCAAAAGCATAGTCAGCATGGTAAGAAGGACCAGAAAAGTGGAGAAAAAGAGGGGGAAAATAAAGGAGGAGATAATGATTTCTTGTGTTGAAGGGAAAAAGAGAATTCAAACAAATGATGAAAAAAAAATTTGCTTGAACTCTCTAGAAAGCAGCCATTAGGAGAACAATTTTGCTGGAGAGAAAGGAAGGTGGACTGTATGGTTCCTGGGATGGATTGGGCTCCTCTAATGAGATGGGAAGATAGAGGGAGATGGAGGTGGCCTGAGAAGAAGTTTTTACAATAAAATTAAAAATGAAATGTTTGTACTCATGCCTGGAAGGAAGAAGAAAATTCAGTATGAGAAGATAAAACTGGGAGAGGGGAGGGAGTAACAGGGGAAAATCTCTCTTTATACATCCTGTTTCTTGCACTCTTCCATAAGTACCTGCTACTGGAAGTACCAAGAAATAGGCTTGAACTTTGGTCTGACCTAGTCTGGCCATTTTAGCACTGAAAGTATCTCTGTTTAGGAAACTACCTAAGTTTCATTCAATTCAAAAGGACTTAGATAAAGGCTAATGTAAAGTATAACCTTAAGTGCTTCCCAACCACACCCCTATATCATTAACATGGTCTTTGACTTAGACCCAAAGCAGAAATAATACAGGGATTATGGGACAAATGTTGCTGATACTGTGGATTGACTGTATCTCAGCATGCTTATTTTCTCCTTTCTGAAAATGATCAACATTCATTCATGTAGAAGTTGAAAGTAGTGACTTTAGATAATTCTGAATCTGCATTTCTCCTTCAGCTGGCTAGAGGATTAGCGATCAATTCAATTTGACAGTAGTGTCCTGTTACCATCCAAGTTTATTTATTTCTTGTTTTCACCAAAAAAGCTGATCATTGAATGGAAGTTAGTTTGTGCATGTATGGAAAGCATTCAATCAGTTAATTTATGCAACATCACTGTATTTTATTATTTATATTGTATTATATTAAAAAAAGAAAAATATACACCAGTAAAAGCTAACAAAAGATAACTACCTAGAGTGAATTTTTGCTTGTTATTCTTCTATTATATTTATTCAAATTAACCTGAACATTTATATCAAAAGAAGTAGTGATAGCAAAATGGGTACAACTGATGAGAAAAAAAAATTAAAAGAAAGCTTAATCCCTTCTTTTTCTTTAGCTGTACATTAATAGGTGCAGCAGGGCTGGTTAATGATCTCTGCCAATAAYAGCACAAAGAAGAGATTGTCAGGGCAGCTCAGGAAGTCTGAAGCTCATGGGCTGAAATCCCTACAGCACATTAAATTCTGGAATTTTGTTGATGAAACTGGGGTAGTGAATTTCCAGTTTTGCAAGCTCAGGAGGTATTTCCCATAAGAGGCGACTATTACCAAAGCCAGTTAGCACCTTTGAAAAGAAAACAAACAGGAAAAATTCCTGATGAGCTCAAAGTTAGATGCAGCTCAAAGCTCCAAAACCAAAATACAGACCAAAACTTCTTTTTTCCCCCCCTCAAACAACATGGTGCACCATATTGCTTTCATTTGTAATTTTTAATATAATGGCACAAGCTCCTAAAATTATGTCACTGTATGAAGTGTAATAAAATGCCTTAAACCATCACTTCCAGGCCATAAACAAAAACCAGATATGCTGTGAGTGAGTTTCCTACGGTCTAAGCCTGTCAGGAGGACACATTCCATATGCAGGCTAGGGCATCGAGGGAATGGGAGGGGGGCAACCAAGGATTTATGGACATGATGCTATTAAACATCAGAATGACTCATCACTGTAGTTGAATACAGTCACCAGTACATCAAAATCAGACATGAGAGTTGAAGAAAAAAGGTCTTTTAGCTGTAGAGATCTGTTCATTATGCAATTAGATACACAAGAGATGTTACAATATATTTTAGTCTCAGAAGCCCTAAAAGTGAGGTTATCTGTCAGTACCCTCCCTTCCCAGCAGCAACACCTCATTTTGGCAGAGAATTAGCTGTATTTTATTCATCCATACACCAAGAACCTTGAAGTGAGTCTCTCTCATTCTCATGTTCCCACTATTTTCACTAAGGTCTCCTTTATAAAGCAGCACTTTTCAAAGTATCTGGGCACATCTGTTTTCTCTTTTCCTCCTCCACCCATCATGTCACCATCTCTAACCATTTTTTGCTCCCTCGGTAGCTAATATAGTTAATACTTTCTCACTTTTTCTTGCTATTCAGCTCCCCTTTTCTGTGTTCTTTGGACACCTCCCCAAGAGCGTATCTGTCCTTCTGGCATGTACTTTCTGTCTCCCTTCACACCTCCATGGCCTTTCATGTTCTGTGTCTGCAAAACTCATTTCCACCATGTACATACACTCTGTGTGGCTTCCTTCCCTTCTGCTGGTTTAATCTGGAAGAAGTAACCTCACTGCCACTCCTTGAGTTTAATGAAACCTAGCTCTGTACATCTGCTACCACTCTTTATTCAGAAAGCCTTTCCTTCTCACATTCCTACAGCCCAGCAAGTATTTCCTTTTGCACGGAATCCATTTCTCTGACTCCTTCTTCCTTTAACATGTCTCTTCTTTTGAAATCTGTATCACCTCGTGAGTTCTCCATGTTCATCTATGAACTTTAATGTATTATCATTGTTCTGTTCTCCTATTTCTTCAGCTTCTGAGGAGGATCTATTCATCTCAGGACAAGATTGTCCTGAGTTGTCTGAGCATCCAACACCTGCTGACCACAATCTTTCTTTTTTTTTAAAGAGCATCTGGGACAAGATTTTTAAAGGTTACTCCCAACAGTGGAAATTAGATGTCTTTTCAGTAAATGAAGTAAGAAGTTTGTAAACTAACAGCATTACAAGGTTGTTACCTTTTTTTCATACAAGCGTAGTTTTAGAGATGCCAAAGATATATAAAACCAGTTCCATCTTACCTTTGACGTGGCTTCTCCCATCCTCCAACAGTGGTACTACTATAGTGTTGTTCATATTCCCAGGTGATCTCACAGCTGTATAGACAACAGGTACCGACTGTACTACCACTGGTATACGGTGCACATGACTCATTTTGTTGGACTGTAAGTTCATGGGACTTGAAGGTGGTACTGGATGGATAATGTGCAAAAACTGCTGGCCTCCAACACCAGATGCAGAGGCCACAAGAGGACCTGGAGTTAATACTGATGGTACAGATGCCGCTGAAGATACAGATGTTATTACTGTGGGTGATGAAGCTGGCCGACTAGAAGAAGTAGAAGTAGAAGAAGGGGAGGAGGCTGATGCTGTTATGGAAACTGGTGAAGATGAAGCTGCTGTAGGGGACGACCTGGCTTTGTTTATTGACAAGTCCACTGGTTCAGTCTGTGTTTGGAAATGGTCTGTAGACAATGAATCCTCTGGGGGGTCTGCCTTCATGTTATTTAGCAACAAGGGTACAGCTTCCATATCTGGGTAGTTGTGGACGTTTGGAGACTGTTGGGGAAGGACAAAGGAAAATATTTTTAGTTACATATGTGACTAAAGATTACCTACACACTCAATTGCTAACACACACTTATCATGCAATTTGGTTCTGAAAGCCACAGGATTTCTTTTCCTGCTTCTTGTGTCAGTTCATAATTAAAAGGACAAATCATGATACAAATCACAGACATATACAGTTTGAACAGACTATTAAAAAAAAATGTTCTATTTCCTTTTCTTGGATGGTGGCAGGATTAACTATACATTATCACCCAGCTCAGAGGTTTCTCTACACTATCCAGTAGCAAAAATTTTTACATCTCCTCAGGTAACCACTATTTATACTGAGAGAACATTTTTTTCTAACATCTAACCTTAATTTACATAGTTACTCTCTTGTGTCACCTCCAATGGACATGAAGAAAAACCAATCACCACTGTCTTTCTAAAAGCTTTCTGCATGCTTGAAGACTGTTCTGTCCCCCTACTTATTATCTTCTTCTAGACTAAGCAGACTTTCCTTCATCTTTTTGTTGTAAGTCAGCTTTAAAAAAGCAAACCTTAGCGCTCCTTTGCTTTTTGCAGCAGTCTTTGTAATTTTGCCAACACACCTTTTCATAAGGTGGTGTCTTACCCTAAACACACTCCTCTAGTACTGAAAAGAGAGGATGTTCAATAAAAGTGTGACTTTTTGCATTTTATCTAGTTACTGATAATGACTTTGCAAATCAGCATATAACCCCACATCTGTTTGGTTACCTGTTACAGATATTAATGGCTCCAGCTATTCCATATTCTGGATTAGCCTATTAGGTTTCCTGTGACATCATTGTTACAATTTCAATTTTTTCATTTTATGAACATTTCTCCCAACTTCTCAAAATGATTTTATGCTTTAGACCAACTCTTTCAAAGTTGGTCTAAAGCAATGTATTCTAGACTGGTGCCATCTGCTATTTTTATAACTTTACTCCTTATTTCAAACATCAAAGTTGTTAATAGAATTTTTGAATAATACTAGGCCAAAGATAGATCCCTGAAGAAGTCTATTTGATACATCTTCCCTTTTTGACAGTACACCATTAATAACTACTCTTTAAAAATGTTTTGTCAAGCAATTTTCAATAAGAACAAGGAAGAAAATACCCATCTATAACTTGGCAATAATACAAAGCACACCTTTCAGATACTCAACTAAATACTTCCATGGCCCTGAATTGCAATAATGTTCTCTATGAGCTTACCGTTAGAAGCAAATTCTGACTCTGTATTGTAGTATTTAAACCAACTTGGATAAAAAACATTTGCTGAGCTACTTCAGACCTCACTTGATACAATACAGTTCTTCCATACATAGAAGTAACAAGTAATCTTTTTATTTCTTTTACTGTATCTGAACACCTCTAAATACATTCCCACAATCTCTAATTATAGTATTTACTAATTGACTCAAAAAAATTTAAGCCAGAAATATTTCAAGTCCTCTACCCTAAGCAGGCTAGCAATCAAACAACCTGTGAATTCACTTTGAGAATTTTAAAATTAGCTATGTTAAATATTTTTATTGAGAATCCTTCTGGTTTTGAGTCAGAGCCAAATTTCATCACTAAATGGAGTTCTACTGCAAAAGAAAAACAGAAACACTAACATTAAAAATTGTAATGATAACAGCCTAAGTGGCTATTATCCCTGACATGCTTAAAGACAGGATGTTCTAGTAGATCCCATCCATTCAGCTGATTCAGACTTGTTCCTTGGTCTGACATTTTCCCCCATTTGAAAAGAAGAACATCTTTGGAACAGTGAGTCTCTTGCTCTATTCATACACAAATCAACTAAAACCAAAGAGACTCCAAGTGATCTGGTCCCTAGACCCTGCTGTTCTGTTGTAATACAAATAATAAAAGCAAAAATTCCTTTATGCAGATAATAGGAAATGCCACTGCTAAAAAAGAACATACAGTGAAGAACAAGTCAATTTTCAAAACACATAAACCAACTAGTGACTGACAAGGTTAGGAAAATCTACTCTTCAACAATCCCTGTAATAGCCAGTGATGATTTCTTACAACTTCCTCTGAAACAATTTATCCTGGCTTTTGTCAGTCATGAGATTCTGTGTTAGACACACCATATGTGCAATGGTGAACATGAAACCATAAACATAAATGGCACAAGTAGTTCATTTTTTAAATATTGACAGTAGGTGACAGAAGTCTTCTACATGCAATGGGCAACATACTGGTTCTGCTTAACTAAATGGACTGGTGATAAAGTGAAGGTATACCAAAACGTTCACATGGCCAAAGGCAACATCCTGTATCTTGGAGGGCTGAGGGAACTGAGACAGATGGGATCCACTCACAGACAAGGGAGACAAGGGTGTCCTTGTGTCTCCTTGTGCACAGGGTTGGGTAAGGGTATGCCACAGGGGCATCTAGAAGTTGTACAAATTGCTGGCTCTATCCACAGGGCAGATGAATGTGCCATGGAGGAAACCCTACGTACGTTGATGAACTCCCAGACTTCTCCTGGGTGCCAGAGGCAGATTTCAGATTGACCCAACGACACCAGCCTCAGCAGCAAGGCTCATTGCTATACAAGCCGAAGGATGGATTACCTGGCAGTTGCCGTGCTCTGTTGCTCTTCAGGGGACATGTCCTGGCATCCTGAAGTGCTGCCAGGTGGTGGGAACTTGGTACACCATATGCACTCACATCAGACTGGCCAAACTGCTCCCAGAAGCCTTATGAATTCTGGGACACTTCTGAGACTGGGCACACTGACCCACATTGACCTTGAAAGCAGTCCATAAACTGAGCTCAGTCTGCCCCAAAAGCCCCACCTGCCTCTGCAGCAAGTAGTATCAGGCCTTTTATAGGAAAAGCCATGATGACCTTGCAAGGAAGGACTCCAAATTCCCTTATGTAGCTGATGCCTACTAAAAGTGCAGACGGGACAGACAAAAGCCACACAAACTACTTTTTCCATCAATAGAGTCAATAAATCTGTTCTGGTGGGAGCTGTCACAACTGGTTAGACTTTAGGTCTCCCTCAGAAAAACTCTCTGAGGCATCCTGATCTCGTTCCAGAGATGCCAATTGCACAAAAGTGGCACAATGTGCCCTCCTTGGGGCAGCTCTGTGGATACAGACAATGCGAGCCTCAGCTTCCCCCTTCAAATATCTTTCCCCTTGCCACTGTGCAGCTGCCTAAGCTACTAAGCTTTAAAGATTTGCATCCATTGCAGCAATGTTCTGGACATCTTTTTAAGAATCTTCTTGCCATTCTACTCCTTTCTGCATCTTTGAGACAAAGCACAGATCATTTATCACCACAGTCTTACAGATATTTTTTTTAAGTTGCACTAAGACCAGGCCTCCGTTTTACTGTAGTAATTACTCCAAGTCTTTTGAAAAAACAAGAAAAAAAAGAAAAAAGTATCATGTAACAACTGTCCATCACGCAAACCACTCTTTAAACAGCCCTTCTATAACTACTGTTGTATCTTACAATCCTCATATTGTACCTACCTTACAGTAGGTACCCTCTTCCTGTTCAGAGTTTCTGGAGGGGTCTCCATATATGACTGCAGCCTCCATGTACTATGGTGAATATAATCGCTATTATTCCTTCAGTCTTCAGTACTGAAACTAAGCTTGAAAACTTAACAAATCCTTCATGAATTTCTCCAAACRGGATCAAAATTGGTCCGTTCTATGCCCTCTTTCCCCTGTTAAAATTCTCAGAGTAAGCATGACCTTACTTTGGCAAATTCAGACTACCTGTCACTGCTTTCAGTCAACATAAAAGACAGCAGGATCCATATCCAAAACGGTTTGTGCATCCTGAACCTAAGATAAAAACTACACAAAGAAGTGTTATATTTTGTTCTGGTGGTAGTGAACAGAGATCTACACTAACAACTCACTGCTTAACAATGACCTACTAGTACATGTGTTTCTTCAAGATCTTAGATTTTAATCCAAGCTGCCAAAGCTCTATTTAAATTGTATTTGCATCAAAACCCAATACATTAAATTAGCATTATTTTCTGGAAGTGCATGGTATAAACAAACCTCTTCCACCATTGACTGCTAAACTAGAAGTAGGAACTTGTTTGAACAAGAATACGAACTAAGCCAAAAGTAACAACTAAATTCTCAGAGCATTATTTCTTAGCATCTCCCTAGAGTGTTATTAACTGAGAATTAACTGTTCATTTCCCTGGACAATGAACGTTGCTTTTAATTTCATTTAATGGTGCCATTTCTTTTCTAATTCAGAGGATGACAACACCATCTCTGGGACATTCAGCGGTATACCTTCAGACATTCTTTCTCCTCATAAAGTCAACTGAATGAAAAACAAGTTGTTGGGTTTTTTTTCTGTTCCTGCCTTTTCATCCTTGTCTAATGAACTGGGCTTCTTGTGGTGTTGTGGGCTCAGCTGATTGCTAGTTTTGGTGTCTGAAACAGATTTTCTCCATCTAGCTGCCCAAAAATGTCTGTGTGGGTTTTTCAAACTTCCTTTTGGCTTTAAGGGTCTAAATTTTGTTGCTGAGCATTTGGCAGCTTCCAGTGAGGTTGGTGGGTTAGAAAAGGTTCAGCTGGAGGTCCCTGTAAACCAGTGGGCTGGCTGGACACTAGCCCATGGTACAGCTTCATACACCATGCAGCTTCCTTTGTCTCATTGCTCCTTCCCTCTGGTATGAAGGAGAGGAACAGCTTCATCCTCTGCTTCCAGCTGGGACTCTGAGGAGAATCTCAGCAATGCATCTGCACCACTGTCATCACATCCTCACGCTTGCAGACCTGGGCTGCTCATCAGTTGAAATCCAAACTGGAACAGAACTGCAAGACACTTTAGGATGGCTCCCTGTTAGAAAAGGTTTTTTGATAAAGCTGTGGCCTCTACTAGTTAGTGTTCTTGGCTCATACTTTTTGTGTCTGCCCTTTAAAGCTGTATTCTCGATAGTGCTCCATTTCATTAGCTTGTCATTAATGAATTCCTGCCAGGAACAGGACACATGATTTCCCTATTCACATAGGCATTTTTTGGCTGTGTGAAAAATAATTCCTTATTGCCCGCTTCCCCATCCTTTACGGAAAAAGAACCAACCAACCACACAACAAACCAAAAGGCCTTTGGCAAAGCATGGCACATTTATGAGTGATAATATGTTATCTGCTAGATGATCATCCTCTTCTACTTAATCTTACCAGTTCCCTGAACTCTTATCTCCTCTTAACTTTTACTATAGCCTACTAATATTTACTATAGTCTATACATTTACTATAGGGGTTACTAAACCCCTTTCCACTCCATCATTCCACTCCTGACAATATTCCCTTAATAACAACATTATTTCCCATTCATAATTAAGCCACAAAGAGCTTATAACAGCACATAACAGGTTAAAAACAGTGCAAAACCAAAAACGATTTTTTTTTTTTTAGCAACTCATCCTGATGCCCTATAGTTCATGAATCTCCACAGGTTACTAAGCTTCACTGTATGCCTTAGCAGAGTTTTATTGCTCTACACAGAGTTTACAAACCTCTAACAATCAGCTGTCAGCTTTTAAACTGTTCTTTCTTCCTGGCAGCATTTTCTCAAGGTCAAACAATTTTTAAGAAAGCATACCAGAAAAGCTGTCCTTGATGATGGAAACCAAACAGACTAAATTTAGCATTTATAAAATAAGCTGGCTTTGGGGAGAGGAAGTTAAAAAATAAATTGCAAAACATTTAACTCTTCAAACACAGCTCTCACAAAATCCCTTCGTGGCTGTCATCATGCTGCCCCACCTCATTCTTCTCTGGCAGGAGAAATTTCAGGCAACATGATTTTGTTTCAACAGAGTTAAAGGAGAGCAAAAGAATAATATTAATTCTGAAAAAAACTACCCACAGTCTTAACCATGTAATTGCCACTGCTGGACTGCAATGATGAGGCTCAGCAGTGCAATCATGCAGTCTGCCGGGCAGTCAACACACAACGGTGTCTGGCCAGAACAGCTTTCAGCTCTGATTATCATGCTTGGTGGGTGCATATCTATCTTGGTGGGTGTTTGTATCTAAATAACCAAGAATATTCTGGATTACAGATTTTCAAACACTTCACAGAAAAAAGAAACACATGCTAGGTTTGAAATGACAAACAACACTTGTTATAGCAGAAATAATTTTGCTTCTAGATAAGACATAAAATATATTTGAAACTCTAATGCCACAAAAGCTGCATTCAGGTGGATTGGGTTTAAAGTTCATGTTTACCTTCTGTTTTTTTATAATTAAAATTGCATTTTTCCTAATCTTTCCTGTAGCTACGGTAGAAAGCTCACCCCCCTGAATCTCCACACTGCCTGCAATTCTGCAACTGCTTGCCATGAAGAAGATCCTCCTGTATCAGTTTTCATCCTGTCATGCCCCAGAGGAGGCACCTGCAGAGCAGGAAAAGCTGGTACCCAGCACATGGGTAAAGCAGTAGCTTAGCCGCTTCAAACAGCGCTGCAAGCTAGAGCCCAAAGAGGGCCAGCTCCTAGCCCTTTACTCAGAGTCTCTTGTGCACTGAAGGTTTTTTTTCTGTTGTTGTTGCTTTATATTACTAATCCAGGAGTTAACTCTCTTTAAAATTAAGAGAAGAGATGTATTTGAAAACACCTTCCCATCATGAGAAATTACATTCACTACACTCACACACCTCTACCCCAAAATCTCCCCATCAACCAAACCAAAAAAAATATTCTGAAACCAATCCATTTAAAGAAGAGAAGTAATACAACCTGAAAAAATGAACTAAACAACCTCTACTTCAAAAACTCTGATATCCTCCCTGAAAACATGATATGTCTGAGACTCAACTACACTCACTTTGAGATGCAGCCATCATTATTAATTTGTATGAGGGGTACACTAGTATAGAGGTGACAGGCAGCTGTGTAAAATCAGAATGGCAAACAGACAGCTGAAAACTAAAATTGAGCAAAATATTTAAAAATTTGTTTCCAAATGCAAAAGCACCAAGTGAACATGCATTTGTGTCTTTTTGCTTGAGGCTGCTGCTTCAAGCCTTCCTGGACTGACAGAACCGTTCAGTTGGGATTCATTAGACAAATGCAGGAGGTCACATTAAAGAAGAGAGCAAAACATAAGACAGCTGGATCTTTTTGCTTTTTACTGGAAGCACAAGTTAAAAAGTGGCTTATTATTAGTTTTCAAGAAATGGTTGCTCAGGGTCAAGGTGAAATCTGTGCTCCAAAGTTAAAAGAGATCCCCAAGAGATTGCACTCCCAAATAAGATTGAGTCAGACTCTATTACAACAATTCCCATTGAAGCTTTTCTAAAAAACATCAGCTGGCACTAAGCGAGACAGAGGGGAGAGTCCAGGGGTTGTTAAAATAAATAAGGGTTCACAGAAAATGCATTTATACAAATCGGAACCGATTCAACAGGAAAGACTGAGTGATACCCACTTTAAAGTACTCATGATTCACTTAATGCATCATTATCTCAGCATAATACTTGGATGTTTGATTTCAAAGTAGATATTTCCAACTCTCAATGTCTAAAAATAAAATTTCTATTTTTATTGTAGTTCTGAAGAGGCTAAAGAAACCCAGCACATGGTATGAGGTACATATGACCTTTGTTTGAAGAGTGTTTTTAAATCTATAGAACCTAGAGAAAAAGATCCAAAGTAAAACAGAGTGACTGTGAACTGGGGAGACAGAATTCAAACTGAGCATTCATAAACAGATGAAATTCAAGTTTCCAAGGCTGTAAAAATACTCTTTTAACTTCTCCTGAATAGTCACATTAAGGTATTATTGTATTGCTTGAGGAGGTATTCCACAGCTACTCAAAAAAAAAAAAAGAAAAAAAAAGTACCATATGCAGCAACCTTATGCAACAGCTCCAACTAGGAACTGGGAAACGTGCTTAGAAGGGAAAAGAGATCCCTATACAAATAGCATTAATTTTTAAACATGTTTAACAATGAGCACAAATACATTTAGCGTGAAATGACTTATTTTTAAATAATACTTTTCCAAAGACAGAGTAAGCATTAAGTTCCCCATTACTTTACTCTCTCTTCCCCAAACTGACAGAAGATTTACCAAAGGATTTCTCCGATGGCACTCAAGGAGAACAGCCGATTACTTCCTTCGAGAGCCCAAGGAACTAATCAGCCCCTGTACTATGTGGTACATGAAATGTAAAAATGATACATTTCTTGAACGTGAAACCAAATTCTCAGCATTTCAAACTCTACATGGGCCTGCCTTTTTTTTTTCTTTTTCTTTTTAAGGCAAAAGAAACTACTCCCCCTCCAGCCCTCAATCATTAACAAACTCAGAAAACTAGATGTTCAGCACGGATGTATTACTTATATGTGAGCGCTGTTACCAGTATGCTCTATCAAAGGATGAATGCGTTGAAAGAAACTAATTTATAGGTGGTGGTATAATGCTGTTCTTCAAGAGAAACAAAAATCTAACAAAGGTATGGAGCAATAGTAAGATAAGATGTTGTTTGTAATATTACTTGTTTTAAGCATAAAAAGAACATTGATAATAGATTAGTATTTCTTGTGTTAATCCAGTTTAGATTCAAGAATAATTTCTGAATAAATGGCAGATCCCCAAATAATCATTAAAGGAGAGAGGTAAAATATTATAAAAATATATCTTATTCCCTTCGATTTAGAATTATTTCTGGGATTAAAAAAATATTATTTTATGAATTCCCAAGATAATAAGAGTTCTACATATCCATTTAGCAGCCTAGTAGCTCTTCTCACAAGTTTTTCTCTCACATCTTTGGATTAATTCTTCTTTTTACTTTCAGTAAGTTATTCTTTTTTAATTTTCTTTAGTCCAATTTTTAATCAGAATCTTTCCATTTAGTTCATCTGAAAACTCTATATGCTGAAGAGTACTATGAGTTAAATGAGATTACTTATTAAATTTGAGTCCTTGACATTTACATTAGAAAATAATAAGAAAAAAAAAGTACTAAACACATCTTGGAAATTGTATATGAATTTTGTTTTGTCAATTTGGAGTACTTACTTGGCATAAGATGGAATACACCAGGAACTTTCTGAAAGTACCTATCAAACATGTTTGCTGGCAGACAGGTTCACCAAGCCAGCAAAGCTTAGAGAAACTCATTTTTGAAAAAAAAATACTCAGCAACRTTCACGTTTCTAGATGAAAATATTCAAACTATGTTTTAAGATTTATGTTTCCAAGCAAACCAACTTGAACCTAAAACAATCAATGCCTGAAGAATAATTCATAGCAAACATTTGCTAAAGATCCACAAGTTAAAACTGTGGCCACAGAGTATTCATAAATGTCTTAGTAAAGAAGAACTATGACAAATAATTCATGAAGCTTTCATTTATACCCTTTAACTATCTGCAAGCTGCCACACAGCTGCAACTGAAACTTAGTGATGTCTCCCATCAGCCTGGGAACTCAACACTCCCAAGCTGATCTTACACATCCAAGTCATTGCTCCTTGAGCAAGCAGTGCCAGATACCTCTGCAAGACTCTTTGTTTAYGCAGATAATAGGAAATGCCACTGCTTTGTTTAAACTAACATGAAAAAGGCAAACAAAACAGGGCAGCTGGATCTTTTTAATCACTCCTCATTACTCAGTCTTTTCGCATGTTCTCTCTAGTACTGAAGTACTCAGGAAATACAGTAACGTTTTACATGGAGTTATAACAATTTTTCAGCTAGCCAATAAATACATCCGGAGTGGTGGTCAAGGAGGTGCCATACGTGAAACTTGCATCTGATACATTATCCAGTACAGAGCAACTGTTTTTTTTTCTTTCTGCCTCTTTCTACATGTCTTTGTTCATCTAAATTTCCACCAAATGGATTCTTTTTCCCAAATGAACCTCATTCTTCTGTCCACCCTGCTGGATAAAGGTCTGTGATTATCTGTGATCCTCCCTGCCGTGGGGTAAACAGTGGATACAGGGTGATTTGCGGCCTGATGCCCATGCCAGTGAGGGGTGAGGCAGCGCCCAGGGCGAGGCGGAGGTCTCACCACTGGACATTGCTCTACCCAAAACGACACCTGGGGCGAGGCAGGAGTCTTGCAGCCTGGTGTTGTTGATAGGGGCAAAAGAAAAAAGGCCAGCAGCCATTGACACCCTCTGYTGAGCTCGACAAGGACCAAACATCCCACAGTGTTTGACTCAGCCCCGCCTCGCCAAGACTATAAATTCAGTGCATAAACGATCCTCCATTTYRAGGRYGAGAACACCAACCTAMGGACGGGTCAATGGGCCTGGACCTCTCTCCTTCCCAAAACAGGGACACCTTTTTGGTAAGGTTTGCGCCTCCGACAACGTCRGAYGTTACCCCRGGAAAAATACCATTGTCCAAAGCGCTTAATTATCAGTTTGAGCTCAGAAAAAGTAGAATTTGTTGCAGTAAGTGCATTTATCACTGGCAATCCTGAACCTGTTGATCTGTCGCTTTAATAAATTATTTTGTTCAACTTTGCGAAACTGATCCAGTGAAAGTCCTTTTGAGGAGGGCTCTGGCAGGCAAAGTTGATTACCAAATTATTGTTCAGCTTTGTGAACCTGACCCAGTGAAAGCCCTTTTGAGGAGGACTCTGGCAGGCAAACGTTGATTATCCCTTTCCCTCCCTTCATGTGACAGTAACACACCATCCGTAATTCTGAAGTCTACACTGATTTTTTTTCCAACCTCCCAAATGAGAATGCTTCTCAATTTTGACACACTGTTTTCTTTAGTAAAATAAATACATTAATTCTTGGGGTTCCTCACTAGAGCCTGTTACAGTTAGATCTGACTGAAATGAAGTCTTTCAGTAGTTAGTGGTAGGGGTTCACTTGAGAGAGACAAAAAAGGGTTCATTTGAACCAGCATCTTGGACCTTGAACAGACTTCCAGGAACATCTGCCCCAGAACTGGCTGTCAATTAAATGTTCCTGGAATCATTCTCTGGCACTGAGAGTCCACAGCCCGAATCCATATCACCAGAACCTCTCATTCTCCAAGATAAGGTGGCTCTATTCCCCAAATCATTAAACTAGATGCAAGAAGTTTGTCTCTAACCCTCTAAACAACTTCTCCTCTTTCCCGCTGCTTCTCTTCTTCTGGGGCCAGGCAGCACAGAGAAGGAAACTGACCTCAAAGAAGGAAGAAGAGCCTGATTGAGGAGAACAACAACAGTGGCTGGAAAAAGACCTACAGAAGCAGATAAAAACACAGAAACTGAGTCTGGAGCTTTCTGAGAAAGGAAACTGGTAGTGAAGCCCAGATAGGAAGGCTGGGCTATGACCAGCAAAGAGACCAGGGCACTGGGGGTCAGGAGAGGTGAGACTGAGCATTAAGAGATTCAAACATTTTATATTTTAAGAGAGCCATGAGGTCATCTAACATAACCTTAGAGGCAACTGGGATAAATAAGAGGTTAAGACGAGTGTGGGAAAGAAATGGTGCCCTTCTCTCTAGGTGGAGAGATGACTGGAGAGGTTGGCTGGGAAGGCTGCGGGACTTGGCTGGATGAAGGAACTGTGAGGAAGAGTGTCCACAACCCAGTCTGGAAGGGAGAAGAGGGTCACGTTTAGGGCGAACAGACAAAAGAATTTGTGCCAACTAAAGCAAAATGCCCTGCCAGTGTCTGGAATGGGACCTGAAATTGCTGAGATGAATCATTACTGTACTGTCAGCAGATATCCCTGAAAACCACTGGTGAAAACATCCTATCCCTTGGCAATATTAGTGCACAAAAAAATCATGGTAAAAGAGCATACTGTGATAGCTGCCCACTACGGGGTCTGAACAAAGTTTGCAAAAACAATCCTCATTCTAGCAATCCCCAAAGACTCGCTGCCTAATCTTTCAGGCTTACTAATGTTCTTTCAACACAGTTTTTTGGAGGGGAAGATTGCGATGGTTATTTTCGACTTTTTCCCCAAATGTGAATGCGCTCTGATATAAAACATGAATATATATATTTGACAAATTAGTTTTTAATGCATTTGGAATGCATTTTGACTCAACTCATTGACCTTTTATGTCACCATACTTACTGTTACAGAAGGAAAAAAACAAGAATAAAACCCTATGTGTGCACCTTTTTTGAGTCTTAATATATATTACAAAAGCTACAGTTAAAGGCTGAATAAAGACAGGATACGTATTACGAGATGGACACACTATTGATACAATACATGGAAGAGCAGACAAACACTCAGCTACAGACCACTTAAYACAATATTGTGGAGGTGACTGTAGAGACCTTCTTTGTTTCAGGTTTTATCCTGTAGCAATAATAAGTACCTACTGATTACTGCAAACTGATTACTTTTCAGGAATCTCTTTTATATGTGGATAATACATACTACTTCCATTTTAGAGAARGGAAAACCTGGAAGGAGAATATGAAGTGTTTTTCCAGAACTAGAATATCACTATTCAGAATCTGAACTAAAACACTGCAATACAGAATGAAAAGTTAAATGCATTCTAACCACTAAGCCATATTTATATTATCTTACTCTTTCTGATTTTTTAAAGTGTACTGAATATAAAAAGTATGGAACAAAATCCACTATTATTCACCTTAATTATTTTCATATTATAAAGTAAAGCCTACACTGCATATCTATAACAGAACTTTGATTATATGAAATTATCACATTTGAAATCTGAGACAACTGTACACACTCATATTCTTACTTCTTAATATCTTTATGTCTGGGAACAATATATATCACAGCAAGTGAACCAAAATTAACGCAGTTATATTTTAAATAGTTAATGATATCACAGTGATTTTTATTACACAGCAGAAGAAATTGGTCATTTATTTGTTTTCCTCAGAGCAGAGTAATATAGAACTAATATGATCACTATATTATTAGTCATGGATGACAACAGTGTAAATTCATTCCAGAGGTCTAATTGTTTTTAAAAAAGGAAACATCAATTTTCAAGGAAGGTTTTCATAACAGCATATTAATAATTTCTCATTTCCTAAGCTTAGCATAATGCTACTGATCAACTTCAGAATATATGACACTCTCCAAAATTAAATTTTGTTAGAGAAATTTTGACAACAAGTAATACATATAAAATACCAGATTAGACAACCAAAGCTAAACTGTAGGTAAAATGATTCTCTTGAGTCTCCTTAAGATGTATATATCTTAATTCAATGGGAAATTCTTGTATGCTCCCCACAGTGACAAGCACAACTAGGCACAAACTATTTCTCCCACTTGTCCAGAGCAAAAGTGGAAGAAATAGCAATGGAGAAAAGAACCCTTTCAGCTTGCTCCAAGATCTATTTTTCAGCAGAATGAAAATTTGTATTTAATTTTCTAGCTCTTTAGAAGATTCTGTGAAAAATCAACGTAAATTTCAGAATGGACCATCATTAAAGATACACATTGACCCATTTGATACCATTGACCCACTGCTTAGGCAGTCAAAGAACACACTTCTGTTATTTGCTGATCTTTTTGTTATTCATTTACTGATTATAACAAGCTAGTGAATTTGAAATTAATTCCCCAAAGTTTTTGGTTGACCTGAATCTCCTTTTCCTTCTTCCAACTACCCCTTTTTTCCTTTTATGACGAAATGACCTTTTGTACAAAATTCACCCATGGCTCCTTCACTAAGCTAAATAACTTGGGCTCAAGTCAGATGCCTACACCTAGGCATCCAGCGCCCTTGAGAGCTTCTGGGGTGCCCGAGAGGCCTGAGGGAGCTGGCCGTCACAGCGCGGGCCCAGGAGGATGCCTGCAGCCCCGCGGGGAGCCGGGGGGACTGTGCTCACCCACTTTGGCCGGCACAAGCCTGTGGCCAGCACCCGAGTCAAGCCCTCTGCCTAACCACTGCCCCTGCATGCCCCAGGGAAACACACACACAGGCATCTCCTGCAAACGCTGGGGGCAGAAGAAAAAGGTTGTGTTTTGCTTCCAGGTGGTGAAAATCTCATTTTTTAATAAAGAAGCAAGCACACTGCCCACCCTCGGGCGCAGTGACATACAGGTAAATGAACAGTCACACATACCTGTGTGTTAGATACAACAACACATGGCACCTGGTACTGGAAAGGGAGCACAAGTTTTGCCACATCACTGAAATCAGTCAGCCCCCATCCTGTCTGAACAAAAATAACTGTTATGGTCAAAGAAAGAAGGTCTTTAATTCTTGTGTTTACACTGTTTCTGGGCCTTTATTGCTGCATTTTTAGATACATACATAGATACATGTATTCACTCTAAGCAAGAGCCAAAGCTTACATTAAGGACCCAGAGTTAATTTTCCAAAGACTCTTCCTTACTGTTCAAGGAACACCAAGGTTTAAGATGCGAGAGTTGATCCATTCCCACATATGTGCTGCTTCGCTGTTCTGACTCAAAAAGGAGTCTYGAGTTACACTGAAAACTCATGTGCTTATTTAGTTTTTGGGGGGTATGTGGTAACTTTCGAAAGAGTAGAAATYAAATAGTTTTATTTTTCCATTAACTATCATTACCATGAACAAAAAAGTAAGATAAGCACACCAAATACATCTCTGATTAGACATATTCAAGTTTCCGCTTCTGCTGAGACACAGGCACCATTTCTCCTTTCGACGTGTAGGTCCYGTGTTTAAGCTATTTTACAATAGTGATTAGTACTGACAAGCCTTAATATATTACAGATTAAATGGGAGAATTCCCATTTAAGTTTGGGGCTTTTCCCATTGAATTAGAAAGAATATCACTATCCATAATATGCACATAAATGCATGTTATCACCTTGAAAATCTAATGCATTGAAAACTTAAAGCTGTCAACTGCAGCAGTTTTATAAATGGCTTGGTACCTCATGTAGCTTCAGTAATTCACAACTTCTGCATTCGAACAATGCAGAGGACTCTTTCTGGCAAAGAGAAGTGCATGAGCACAGCCACTATGATTTCTCCATGGTGCTAAATGGGGCAGAGCCATGTTACAACTGTGCCGATTACCTTGGGTACGCCCTTCTGAATTTCAGTGCACTAACCACTTTTGCTCCGTTTTACCTGTGATATCCTTTGCATYTACACACAAATGTACTCCTTAAGGTAATCTCATTCTGCAAATGCAATACATATTATYTCTGTTGGTTCACACAAAGCCAGCCACTCCCTCATCATCCGAAAATATTTTAGAGGCACAGCGACAGCATAAGTGAAAATCGCTATCCAATGGCACACACAGTCATTCCAGTATCATTTCACAATATGCTCCTTGCTGCTTCAGCAGCTTGTCTGGTCCATATTTTGCAACTATTATACCAGGGCAAGTCTGCTAGATGGCCATGGCAAGGAGCTCATCTTTGTGTGTAAACTGCCGTATCAGCAAAGATCAGTGGGTGTACCACTTCCCTCTCCAACCATGAACAGGCCAGATTTCCAAAGAAAGGTTGAAATAGCTATGTAAATGAGCAATTATGTAGTCAGAAAATTCTGACTACAAGAAAGGCTTCTTATAACCTCATTAGTTACAGACTAGAGGGAGTTAAGTACTTCAGATGAGATTTATGTAAAAAAAACAACAACAACAAATTAAAGCCGGCACACTGAATAGAAAATCACCTAACTTAGTCAGCACAGAAGCAATTTCTAAGAACTGTGGAATGTCTAATACCTGTCCATGCTGACACTTGGTAGCTTAGCAACTTCACAGTCTTCCACTGAAAACTCCAGAACTGGAAGCCTCTCTTAAAAACACTTAAGTCCCTTCTAAAAACAAGAATAGCAGTTGGGAGATGTGTCCTACACCCTCCTTTGCTTCACAATTTTATAGGAAAATGCTGACTATTCCTCAGTGAGGAGACACCTAACTTTATGTTTTCTGGAAGGAGGGTGTCATAAATTCTGGTCCCATTTTGCTTTAGACAATCACTAGATAAAATACATATGAAGAGTATTTCGTAAGCAGGGTTTGAGACTGCCAGTGCCTTCCTTCCTCTAACACAGCGTTCAGCAACCTCTAGCCTGTGTGCCGGAGATGGCACGCGGATAGATTGTGAATAACGTGCAGGAGAAATTAGACATTAAAACCATCTACCTCTCACAGAATCAGGATGCCATTGATTATCCATCTGGTAGTACACTTCCAGTTAAAAGAGAAAAACACTGTTGAGAACACCACTCTTGAAAATCTGCCTAGCCATATCCTAACAAATAAACTATAATCAAAATATTCTCTCTCTCCCCTGTCCAGTAAATCGTAAAGCCTGTAAAGTAGAACAGTTTCAAAAGGATGCATCAGAAGGATCCCATCACAGAAGAGCCTCATAACTGAACCTCATAAACCATAAAAAGCCTCATAAATAAAACTTTCCTTGGAAAAAAGGGATATAGATTTGAATCTCTTCAGGTGCTGGTGCAAACTGAACCCAGGTCTTCCAAATCATTAGTGGTTAAGTGATCTATGCTTCTAGGTAAAAAGAGGGTATGAACATCACCTGCTATTTCTGTATTTTAAAATACAAGGTTTCAAGGCATTTGAAACACAGTCTGAGTCAGTACAGTTAAGGTTTTAATCTCTCAACTGCTAGGTCAGATCGTCTCAACAGGAGCTGTATAGAGAACACATGTTTTACTAGTCCTAATTAGACACAGACATCACTGAGCTTCTCTGCCCTTTTAAGAGGACCACATACACATTAAAAAAAAGGTCCTAAGAAATATAATATTAAAAAAATTGAGGCATCAAAAGAATTCACAGTTCTCCAAATTTTTGTGGTCAAACAAAAGATTTAAGGTTTTAAGTTCTGAATTTTGGCACCTAAATGCCTTTAGACCTTCAGATCAGGTTAAATGCCCGTTTACTTTTGTGTGTAAAGGATCAGACCTTTTTCAAGGGAGAAAAGGAAAGTCAGAATCATACTTGTGTATGACTAGGTGTCCAAATGACTAGCTGAACTGGACATCATTTAGAATGACAGCAGTGCTGCGAAAAGCCTGCTTATAATCCCATTACAAGATTTTAATAGAATGACTCACAGTTAATATAAACCCAGGTGGTCCTCAAAGACAGATGATGTACTTCATCGTATCACATGATAACAAGAACTTCGATATACAAGAGCCTATTCTTCAACTGCATTTCTGAGGAATCTGTTAAACTTCATACCCAATGATTATACAGCTTAGACAGCAATTTATATTCAACTAATAACTAATCTAGTCCCTGCATAGAATATAATTGATAGCTTTATTGCTTTATTATCCTGGAATGTAATGACAGACTTTATCACCTTTTTTTTTTTCCTTCCTTCCTTCCTTCCTTTCTTTTTAAAAATGGAATTCCTATGTGGAAGGCAAATAACAGTTATACTTTACTGTCTGTGACAGATATTGCAATTTTATTAAATTCAAAGTAAGTTGGCAATCATACTGAAAGGTCATCACTTGTACTTTACAAAGCTGGCTGAAGTAGCCTAAGGACTAAATACAGCAGCTATGCTATGTGGATGGAATACAACAAGGTCAGGGCCAATACTCCAGTAAACTAAGGGAAGCAGATCTTGCCTCTTGATTTCTAATTTTGCTACGGAAGAATGTACTGTTTTCTAAAATTTGCTTACTTAGTTTTACAGTTCAATATGTGTTCAACATAACATTAGATGGGGATGTTACTCTTGCTGCTGCTGCGGGTCAGCCCAGGTAGCAGCAGCCCCGTGGGATGCAGTCATTGCTTAGAGAGACCAGGGCAGCTGCTGAACCAATTAATGACTCTTCTTTGGAGGGAACAGTTTTTCAGATGGCCAAGTAAGCCACTTTACCAATTGATCCACTCTGACTATTAAAAACATGTACCAACAGTACATCTAGGGCCATCTGACTGCCAAAAAGATTACTGAATGTGAGAATTTATCTGGGGAATTGTCAGACTATTGATTCATATCCAGCATTTCAAAAGAATATTTGTTTAGACCAAAATTTGCAGACTGTGTCCTACTTCAGGCATCAATGCTGTTTCAAAATTCTGGCCTCCGTGTGGTAAAATATGGAAGATTAAGAAGCCTTAATATGAAGCAACAACCATACTTTTTATAGTATTATGTAAGATATAAATTTAGGAGAAATGAGAAATTTGGCAAGTCAAATATAATTCATGCTTTGGTTTCAGCTTACCTGTCACAAAAGATTTCACAGTATACAGAACAATATTAACGCATATGATACAGTTGATCATGGAAATATTGATTACAGACAGAAAGCATGACATTTGAAATCACATCTTCATTACATTCTGAAGTAACATCATACCATCACAGAGGGATATGTTTATCATTTTGAGACTAAGCCAGTTGTCTCTGGAAAATGAGTTTACTCTATAAATCTTTAAAGATACAGAAATACAACTTATGAAAAGAATGCAGAACTTGCAATAGCAGTGTATATCATAACAACAACAACGTTAACTGGTTCTTGGTAAGGTATCTCTAAATTCATATTAATTTCATTAAGCCTCTCCTGCTTGAAAGATTGTGAATGATGTGAGAATTTTTTTCCAGTATTCCCCTAACAGATTAGCTTTGTCCAGTGAAAGAACTAGTTCACAGCTCTTCTCAAWCAAGCAGTCAAATCCTCCCGCAGGACAGACGTTTGAGCATCCTGTCTTGAAACTTTTAGGTAAGGCAAAAGGCCAAATCCTTGGTATATAAAATATTAAGAAGTTGGCCAATCATTGCCCCCACCACTATCCCCCATATATTTCTGGTGACGTACTAGCACCGCATGTAAAATTGAAGGAAGAAGAAAAAAGCCACAAAATAAGTGAGAAACAAAACACACACACAGAGGTCAACCCATTTAGTTAACCTTAGAGTTATTCCTAAAGGGTCTATGAAGGATAAATAGGAAAAGGAAGCACTTTGTGAGCAGGCTGAAGTTAACCCACACAGTCTTGCATTTCCACTGCACAGGTATGTATACAAAGAGAGAGGAAGAGGGAGAGAGAACATCACTGGGCTACATGATCTCAAAACCTCGGCTAGCCTTAAACTTTATTTCTTCAAACAAAAAAATATATTTAAATAAATGTACTTCTTAACCAGAATACAATTGTTTAAAAAGCAGAATTTATCATGTTTAGAATGTCACAGTATGATACATGTGATATTTTACTGATATCAATTACTAAACCTAGACAAAAAACCCTCTCCCTTAATAGATAGTTATTTTATGAAATCTAAGAGCCACTTAATTATCAAATATTATTCTACTTATAGGTCAGCATGCCTCTGGAATCTTGCTATGAGTCTTGAGAGCTGTCTTTCAGTTAACTTAAACTTGAATGATGTATCACCAAATAAACTAGATAAAATACTGCATCTGCAGCCAATGAACAAAAATAGATTACACACATTAAAAAACAATAAAATTCAGAAAATTTACTGACCGAGAAAGGGGTGCAACTGTCAAGATATTTTTATTATGAAAATAAAGCCACAAAAACTGTGTTAGACTTAAGCAGTCCTTACGGATATTTTAAGAAAGTGTATTTTAAGTATTCTAAAAAAGCATTGAGATATACCATCATAYAGTTCTGCCACAAACAGGTTGTAAGTAGGGATAGTAGTCTTCTCCACTCCTGTATTTAGATGCCTACAGCACAAATGTCTACATGTGAACTAGGAGTCTAATTTTCCATTATACTCAATACAGTCAACAGAATCTAGAGAGCTACTCAGCTGAGCTGAGCTGAGCTGAGCTGTTGTCTCCTTCAGGATGAAAAGGACAACACTCCAGACCCCAAAGCTTACCTGAAGATTAAAAAGTGATTTCCAGCAAGGTAGACATGACCTGTGAGGTTGTAAAAGTAAAGAGAGATGCTGCATCTTTGTGGCAGTGCTACATGGAAGGGGGAGAAACTATGGCCTAGATCCCTCAGCCTGTCTTTCTGACTTTCTCTCTCTCTCTCTCTCTGATAACATGAAATTTAAGGCAGCTGGACTCCAAGACAAGCTTATGCTGTATCAGCCAAAATTAAAATAGCAAAAATTCCAATCAAGACTTACAAGCAGCCAGTGCCCACATACAGGATTGATGCAGGAAGACATTCTAGTTATTAACCAGATTTAAATACTGGCCTATATACAACCACACTGAAATGAGCTAAAACTAAGGCGACAAAACACACCACAGAGACGTTTTCTAATATTCTACTTAMGCAATGAAAGAAGGCTATTCTTGCCATAGTTAGGACTTAAAATGGATAAAAAAGAATTCAAGTAGGGAGCTGTACACTCAGTTCTTTCTAATTTATAATTGGGAACTTCCAAGTTGCAAAATGGATAAGTAATGAAAAAGGGAGGCAAAGTACCTCAATAAAAGTGATAGTCTTATTCAGAAATTCAGGTTGATTTCCTCAATCTACCAATGTCTCCTATGTTTTGTCCAGATTAACCTTTGGCCAAAGACATACAGTCAGAATATGGCTGAAGTAAAAAGATAAAGAGTACAGCAGGAAGCAGAAATAGGACAACATTAATCATCTAAAGTCAAATAGAACCAGAGCATGTTCCCGAAATTATTTTTTTCTTCCTTTTTAACAAGGCACTATTTAGACGCTTTTACAGGGCACTAGAGTTAGAGGACGTCAAGAATACTGAACTTTAGCTTTAACTTAGTTTTCCCAGGAAGAATATTAATGCCTTTAGGGCAACCAAGAGAATGGCAGGTATTAAGAATATTTATTCACAGAAACTTGTGAAGTAGTTCAATTTATTCTTAACAGAAAGCCCTGAAATGACCAACACAATGAAAATATCTATATAGTAATGAATGACTGATAAAATGGAGTAATATTTATTGTTTGGATTAATGATAGTGATACATTTTAAAACAGGAGAATTAACAATATAGGAGATTCAGAAAAAGCRAGTACTACACATATAAATGGCTGTCTACTGTGTTTTATGGTGTATCATAAAATTACTGGAAATTAAAATATTTGAGTATAAATAAATGGAATTCCCAATGTAATCCAAYAGATTTTGTGGTTTAGATGCTATTACTATACACATAAAACAAACAGAAAGATAATAAAAACAACACTTGTGCTGTTGCAAAATGGTGTGGGTGGCTAATGCAACTAGTTGGGAAGGTGTGACTAAGTTCAGTATGAAACTGAGTTCAATTTACTGAATCAGTTCATTTATTGAATAGCAATTTCTTATAAAGTAGATTATAAACATGAAAAACAAATTTTGTTTTCCATTGATAATGAATAAATTCAACTGATTTCCAAGGATGATGAGGTATAACTTTTTGTTTGTTTGCTTAAACTGAAAAGATTACTACTAATGTAAGTATGGGTATTAACATGAGAACGGCAGAACTGTCCTCACATATTCATAATGTTTTGGACAGTTGGAAGACTGTCACTAAGCTCCAGGAATAACTAACTCCATCAATGGTTAACTCTCTCCCACACCATCTGCTTAGAGAACAGTCAGAAAGGTGGTAAACGTTTAACACGGAGGAAATTGATGACTAAGTATGTGGCAGCTGCAGTCAGTACAGCACTTATTTTTGGGTGATGAATCACCACTTTCATTCCAGCCTTACAGTGCTGGCACATTCACTTTGCACAAAACCTCTTCTCCAGATGGCATTGGTGACCAGGCAGCTAACACCTCTCTTGGTAGAGCCATGTCTAGAGACTATTTTGGACAAACTGGAAAATCTTACGGCATAAGGTGACTGCATGCAATGCCACTTATGGTCACTGACCAGCCACGCTAAGCTGTTACAATACTCTGAATACAGTTTGGGGCTATATGTCTGCAGATCTCAAAGACTGTGTTTATAGTCAATCACCTTTTCCATTTCACAGATGGYGAAATTAAATCAAAGATCAATGGGATTCAATGAAGCCATGCAAGGTGTCAATGACCGAGCCCCGAGTGGAAGCGAGACCTACTCCCTCGCAGTCCAGTTCTGTTACACTGTCACACCACAACAATAATATTTCAAGCTGTGTCAAAATCTTGAATGAACTTGCAAAAATTGGAAGCAACATTGGATAAGCAAAAATTGGGGAAAAAAATTGTCTAAGCAATATTTTGACGTACTCAGTTGAACCTCTGCAGTTCAGCTTTTAGCATGGGAGACTGGGATGAGAGCCAGGAGACGTACCTGATTTCGTGATGGGYTAGGGCTTTCACTCTGACTACTGTCAAAATCCACCAACACAACAGCAGGGCAATGCAGCTTTATGGAAATACGATGGAAGTGCTCTTTAATGGGGGGGTTTTCAAGATCTATTTCCCCTTCTCCTCTTCACCTCTTATTCAAAATTTGGGATTAGTTCAAGGTCAAACGTAGTTTCTACTACTTCCTCATCATCTCTTGAACATAGATTTTTACTGTAGCAGTGCTCACAGTTTCAGTATGGGTATGTATGAGTAGCTACTTTCTATAGCATTTTGGCTGTGTTACAAATGACATCACAATAACATAACGACAGATCCACTGACATTTTGTCTCAACCTTAGAGCTGTGACAAAGTCAAGGAATGGATCCTACGTGCTTCAGGGTAGTTAAAGGGTCAGAACTGTACTTCTGGCTTAGCGTTAACTTTAGTAGAAACAAGAATCCCATACAAGCTCAGTAGAGTATTTCCCTTTGCCACCACAAAAAAGGCATCTCGTATTTCACACATCTTCTTTGGTATTGCCTACAGTACCAACTGAGTGATAATACCTTTTGCGTTCTACCTTTAGACTTGGCACTAACAAGGCTTTAAAACAAACTCAGCTGTAAGAATGCATCTGTCTATAGTGACAATCCATCCCAAATCCATTCATTTGGGACTGCACAAGAATAGTGGAATAATAAAGGTATAGCTATATAACTACATATATGTAATTATAATACATACATTATGAACACACAGACACACATATAATCAAGACATATATTATCCTATAAGGACATAATACATTTTTTGAGATCAGGGCTATTCTTTGCATGACATAGTTTCTACTCACTGACCTGCAGAATAGCTGAAAAATAAGCGTAAGACATTGACTGCACTTTAGTTACCTCTTTTTCTTTTTGTTTACTCCCCTTGCAAATTCTTCAGCAAATAAAAAGGAAAACTGGTTCTTCCCTTTTAGCCATTCAGTTTTTATTAAGATCCCCTCAAAATCCTAATGAACATTTTAGTTTTACAATTTCCAATTCATTTCTATTTATTACAGCTGATTTTCAATCACAGCAACCATAATATTGCCCCTTAAAAGATCCAAAGAAAACAGGGAAAATTCTAATGAAAACAACTGTATTTTCCATTAGATTTCAAGCAGTGCTTACGAATTTATGCCTTGGGGCCAACCATTAAAATCCCTCTATCAGCTTTGGCTTTTTAGGTTTTTTTACCTTTTCCAGAAATTCAGAAGTCACTTGTGTCATTCAGCAATAAATATTCTTACAGTATATATACAACATGTTGTTGTCACTAATGCCCAGAAAAAGACGCCTAATATGCAGTGCATACACACTTGTTGCTTCTAACTTGCAATACATCAGTATGTAAAACAGATATAAAGACATAAAGCTATTTCTACTCCTCATTTTCATTGCCACCTTTGGAGCAGAACTGAAATTGAACATTTGTAATTCATATATTATTTAAAGGATATCACAGCATTGTGTCATATATCACTCCTCTGTAAAGCAATAAGGTCTACTYAGTAGTCTGTTTTCCAATGGTAATGAATCTGAATTTAAGTTCTATTCTTATTTCAATTTATCATACATAACACTAGTAATTTTTTTTTTTAAACTTAAAAATATGTTCTCCATGATGCTATCAGATACACTGATGTTTTTAGCATGGCTAATATTGAAGATCTTCATTGCAAAGACAAAATACAAAATAAAAACAATCAAGTGCAAACAATTGTTTCAATAAAATATTATCACTTTCCAAAATAAGACTTTGAGCAATCATTTCTCTTCCCCTATATTATTGTTAGCTCAAGACAGTTACAAATAAAGTTTCTGTATGGTGATCTATTAAGAACCCTTAACAAGACTCAGCAGTGTTGTATATAAATTAATCCATATAGGAGATTTTAGTAGCATGCACAAGAATTGAAATAAAAGTTTGCAGAAACTGTTTTCTAAGTTTATACTCTAAGRTAATCTTTTTAATAGGACATTTAAATAAAGATGGGGGATTTCAGAAAGGATTCTCTCTCTGCTATAAAATATACTCTCTCAAAATTTCTATAGAAACATTAAAACCCTTTTTAAATGCTATTAGACTATCATTACTAGTATCGTTTGCAACACCTGCGCCCACATCTATGAAACTCCTTCAAGGCCTTTGCCACCACATCTGAAGGTGTTTAACACGCTCCATCCTGAGCTAGAGATTCTCAAAGAAAGAGAGGGACCAAGGCTACTGCTGGAGAAATATAAAGGTTGTTTTTACGAATTAACTACATCTGTGACTACATACACGTCTTCAATAACCTGAAAGCACTGAAGTCCAGATCTACGTACCCTGTTAGGTGCCTAAATTCCCTTTATTTAACTGGAAATTAGAGACCTAAGTGCTGTGGTAGATTTGGAATAAAGTCTGCTTGCTACAAAGGAGAGATTTACCTTCAAGTCCTATCCATGTGTCTTTCTGCTACTTCCCACTCTTTCTTTACTATGTATATCTCCGTTGCTATTGTAAAACTGAAGGTGATCATTTCTCAAACGACCTGTCAAACAACTGCTGCTACACTATAGCTGGTTAATCAAATGCATCCCTTTTGAAATGTACATGCTGGTACTTTATCTGCCACTTCAGATTAGCAGCTCCAAAAATTCAGGTCCATTTGCAAACCACAATCTGTCACAATTCATTATCACATGACACTTGGTCAGCAAGCAGATTGTAAATTAACATTTCCATCTTCTGTTGTAGCCTTTTTGTCATAGTAATTACAACAAAATCTCTTTAATCAGCAGAGTCATAAAATAACCAAGACGGATGCCTTTTATTTGAAGAAGACCTTGTGATACACATTATGCCACCAGCTGCAAAGGGAGAAATCAGGGTTTACTAAGGTAGCAAAGCAGGAATCTTTCTCACACTCAGGCAAGGGCTAGCTATGCAAGGTCCTTACTGATGCAGTGCTTTTTACTGCTATTAAACTGAAACGAACAAACAAAAACACACTTCAGATCTTCTCGGATATTTTGATTTTAAATTATTTTAGTAAAATGATCTCTCTAAAATGTGTGCAGATCACCTAAACCAAGAAAGACATGCTCCTGTAATATCATTTCGACAGTGTTCAAGGCTGCCTTTTCAACAGGGCTTATAATTAAGAATGCTTTTGATGGCGAAATTGGGCCTTTGCTGTTAATCAAAGGACCAAAGACACCCCTCAGCATGCATAATTCTGCACCTCTTTGTTTCAGGGAAATCTTGACAGGAAAATAATGGTTCCTTCCATTTCTTTCTTCTCTGTCAGTTAACTAGGGAAGGTTATTCTGCTTGAGTCTCCCAACTGCTACAGCATAAATTACTGAGGGAAAAAGAGTCAGACACACATACTTCCCAGGCAACATTTTGCATATGATTTGTACTGCGGATGAGTTAAGTGACCTGGGCTAAATGACATTTGTTAGAACCTGTGCATATGGCCCAGACTGAATTCAGTGACTGCATAAGGTTTAAGGAAAYTTTAGTTAGGGAAAACTGTCCCCCCAAACCAAGCCCCCATTTTCCATTCTTCCGATTTCCCCAAATATGATCTCATTGCAGATCCAGCTAACCTCGAGCACATCACTGCCAAGATTTTTCAAAGGCTTGAAAGACCTGAAATCAAAGAATAATATATTTTCGAAAAGCTTCTATGCTGAAACGAGGTCCATCTTAGATAAGTGTTCAAAGGTTACCCACTGCCTGCATTTCCAGGGAAAAGTCTTTAGGTCTATAGGACACAACTTGTCTCACATCTTATACAGCTCGTCTGTCCTCTGGGCACAGAATTTGATAACAGGGTAAAAAAATTAAAAATATTATGTACACAAAACAATAATGGGGGATATGTGCATAAACAGAAATCTAAGAAGTTTTATGTAGTCTCAGTCTTCAAGACAGGTCAAACAGTTACTGATGCCATTTTTCAGTGTTTTGAYCCTGTCATTGATTTATCCCCCAAAGACGGATATTGAAATCACAGCAGCTAAAGAGCTAAACGAAAAGAGCTCTCAGAAAAAAACCATGGTGGTTTACAAAAACTTCTTACACTTTCAAATTTCTTTAATCATTCTTCTTACAATATGTAAGTTCAAGAAAATACATCCAGAGTTTTCCTAAAATTTATCAAACTAACATGTGACAGGCATCCTAGGGCAAACTCTACCATGGGATAACTGCTTCTGCGTTGCTTCCTTGATGATTTTGGCCAAATAGGCTTGTACCAGATATGGGCCTTTCCTCAACTTCGCTATATCCCCTCTGYGCCACATCCATAGGCTACATTTCTTCCCTCGTGCAGGACATTCATAATTCAATGAATTTACAGTTTTAGTAGGAAAGGATCCATTTTAGGAAAATGCCAACATGAATTTTACATTAGTTTGCTCCTTTGGGTATTCCAGTGTTCTTCAAAGAGAAAGCGTCAGTAATTAATGCAGGTCTGGAGTAGCTGCACATGTTCACACATTCTTCCCAAAAGGTTAGCCCGCACATGTGTTGTCTAGTAAAGTATGTTTCTCAGCAAAGGCCTTAGAAGCACTAGGACCACAGTTCTCTAGTAAGTAATTCATTTTTATGTAATAATTTAGAGCTCCTTCTGCTGGGAGAAGCACTGTCTTTATTTTTTATTGTTCATACGGAACCTGATCTAATCTAAATATCTTGTTTCATGACATAGCCTATTTTATTGGCATTATAGTTCTTCTATACTATCCAACTTGATATCAAAAGCCTAATTAAAAAGTTCCAGAAATAACTGCCATATTTAATTTGTTTTGAGGAAAGGTACACAAGGTTTCTGGAGAAAACATCATTCCAGTCTACCTGCCAGAGGCAGGTAAAAATGGTGTGAACAACAGCTGTTTCTTTCTGGTTCGCAGTTAAAGAGAGGCTGGAGTCTACATTCACAGGAGATGCCACAGAAAGACACCTGGAGACACAATGATCACAGAGAAGAAAGAGACACAGAGATAACTGGTAATGTCATACACATTGTTGAAAACAGCAGCTAAATGCTGTTCTGTCAAGCATGGTCATGTTGCTCTTAAAGCAAACTTGAGGACAGTTCTGAAGCATGACAGAGTATTACAAAATATCTTAGAGGACTGCATCTCATCTTATTTTTAGTTTTAAATTAGATTAGCCTGATAAAGAAGTGTCCCTAAAGGCCATTCCCACACATTGAACATTATCTCCTGCCACCCACAGAGATCATGGGGCACAGCCTTCCCAAGCTGTACTTTGTGCTCCATATCAAAGAGTAGTATAATAAAAGTATCTTTGGGCAACTCCCCATCTCCCCCCCCACCCCTCCAAATTACCTCCTCTTATAGAATTACTGATTTACGCTGTTATACAACATCCCCCAAAACTTACTTTGACTTTCTGCCCAGACTTGCTAGTCTGACCACTGGAACAGCAGGAGGGAGATTAAACTTGACACCAGAACTTCTCCACAAAGAATAAATCTTTTTTTAAAAAAATTAGGAGCTGTTTTTATCACTGCCAACACTCTGTGGGCCAGAAGGTTTTAATCTGATCTTAGCTAAAGTCACAGCTAAGAAAAAGAAATATTAGTTCAAAACTGAAAACCTTACAAAAATTGAAGGACACATTCTTGATGGATTTCTGACACAAAATCAAATGTTCTATCCTCAGTCATGGTCAGGGGATGAAGATGATACATTTCCATATTTAAGTCAGAAAGTATACAAAGCAAACACAGAAGATTCAACAGCAAACATCTTCAGATATCCTGGTAGGTGGATCCAACCAAGTCTATGCACCAAGAAGCTTAAAGCTTGTCTGAAAAGACAATCCAAACCCAAAACTTTTCATGGACTATCCTTGATGTTTAGCTTCTCACAACTTTTCCATGTCAAAGATGCTGTATAAAAAAAAGGGAGGGAAAGAAGACACATAACAGAATGTTCAGGAATATAGACGAGTTTGGAAAAAACACCCTCTGAAAAAAAGAGGTATTAAGAAACTAGCAAATGACCAAAAATACCCACAGACCTTTTCCATATGTACTAGCAAACACAGTACCTTTCAAAAAGAAAACAATGTGATGGTCACTTGCTTTTTATTCTTTCAGGTCTTTTTCTTTTTCCTTTTTCCCTGACACAGCACAGCAAGCTTATAAAGGGTAGTTACCTGTAAGTGAAGCATACTGATTCAGTGTTTTTCTAACAATATCTTCCATTACACAACATTTTTTTACTACTGTTAAACTAAATACTCATCATAGTATAGCCACAATACTGCAAACATATATTTGAGTTTTGACACTGAGACCCCATTCTTTTAAAGTTGCCATCCTTTCAAAAACTGGATTACGTACACAAAAGTTGCATGTTACAGCAAAGCCTGCTGATGTGTTATCTTTCTCCCCTTATCTCCCTGAATCTCTTTTAAAAATTGCGTTTTTCCAGAGTACCAGTCACCATTCAGGCACTTCCAACTCTGCTGCTTTGTAAACTAAGCCTGCATTTTCATTTAAAAATAAGTCCTTTTCACTACTACTTTCCAGCAGCAACAAACAGAAATCTTTCAGGCAAAAGCTGTCTTACAGCTTGACAACTGTGTTCAGAACTGTATAGTAATGACTGCTACAGGAAAATATCTTAAAGTCAAATGCTAGTCTCCAATGGACTTTGAAACTATGTAAGCTTTCAAATGTGAGTGTATGAAGCTCATTTTCTTTGCACCACTTGAAGCCAAACAGTCATCTTAACCAACCCAGTTAAAAAGGAAAATTTCAAGTATCAACTCTCTGAACTGTACATGCACAGACAGGGGCAGAGATAGTGGAAAAGACTGAAGGCAGAAAAAGGCACTAGAAATAAAAACGTATTCTTTGAGACTCAGGCAGTGATCACATTGCTCTAAGCATCTAAAACATAGTAGCAGACCACAGAAAAGGACAAGGTCCATGAAAGAGGAAGCCTTTCAGTGATTTGACTACCTAAGAAGACACTTAAGTGTCCACAAATATTTACTGGGCTCTCCTAGTTTATTCCATCACTATTCCAGCAGTAGCACCGCTTGTTCGTGACTCCTAGACAGCTCTGAGCTGAAAATACAACTCCATGTTGACATTAACAAGTACACTAAGCGTATCATTACTCTTTCTTCAWCTGGAATTAGCTACTGATAGGGCACTAAAAACAAGTGTATTTCTCCTAATATCCTGAAGTGTAAGTGGATAAGGAAGGAATATAAGGTGATGTTACATTCAAATGCTTTGCTTCGGTCACACCTGTCTTCATCTTTCAGAAAAGCATTCCTACACCATTCCCTGCCTGATGGTGGGTAGCTATGGAGAGTTTAAAAAAAATATAGGTTCAGCCATTTTTGAGAGTGAAGAACATTTGGAAAAGAAATACAAAGCATATTCTCAAAGACAAGCATGTTTTTTCATTGATTAATCTACAGGAGGAAAAACTCAGATTTTTGGTGTATTTTTTTTTTTTTTAATCTGAACAACACACCTACTGCAATGGGGTCCTAACCTGTGACAGAATTTTCTACGTCCCAATGCAGTACAAATCTAAACACCTACTACGTACACAGCTAGGGAGGAAGGATTGTATGAGTGACTTTACTCACTGCACCTAGGGATGCCAGAGGTTGTAGCAGCACCATTTATTTACTCATGCATGCATACAGCATAGAAACTGAGGCAGGTGCCTTCTTCCTTCTCTGTGTACTCTGTAAAAAAGTTTCTTTGAAAAACAAGCAGATGATTCAGCCCTTACAGTACTAATAAAGTGTGTTCAGCCTGAGACACTATTAAAAAGTAAGTACCTAAGTTTAACATTCAATTTGGAGACTGACTTGAACAGGTATCTCTGGACCTATCTTTTCTCATTTCTAGAATAGGCAACAATCACTGTCTAATTTAAATAAAACAGGCTCCCAGGAATCTTCATATAGTTATGGTAAGCTGCCTGTAAGCACAAAAGCACATTTGTAAGGCTTGGACAAAGCAAGTGAAATAAAACACACATGTTCAAAGGGCTCCAAGAACAACCTCAGCTGGTGGTAAGGCCACTGCCTTTCTCTTCCTCTCTGCTTAATTTCTCCTCTCCCCTTCAATACTAACCCAAATACAGTTAGGGATTAACTTTATGAACAGTGACTGCTATCGGTGGTGCTCTTCCATGTGTTGTTTACAGTCTTCACTGTATGAATAACCGAGTCCAAAAACTCAGTGTCTGCTGTTTTGAATTTTGGAGGACTCAACATGAACACAAACACGGCACGTATCACAAGCAAACATCAAAACTACTGGCCTTATTCACACTGAGCCCTGTCTTACTCTGTGATGCATCTGTGCTAGATTTTTGTATTGCTATTTATCTTACCGTGTTCCCTGAACACTTTCCATATAAAACTGATAGCAATAGGGAAATTCCTTAGCAGGCTCCATCACAACTCTTCATATTAAGAAAAATGTCTGCTTAAGGCAGTGGGCTGTGAGAAAACCCAGTTTGTTGCAGGACTTGGGGGATTTTACCATCTTTAAGGGTGTTTAGGTAAATGTAAAGCCAAAGTTATGCCATTCTTTCTACAGTAAGAAGGTCTTCTTGAGGTGATGATAAAATGATGAGAAAAGGAAAGAAAAAAAGGAAAGAAAAAGGACTGGTTCAATTGTGTGAAGCTTCTACCTGCCTTCTATGTCTTTTTGATTTACATAAAATGCTATAGAAGAAGTTAATGATGCTTTTTAATTTTCATGAAGTTTTAGACATACTAGTTAAGATTGGCAAAGTTCTGCAGAGACAAGCTAGCCATAAATTAAAGGCTTATTAGATCGTGTTCTGAGGTACACTGAGGCATCCCTTTGCTTTTTATCACATTCTCCATTATTAGGCCAGTGTATTCCAGTTTCTGTCTCAGCTGAGACCATGTACCATACGGAACATGCAAAATGCCTGACTACCAATATTAACAGTGGAAGAGCACTGTAGCACATTATTCATGCAATATATTATCAAAAAACTATTTTCCAAATCCATTTGCTGCATTTCTCCTCCACTCTTAGTAGCTGTTTATTTAGCTGCCTAAGTCACTAAATTTCAAATGTAGAAGTGGACCTAATCATGAATATCAGCTCACATCTTCTGACTGAACTACAATTTAAAATGTCAGTTCCAGGTAAATAAGTGACTAAAATTCACCAGCGCATCATTTATTAAGACTGTAAAATGAACTGCTGCTATTTTTTTTCCCTCTAGTAATGACACAGAGGTGGCCTCTGATCAGAGGTGCACACACTACGAGGTGTAACAGGATCACTCAAATTCTGCCAGCTGATTCATGTTTTCACATTTGTCTCAGTTCTTCACGTTTGTCTCAGTTCTTAATTGAAAACCGAGCAAAATATTAAAGAAACATATTCTATACTGATGACAGCGTACTAAGCATATTCAAAGGATGCGTCATCTCCCAAGATGAAGAAAATGGCCTTTGCAGAAGATCACAGAATCACAGAAATATAAGGCTGTGCATGCTATTAAGATAGAAGCTAATTCATCTTGTTGTCCTAAAAATGGAACCAGATAGATTCAGAGGGATGTTTTTCCAATTTATTGTTAAAACTTTCAATAACTAGAGTTTTGCAACCTCAGGAGGAGGCCTGTTACAATGCGTAACAATCACTAAGGTTAGAAAGTTTTTCCTATCAAAACTAAATCCTTTTTTTTTCAATTAATTATGCAGATTATTTCTCATCATAGCCTCTTCATAAACAACCTTTTTATGAATTTGAACACTATCATTTTTTCTCCTTTCTAGACTAAAAAACATGTTAATCTGTCAATGCTTCTTCTAGCCAGTTATTTCACATCGCGTATTTATTAACTTGATTTTCCATCCTAAAATTGTCACTTTTGTTTACTGAMCCTCATCTTAACGATTCTGAATCTCCCTTCTACCTTACTGATTTTAATCCTGTCTTCTAAAGTGCTTGCAGTCCCTCCCTGTTTGGAGTTTGTAAGGTTTGTTTAGCCTGGAGAAGAGAAGGGTTGTGTGATCTTATCAATATGTATAAATATCTGATGGGGAAGGCGGGGGGCCAAGAAGAAAGAAGACGAAGCCAGACTCTTCTAAGCAGTGCTCAGGGAAAGGACAAGAGGCAATGAGCACAAATTGAAATACAGGAAATTCCATTTAAACGTAAGAAAAAACTTCCTTAGGGTGGTCAAACACTGGAACAAACTGCCCAGAGAGGTTTTGGGGTCTCCATCTTTGGACACATTCAAAACCCGACTAGACACGGCCCTGAGCAACCTGCTCTAGGTGACCCTGATTGAGTAGGGGGTTGGACCAGACTATCTCCAGAGGTCCCGACCAACCTCAGCCATTCTTCAATTCTGTGGTTCTGTGCAACTGCCTCCTAGCATCCAAGACTCGATACCCCCACTAGATATACACTTCTGCCAGAGGGCATACCATTACCAATTACTCTCCAGGTGTACATTTGCAGTCACCTATATATTAATAGTTTTACATACACTATAAATCTCCAGATTGTTTCTGAGATGCCATATATGATTGCAACCAAAACACTACTAAAGTCAAGAAGGAACACTCACACTGTTCCCCATCTCAGCTAAGCTTCAGGGTCACCAAGGTACTCTGCCTCAGGCAACTGTTTTATAAAATTCCTTTCACAAGCTCATTAAGCTCCATCTTTAAAGTGTTTTTTGTCCTCAGTACTGTAACCAGAAGACTTAAAATCTATGTGCTCTGTTACAAAATGGTCTTGGAATTTGTAGCTTACAGTCATTCATGGCCACTTGCTTTTGATTAGTTATGTGTTTGACCATCTTTCATGGTACCAAAGTTCGGCTGTCCAGTCTACAATTCTGAGATCTTTCTTCTCCCTCCATTGTAAGATATGTTCTCCATATGCCCTCTTCCAAAGCTATCAGATCTCACCTGTCCGCCCTTGAGTTTTTCATGATGATTGCTCATGGCTTCAAGACTGCTTCAATTAGTTTCTTGGTTAGTCCAGAATAAATTCCATCCTAAGCCTGATAACTTGAATGTATCTAACTTAAGAAAACGTCCTTTAACCTGTTCTCTCCCTTTTCTATCCTGTGTTCCTACCACTTTGCTGTTAGTTGCAATTGTGCTAAACATTTGGTGCTAATCAATCTATTTTTTAAAGACTGAAGCAAAGAAGGTCACTGAGTATTCCAACTTCTTCTGTCACCCAGTATTTTCTCATCTTTCCCTTTAGACAGTGTCCTATAATTTCTTTTCCCTCTCTACTACTTACAGAAGCTTTCTGTTATTCACAAAACCTTGTGTTACTGTGCATCACATCCCTTACCATTTGCCATCTAGCATTTTTTAATTTATCCTGCATGCTTTTGATGTTCTTTTACCTTTAATAGTTATCATGCTGAAAGAGTTTAAAAACATTTCCCCCCTCCTCCCCTATACTGTTGTTCAGATACTTCACTCTTATTAGCCAACAGTCTACAATTAAGCCTGAGCTTACCTACAGAGAGAAACAGCTAAATGATCTCAGGTTCCTAATATTCTTTTGTAACTATTTCAAAGCTGCACTAAACAAATCAGTCAGAGAGCATCAGCCAAGCAGTCCACCCACGTTCACAACCTTTCTTTACCTAATGATAATTACAAATTGTACTACAGACAGCCTTTAATAAACAGCATCAAGTTTAGAAGGAAGACATCTGTAGGGACCCTTCTGTTGCCATGGAAATATCTTCAGGCCAAGCTGTCTTCAGGTCTAAACATTACCTTCATATTAACCTATTATTATGCTTTTCTTTGGAAATTAGTACAAATTATGGACTAACTCACCCCAATTGGTTTCTTATAAATGATATTAAGTCTGACTCTTAAGCATCAAAGAGCAAGGAGACACAAATGCTACACAATAGAGTAACTTTCTTTAATTGCTGTCAAGCTGAACACTTGCCTGATATTGCAAAGACCTTATTCCTTGAGGTTATGAACATTTTCAGCTTCCACTGACAACCAGGAAAGTTAGGGCTCCCAGCACTGAACTGAGCCCGACAACAACCAGAGCCTGAGTTCCCCTCTGCATTTGCTTGATGGCTAGTTAGTAGTTTACTATTACTTTTTTTTATATTGTTGTAAAAAATTGGATCAAATTTAAATCTTGTCAGCTCACAATATTGAATAGATAATTACCTTTCAAGATTACTGGATTAATATGGTAATAATCATGAACACAATAAATAGCAATAATAAATGACCTAGAGCTTAAATGGTATATAATGATAGGCACAATAACTGTGTACAAGAGACAGTCTGTCTTGCACTGAGGACCTTTTATTCTGAAAGACCTCAAAACATTTTGCAACTATATGCACATAACACCACTGAAATGTAGTCATCTCAAAGGGTAGAAGGTATTAAGCAACTTGCAAACAGCATATAGCATAACAGTGGGATCTTTAACACCCACACAGAACAAACAGGATCTCAGTTTTTAAGATCTCATCCAAAACACACCCACACAGCCAAATATATGGTACTCAATTTACTCATTTYATATTAATGAAGAAATTAACCTCTGCTGGTATACGAACCATTGGTCTCAAAAAAGCTGAGGGTTCCAAGCCTGAAAATTAGATTTCTCATAATTAACCATGACATTTTGATTGCTTCTCTAAAATTAAGCAGGACATAATTGAAAATGTTCCTTAGTAAAACCGTATTCTACATTGTCAATAACTTTTAAACGGAAAATCAGTCAGAAGAGTTTTCCCTAGTGGCTTGAATTGTAACACTTTAAATTTTTGCAACAAAAATTTGATGAGGGACTTTTAAATCATTAAGACCACTGTCCAATGAAATACAGGGAACATCTTAATCAGAAACTGAATGACATAATATGAAAAAAAAAGTTATGAAAGGAATGCCAGGAAATACTAAGTTAAGGCTGCTGGTACATACCTAATATAAATTGTACCTGATACTGAAAAGGTTGTTAGTGGAGTTTCTCAGTTAAAGAAAACCATAACAACATTATTTACTATTAAAAAATAAGCGTACATAAGTAGAGAGCATTTTCTAATACCTTATAATTCTGCCAAATAAAAAAAAAAAAAAAAAGATTTTTCACCAGACTGCCCAGAGTGTGAGCAGTGATTTAGGATCTATTTTTGAAATGTTGACCCAAGCAAAGTTCACAGAAATCCTCTCATAGACCCCAGAAAATTTGTGATTTTTGCTAGGAACTAACAAAGTTCAACCAACAGTTTAAAACTTCCATTTTCAGAATGACAGCAGACCCTTCCTTCTTCCTTAYGTCTTTCTTTCAATCTGTATGTTGTTTTTGATCTTATCCCCATGAAAAAAATCTCTCCTTCACTACGCAAAAGGATGTAGTTTTAGGCTGACTAACCATAAAATTAAAAATATCTGAAAACAGGCCAGCAGGAGGAAAATCTTAACATAAGAAGTGGGCTAGCTAATAACAATACCAGACATGCAACGCCACAGATAAGGAATAAAATCATCACTGTGATCTTTCCGAGAGCAGCATTTGTGTTGCAGCATGATACCACAGGGAATGTAGACTACCATTACCCTGCTGGGACGAGGGGCAGCGATCCCACCTGCCTCAGCTGTTTCTCTTGCCCCATCCTGCTTCTGCCCTCATTCTGGCATAGAAGATCCACCAGGGAACCTCAGAGTTAAACATAACCCTCCTTCTTTCCCTCAAAATGGCGATGCGTGTTTTTAACATCCATCAGTTCTTTGATCCGAGGCACTAGAAACCCTCCTGCTGGAGCATGGGAAGGAGTCGCTTGGGGTCGGTAACACAAGGCCGAAGAGACAAGGGGGAGAATGCTTCGCACTGGCAGCATTCCTGCCTCATGCCATGTGAYGGTGACAGGGAAAGGACAGCGATCCCAACCACACCTGCACTGAAMGCCTAGTGCATTGTCTCACTGCTGGTAAAATATCTCTGTGTGTGCTTAAAGTACATGATCGTGTGCCACCATTTGTGCACAACCCTCCATTCATTCAGTGCTCATGATAAATGGCAACCAGTGAAGGAGATAATGGTTTATATTTGTTATTCCACTATCACGCAGGGGTGCTGGATGATCTGCTTCGTTTGGAAGATGCCATTCAGTCACTTCACGCAATATTAAAGCTCTCACGAAACTCATTCCCTGGAAAATGCAACCAGTGTTCAAGCTTGGCTGAATTCCCCGTGGCTATCTAGACCTACCACTTGAGCCCCAATGCTGAAGCGGAGACCCTGCAGCACGGAGACAGCAGGGACACCACTGACTCTGGGACTTTGTGAGCTCCATTTCTATACCCAGCGGGGCACAGAGGATCTGTACTATTTCTCCTTCCAGCCTTAATCTCTAGAAATCCTCCCCAGCAAGGAAGTGGCCCAGAAGTGAGGCTCCATAGAGGCGGGAGGAAAAAAAAAAAAGAACAAAGCAGATCCAAAATTAGCATTACCAATTAAAGCAGATTCTGCAATAATGCCTGTGATAAACGGCATGGGAGAAAAGGAGGACGAGGGAGATAGACACTAAACATCCTCCACATTTCATAAACTGAAGACGTTAAAGACAAACAACTGAATAAGATTGCAAAGTCGATCACAAAATTTAATTTAAGCTGAATTACATACGAGTGATGCCTGATGAACAGCAGACACAATGAGCGAATCAGAAGAAGGAATATTATTTTTCAATTAAAAAAAGAAAAACAAAAATCTCCGCACATCTTAACTTCAGTCCAGCTCATTAAGAACAATGAGATAATGACAAACAATCTAGTAGCATTTAGCTGTACAGTAAATGATCTCTGGTAGCATTACTGGCTTCACAAAAAGTATATTTGCCAAGAATAATGCATCTATTTAAAGAAACAATCCATAATTCCACTAGCATGTTCCATATATTAAAAATATATTCCTGTGATTTGTGAGTTTTTTTTTTTAATTTCAAAGTACACATAGAAAAGAATTTTTAAAACTTTATACTTTCCATTTAATCAAACCCTGAAGCAATGAAAAAGTGGAAGTAGGYAACCAAAGCAAAAATTGCATTAACAGAATGCCACTTCCTAGGCAAGAGAGCTTCACRTTCAACAGCTTAGCACTGAAAAAGAACTTGCCACTTGATATACAGTAGTTGCGTAATTGAGAAGACTGATGGCAATTAAATCAAGAGATTGCCACAAAAGGTCACATTATTTAATATGCTATAGTCTAGGGCCTTTAAAGAACACTTAACATATGGCACTTCCATTTTTTGAATCAAATTTCACAGAATTTTCTTATATTCCTTATATCAGATCTCTCTCTACAAGGAGTTGCAGAAGGATCTTGCAATACTGTGGCAAGGCAGTAACACGTAATGCATGTGGGAAAACTAACCCTTACTATACATGCACAGTGGTGACCCATACACTGGCCACACACGTAAATGTGGCTGTTCTGGTACCCATCCTGGGGTACTGGGTTATATTACAGCAGTTCTATTCAGAAACAAGACTACTTTTCTTTAAAGGAAGATGCCAGGTTACAGGGTAAAATGTGTTACACATTCTTTCTGAATAGAAGAAAGACAAGGGAGAAGGGGTAAGAGACTTCCTATCTTCCAGGAATGAACTTCAGTTACACCGAGGACTTTGATTAAGATGTCTTCGTGTTCTGGGCAGGAAGTTGGGTTTTTTTAGGTAACATTTTTGGTTTGAGCCAACCACAACTTAAAGCATGGATACTCACTGTAAATACATAATGGATGACAACATTAATGTCTGAAGAGACCTTGAAGCTACTGAGAACAGCTGTCTGAGAATATCAGCTCAACCACATTAGGACGTGTTACCACATTAGGAATTAGCACAGAGGAACAAAACAGAAAACATCGCTGTATGACTGAATAAATCCAACATGCACTGTGTAGGTCTGGTTCTCTCTGTGGGACTCAGTTCCTCTAACTTGTGATACATACTTGACCCCTAAGTTTGAGCTGGTCATTCATGCACCCGTCCTACCTACTGGAGAGAAACTGGAACACCAGACAATAATTTGTCTTGCCTATCTTAGAGGCATAGGGTTACTAGTTCAGACTTTCATAGCTAACTTTTAAATACCCAGCTTAGTGAAGAAGAATCCCACATCTGTTATTTTAAAAGTTATGGCAGAACTGAAAAAAATACAAAAGGCTGTAAGGATAATCTGAAAAACAAACAGCTTCCATCCAAGGAGATATAAAGCATATAATACACTTTAGCTTGGGAAAAAGATGACTGAGGTCTTCTGATAAAGGTCATAAAATCCTGATTGACATGTTAACTGTTTCTCACAGCATAAATACAAGTGCAAATAGCAGACAATAGCTGTAAAATAAGTGAAAATTAGTAGTTTTTCATGTAACATCTCCACTTACTGAATTTATTGCCATAGGTATTCTGGAAACCAAAAGTGTGAGTTAGAAACAGATTAAACAGGTTCACAGGGAAAAGTTCATCTGTGGCTATTAAATGCAATGGTCCAAATACAACAATGAACTTAAAAATGACCTAAAAACTGCTGACTGATAGAAGTTATAAACAGGGAAGAATCATGCAACATATGCCAGCTGTTTTTTTAATCTTCCCTTGCATGACCTGTTGGAGTCCTCCCGTTGGAGTGTGTGGCTATAGGGGCCTTTGGCTTGACTCACTATGTCAGTTATATGCTAAATAAATCAGCTAATTCCTATCCCATTCCATAGAGACAAATTTAGAACTATAAACTGTTTCAATGCACAGTATGTTTCACCACATACCACACACAAAGATTTTTTTTTTGGTTGTCAATTCAGATACTCTGAGAATTGCATCACTCTAAATAACGCACCTGGTATTCAGTTAGATGCCATTTGGCTACACATCTAACCAAAGCATTCTCACCGTCATTTTTCAAATAATAAAATCACGCAAGGGATGGTTTGATAAAAGAAGTATGAAATGAAGTAGGTTCTTCCTTCAATACGGGTTTGTATTTTTCTGCATCACTGTGAGGGCAAGGGTCATATTGTTGTGCCTCCACAGGTTGAAGGTGAGGTTTTTTCAATGGCTTAGGATTCAATAAATGTTACATGGCAGTAGTGAATTTGGAGACTGCTATTCCCCATGTCACCATTTGCCCCACTACCTATGAATGAGGCCATCTGATACCTGCTGTAGAAGTTATTCAGGCATCAACATGGTAATAGAGCCTTACAGAATCTTTATTCTGGAGTTGAGCCACTAAAAGACAAGAACTGTACTTGGATTTAGGAACAGTGGTGAAATTTGCAGGGCTGACGGCTAGACTTTGAGCATGTTTTTATTTTTAGACTGAGGGAACATGACACAGTCAGTACAACATAGTACAGATAAGACTTCACAGTGTTAGATTTAGAGCTAATTTTTCTTATTAGGACCACAAAGTTCATTCAAACATTACCTAGCGCAGCATACCTCTCGCAGCAAAAAAAGCAGCAAAACTAATATCTGTATTTTGCAAAAAGCACTAACTTTGTGTTCCTATCAGGGTGCAATGCAAGCTGTTGTTTTCTGTCTATGAACTCTTTATTGACTCAAAGGCTGGTTAACCTAGATAMACTTTCTTCCATCCGTTCTTCCTTGACAACTGAACTCAGATAAGGTTTTCCAGCTAAAAACTGACCAGATTAAAACGTTCAGGGCATTCATGATAAGAGTGCTTTCCTTGGCCGAGCAGAGCCCAACCTCTTCTCTCCCCTGCCCCAAGCTTAAGGGAAGCCTGAGTGATGAAAAGTTCTTTTACTTCCTCAAGGTCAGGCTTGAAGTGGTGGGTAACAGTGAACTAAATGATTTACTTGGGAGGAGACACACTCAGAATTCAAAATAAGACTGAGCCTTAACTGAAGCAGGACCATAATGAATACATTTATCTGTATCTCATATGAAGATGTTTTTTAGAAAGCTTCAGTTTAGACAGTTTTTGCCTAGAGCAAATTGATAAGTGAATTTTATAAAATATCTATATGAATACACTAATGTGCTACAGATAAACAAAATACTGAGAATAGGAAATGCATAATAGGAACAGTATTTTTATTCATATTGAAGCTCATACTGAAAACCCTGGACACATGCAAGTGTTCAAAACCCAGTAAGCCTTTATGCGGTGTGAAACAGTATCACTGGCCAATCAGTAACTACCTTATTCAAATTAATAATTGATTTTTAAAGCTGATCTGATCAAGTATCCCCTGCAATTAGTTGATGACCTTCAATTTTAAGCCATACCACTGGCACCTAACTGGGCTCTAACCAGCTTAACGCATCACAATTTTGTGCTTGGTGCATCATTTTCAGGTTACTAAGCTGAAGTTACAAAGATGGTGAGTTTCTTCATTCAAGTTCCATTCAAGTTCCTAAGGTACATACTAAAATCATATTAACACTGTATTATTATTCATTAATAATGAAATATATATATAAATATATCACTGTGGACCAAATGAAATTACATCATGGGTCATACCTAGACCTCRAGCTATAGATTCTACTGTTGTTCTTGCAGACAGCAGTAACAGCTGATTCTTTACATACAGAAGAGAAAAAATATATTGTTTGGAGTTTGTTTTTTCTCCACATCTATAAGGAAAAGGATCAGTCATCATGTTTCTTCAGGGTAAACTTGCAAGTGATCTGATCAAGGGCACAGTCAGGTTTTATAATAGCAAACAAAAGTCAGGAGGAGAAACCATTCCTATTTACAGTCTCACTAACTCAAAAATGAACACATCCCATCTATAGAATATCCTGAAGAAGGAAACATGATGTAGATTAAGCTTCCCTCCTCAATCCTATCTTTGAAACTATGTGAAACAAAAGCCTCAGAATGCTTTGGCTTCCTGAAATGTCCTGGGGTAATCAGTAGGGCGTCAAAATAAATAATGATACTCTCATACCATTGTTTTTGCTCAGTCATGCCAGGATGATCTTCCTGTTTCATGTGAGATAATGATGCAATAAATCTTAACAGATCTGTGCCACTGCACTCCTTTTTCACATGACATGCTCCAAGATTTCTCACATACAGATACATCGCCCTTATAAACAAAGGCCTTGATCCTGCAAGTCCTTGTGCAGCTCGAAAGGTTGATGTATTCCGTTCCCAGAAACAGCRGAAGCTACACAGAGGCACCATTAAGGATAAGCATTAGACATAGTTCTCCACAGTGTTTGCAAACTGCCATTTCTTTGCATGCCCAATCCCTCATACTGAGAGAAAAAGCTTTAAAAAAGCAGCAGCAGATTCTGCCATAAAAACAGGGTTGCACAGAAAGCTCTGCATCATTGTAACAATGGCAGCCCAGGCTGTAGCATGGTTCTGTTATTTCACCTAATGTAACTTAGCAGCCCTTTGCTAGAGTCAATGAAGCTTTGTTCATCCATTCAACACCTGCAAACTGCACGATGAAGCCGAAAGCAGGCGTTTCATCTATGCGGCATGACTAAGAGCATAACCCATGAGTTAGGGTAAGACTCAGCCAACCCAATAGCTTTACTGCCACTGAGAGCTTACTGCCACTCTTCCCCTGTCTCGCACACCCCTTCTGCTTTGAGTCTGCTCTGGCATTTGTCTGGTCCCTCAGAAAGCYAGAATTATTTGTCATTTTTTTCCCCAGGCTACTTTTATGCCAGAGTGGCAATCTGACCTAGCTCACCAACGGGGTCACACAAATGCCACTGACAGCTTGGGGATGACAGTCAAGGAGGCAGGGAAGGGAGAGGGAAAAAGAAAAGAAAGAATAGGACAGCCTTTCCAAACCATAGCGCTCTGTGCCTGACCCAGCTTCTACTAAAATTAATGGTAAGACCGTTACTATGAGGAGCATTAAATCTTATAAAGATTGGTGAGTACCCCTGTTGACCTTCCTCCAACATAAGCCACTGAATACTTTTATTCAGCCAGTTTGCTAAAACAATGGCTTACATTGCCAGAAAAAGCAAAGATCATCACCTAAAACAACAGCTCAGACAGGTGGAAGAAGAATCTCGTTAGCTGGTGCCATAAGGATGCTGCGTCTGTGAGAGGAACAGCAGAAAGAATAGGGAAGTCGGGAGAAAAAGCAGCAGAGAAGCATGAAGCATTTGCACCAGGGCAGTTGCACAGCGGTGTATGGCAGAGGTATCTGGCCAAGCTGGGGCCCAGAAGCAGGCTAGCTGCAGTGGCACAAAACTCAATGGGGGCTAGTTTACCCTGAGATACTCCTTACTAATGCAGTTTGGCTGCTTTCAATACCAGAGCTGGGAGAAGTGCCTGAACTCTAAGACTGGGAGTATTGCCCTGAAAAAAGCTCACCGCCTGAATGCTGCTTTAAGGGCCCTAGAGCTAAAGGATGGAACTGCCTTGCATTGCTAATTCCTCCTGCAATCCACGAATGAATCCAGGATTTCAGATAAAGCTTCACTGTCTTTTTTTTTTTTTTTTTTTAAAGTCAGGAGGTTTTGCAGAGCTACAGCCTAAATGCAAATAAGCACATGCCCAACTTCCAGAACACTTGGCTATCAGAGTTTAGAAACAAACAGTTATAACAAATGTCAGCGTTAAAATTCTTCTCAGTGTTTTCACATTGTGTTAGAAGAGACAAGAAAGACAGAAAGCAAATATGCTAGTCAGATATTTAAACGGAAGATTCAAAATGCTTATTATGGAAAAAAAGACTTGACGTTGTTGTCTGACTTTATCAGTTGCTCCCAGAAGAATGTGTGCAGTGTTCACGTCAGTGTGCTTTCGTGGGTTTGGTACTGGCACCCAACACCACACCGTATACGAACGCTTCCCAGGTTAACAGATGGGCACAGCAGGATGTGGTAAAGGACAGCACAAAGCTCCTACAGAGATATTCCCAGTGCAGAAATTCATAGGGAGACAGTGATGGTCAATTATTAAAAATAATGTAACCCTTTTTTTCCACAGGGTGTATTTTTTCTTAAAATTCCCACTCAGCAGTTATTCATTACCTTTTTTCTCCTGTTAGAGAAATTACTCTGTTGGCATGGCAACATATTCCCACCCTGAAATTCTCTCCGCGAGCCTCCCTTCAGGTTCAGAAGACTGTGAATATCACTGATCCCTTTTCGCCCTTTCATGCCATTACCGTCCACACCCTGTTCCTTCGAACAGTGTTTTAATTAAATTGCATTTGGCGTCCATGGGTGCATGCAGTCATCTTGTTTTCTGATGAAAGCATTCTGCAATGRAGCTAGGGACTAAGCTGCGGTTCCAGAAGCACGGGTTCAACGTAAAGTGCTACACCTAAACATACAGGGGAACCGGTGTRCATTCAGTTATTGACCTGTTCCATGCATCCTTTGAGATGAAAAATTACTAACTGGGGGAAAAACATTTTTCCTCCTTGAAAATAAGGAAGGCAAGCCCATTACATGCATCATTTTTCAACAGAAAGTTATTTTAGCATAGTATGTACTCAAATAAAGTACATTTGCTGATGTAACTTGCACTCACCATTAACTACTGGATAACAAGCAATAACTTGTATCTTTTTAGAGATTATATGGTTCTAGAAATYATTTGAATGGAATCAAGAAACATTAAAAAATCATGGTACAGAGCCAACGATACACTTTGGCTCCTACATATTTCATAACATCCTCAACTTAATACTAAGATTAAAAATTAGCCTAGAAAGACTTTTTAAAATTCTCTTCTCCTTTACAAAAATCTCTTGTTGAAGATTTAAAGGAAATAGATTTAGTTTTAATAGTAGATTTAAAACAAACTGAAGGATAAACATCACATCTGACGTGTATTACATTAGTCTGCCTTAAAAAGCCAGGAAACTTGATCTGGTTGATTTCTTCCAATTATTTGAAGACTTCTATACATCTCAGTAGCTCTCAAGATTATAATAGCACTTTTTATAGATTTAAGGTTCAGTCCCACATGATGCTCTGGCACCAAGTCAGTGCCATGATTATATAATAACACTTCTTCTGTTCTTAAATATTAAGCAGGTGCTTATCTTCTCTGCTGAACTGGACTTTGAATATTCGGTACTTTTCAAGAACAAGTCCACAGCCTGCCTCCACTGTGGACCAGATGTATCACACTCTGCCAATGTAACTTGGATTTACTTTATTCTGAGCGCTGTTTATTTTTAACTTAATGTTTGCAGACAGGAACTTACCGATATCAATGTTAGAGAAGTGAAAGTGCTTTTCCATAATCCATTTAAACATACCAAATTTCTGGATAAACCTGCTGTCTTATTTTTCAGTCTTTGTGAATTATTTGATCATATTCTCTCAACAGTAAGGTTCCAATCTAGTCAGTGAAAGCAGATAAAACTCAAGGAGTACTCCTGGGTAGGCTAGAAACACTTAGGTAGTTTAAAACCAGGAGTAAATTAATGCTTAGGCATTCAATACTAACAACATGCTTATTTATTTTATGTTTACAACTGTCTTAAATTTGTCATTTATCACATCAGTATTCTAAATGGTTATTTAGAAAAAAAATTAAGTGCACTACATGTTCCAAGTAAGTCATTCAGGCTGAATCCATTTAAGAAAACGAATGTGTATAGAAATGGAGGAAAACTAAACTAGAGTTTCGATGAGCCAAACTATGTACCATTTTCCAGGAGCTAAGATAAGTAACACATACCTTCCCACTCCAGATTCCTTTTTAGTTTATACTGCAAAAACAAATATTATTTAGAAGCCAAGAAGAATTGTCTTGGCTTCTGTTCTATCTCTATCTGCTGTTTTTAAGCTTTCTAGCTCAAAAATCAATAATGCTTTCTTTGCCATGTTTACATGGCATGTTTTAACTTGCAGATCATATGGAATAGTGGATGCTGCAGATYTAACAGTTTATACCTATGCGCTAAACTAGATATGTGAAACAACCTGAATTTAGAAAGAAAAACACTTAAAAAAAATTTTCCCCTAAGGAATCCTCTCCGAGCTCTGATTTAGAAGACGGCCCCATGCATGTCTGAATCAGCACAGCTCAAGGAATAGTTAACTGTAGACAGGGAGCTTCCCAAACCAATGTTTTGCCATAAAAATCATAGTGCAGAGCACTACTCCTACCTGCACAGGGGTTTTTTTTAAACCCATAAGTCATTAATGATGTTAGTACTTTACCTGTTTTGATTCAACAATGTATAGAGATATCTGAACACAAGCTCTAAGTATGCTACTAAACATAAGGTTGTCACATGAGGTTACTAAACCACRTTGTTCCACAATACACAGTAGTCACAGGAATAAAAAATATTTCGCATTTCACTATGTTCTGAATGCCACAGCTTCTGTTCTCTCCAGAAACAGATAGCTTTTACAATGATCCCTAAAAATCCATCAATCTGGACTACTGTGACAAATGGGAAGATAAATCAAGGATCTATCACGGAGAACACTCTGCCACCTCTATCTATATCATTACATCTTACGTTCTTACTCCAGTCTCAGCATGGCAGTAGGAGGTACAAATTTAAGGTTTTACAGGTCAAAACCCACACCACAACYTCCAGATATTGAGCTCAAAGAATAGTAGCAACATGCAATACTAAACATAAAATCTTTTAAAAGACAAAATCATGAGTGGCCCCCAGTCTGCAGACTGACAGACACTGGAGATAGTATCAAAAGTAGTATTACTGCAAGCTAGCTTTATTCTTAAAGTTTCCTTAGGCAGATGCTACTCTAGTTGCTAATATATGGGAGAGAAGAACCTGTCATCCAATCCACTATGGTCATTCTTATATTTTCATACAGCCTCATACAGACTAAACCAAAATGGTCACTATTGCATGAGGAAGGAAAAACAGATTGAGGCTGTGGTAATCAATGGTAGCTTTGGCATAATGACCTTGAAGTAGTGGAGTTCAAGACCTGAGGAGAGTGAGGAAAGACAATAACAGAGACACCGTCCAGATCCTGGACTACAGGAGAGCAGATACTTTCAGAGAACTTGTATGCAGAATCCCATGACAGGCAGCTCTGAAGAGCCAAACTGTCAGATCTTTATAAACAGCATAATTGAAATGCAGGACTAGTCCAACCCAATACTCAAAAAAGCAGGCAGATGTGTCAGGAGATCAATATGGCTAACATGGAAGACATGAAGGATCTCTACTGCAAAAAGGCAGTATAGTAGGAGGTGGAAGTAGGGACAGACTACAAAGGATGAACATAGAAACCCTGCCTAGGCAGGCAGCGATGGTGTCAGGAAAGCCAGAGCTCAGCTGGAGTTCAGGCTTGCAGGGGGTGTCAAAGGCAACAACAACAGCTTCTACCACTACATTAGTAGTAAAGGGCTGGGCAAAAAAAAATGTGTGCCTGTGGCTGAATGGGGTCTGAGATTTAGTGACAGGAAGACTGGTGGAGGCTGAGGCACTCAGTGCCTTCTGTGCCTCAGCCTCCACCAGCAAGACCTTCTCCCAGGCCTCTGTACTTAGAGGCAGGGTTCAAGGAGCAAAGGAGCCAGCACCTGTGGATGAGGCTYCAGTCAGGGATTACTTGAGAGGACTTGACCCACACAAGTCCACGGGACCCAACGGGCTGCATCCACGGGTGCTGAGAGAGCTGGTCAATGTCCTTTCAGCACGTTCTCTATCATGTTTGAAAGGTCATGGAGACTGTGGGAGATCCCTAATGACTAGAAGGCAGCAAGCGTCGCACCCATCTTCACAGAAGTCCGAAAGGGTGATCTGGGGAACTACAGGCTGGTCAGCCTCCCTTCAGTCCTTGGAAAAATCATGGAGCGAGTCCTCAGGGAAGACACTTCCGTGCCCGTTGAAGGAGGTGCCTGGGAACAGTGAGCATGGATTCACCACAGACAAATCATGCTTGGCCCACCTGATTGTCATCTGCAACAAAATGACATTATCATCTGGAGGGGTGCACAATCAGAGGGGCAAAAAAACAGTTGGATGATCGGGCTCAGAGGGTTGTTACTCATGCCCTGTCTTCAGGGCAGTAACAAGAAGAGTACGGCAGGGGTCTGCCCTGGGACCTGTCCTGTTCAACATCATTACCAGGAACGCAGTGCACTCCCAGCATGTTTGCAGATAACACCAAATGGGGGGCCCAGTCAATACACCCAAGGGCAGGGCTGTCACCCAGAGGGACCTTGACAGGCAGGAGGAAGGTGCCAACAGCAACCTCATGATACTTAATGAGAACAAATGCAAAGTCCTGCTTCCAGGAAGGAAGATCCCCTGACAGGGATACAGGCTGGGGACTGACAGGCTGGGGAGCAGCTCTGCAGAAAAGGCTTTGCGGTTGTAGGGTCAGCGAGATGAACTTGAGCTGGCAGTGTGCCCTGGTGTCAAAGACAGCAAGAGACTGCAGGGGAACTAATCATCAGGCTCCCATTAGCTAGGGGGAAGTCAGGAATGAAAGAGAACCAGGATCTTCACAGTGGTATAGGACAGGAGGATGAGAGACAGTGGATATAAGTTGAAATGAGAAAGTTTTTGACTGGATATAAAAAGAAACTTTTCCCCTGTGAGGACAGTCATGCAGCAGAGCAGGTTGCCCAGAGAGGTTCTGCAGTCTCTGTTCTTGGAGTTTTTCAAGACCCACCCGGACAAAGCCCTGAGCCACCTGATCTGATCTCAGAGCTGCCCCTGCTTTGAGCAGGAGGTTGGACTGGAAACCTCCTGAGAACCTTTCCAGCCCTAATTAGCCAGTGATCCTATGAACTGTATACACATCATATTTATATTCAGACTATTCTCAGTTTCTGTCATATGACCAAAATATGTTGTCACAAAACACTTGTATTATAAAATCAGTAATAAATTGTCTAGTAGGCTATAGGATATTATATAATTGCATTATGAATCATTTGATCTAGCTAATGGTACCCATTCCTATCTTTCCCTCACACAGTAAAAAGTTGTCCCCCTCACCAAGAATTCCCTGTTCTACAATACAAAACAGAAGTTTACGATTATGCTTCTATTGGAGTACACCTGTCTGATCACAAACAGCTGTACAGTATTAAAAGAGCAAAGCAGAGAAACCCAGCAAAGAGGACCAGGAAGCATTTGGAGTTATTCAGGCACACAGTGCTTAAGAACTGTCAAGCCAGAATATGACTAGGCTGTATCCAAACCATCTATCTGGCAGAAAGCAATCAAAAAAAAACATCAGACAGAATGTGGCAAATGATGTGAAAGGGCTTCTACAGAATTAAAAACATAACCCAGAGTATCCGTAATGCAGACAGCAGAGGGTGATGCTGCTGTCTTTCAAGGGCAAACTGGTGCAAATACTAGGAAATTCCCCAGTAACTTTCACCTACACCAACAACACAAGCTCCACAAACAGAATCAGACATGAAGATCAAAGCTGAAGTCAGTGCCTCAGTATTAATATTGATCTCTAGTGTATATTATGAAATTAAGAAACAGATACTGGACACAAGCCTACAAATGCTGTAGCTGTCTGAAGAGATGGGACTGAGATGACAGTGACGTGCATCTGTGCCGGCATTCCCTAAAGGAAGCCAAAAGTCGAGGTGTTCAGAAGAGGCAGGGCTGGTTGGAGTGATCTGACAACACTGCACCACAACGGTTGCCAGCCTTTTCAGTGAGCAAGCCTCACGTGAGAAGATCCACCGTCCTCCCTCGGGTGCGTCGCTGGGCCCAGCTTGCCTCCRCCTGCCTACCTGAAAGAGTCGTGACTCCTTTGCAGGACCAGGATCCAGGGGCTGGCCTAGACGCACATCAGGTGGCCCCGCGTGGAGATGGCACAGGTCTCGCTGTGCTCGGTGCTTCATTCCTAACGTGCTTGTGCAACAGTCTCACTGGCTGAGAAGCAGAGAGAATGACCTGCAAAAGCAGGAAAGGACCAAAGCCTTCYTTCCTTCTTGTTAGCTTTTTCTGTAATTCCTATGATTTTCTGACACACTGAAGCGATGCAACCAACAATAACATTTGTAAAAGAATGCCTGTGAAAGCAGATGTGCCTAAATAACAGTTTATTAAATACTCATCCTCCCAGCATGAAATAAAGGGGGGAAAAAATCAAGAAAACAAGATCCTTAAAGTAATTTATGTAAGGGCTCATCTCCACAGAGAGAAATAAGGAAAAAAGCCAATAATGATAAAAAATATATAGCTCCTTCAGTACTTCCCAGCAGGATACAGAGCAAGAGTAAAATATACATTAAAAAGACTATAATGCAACCTCAAATAGAAAAAAGAGTTAAAGAACACCAACAAAAAAATGAAAACAAGAAGTAATCTTGTCTCGTAACAAAAAATAACAATTAAAATAATTTTGGTAATAGCATAAGATAGTGGAGTTTGTATCATGCTGCTGAAATGCTCCATGATATTATAAATTATTGAATTAGATTGGCCCATGTTTATTTTTCTTAAGCTAGCTAGTATATACAAATAATAATAATGTACACTTATATAGTACTTTTCACTTCAAGCATCTCAATGTCCTTAAAGAAATAAAGTATAGCAATTATCCAAGTGAGAAACAGAAATACAGAGGGATTTCGCTTCACACTGAGTCAACACAAAGGGAAAGGACTAGAGCCCAATCACTTTTTGCTTCCATTCTGAACATACCAACAGGTTCTGCTGATCGAAATACAGATCATCAAAATGAAGTGGCTACTCTAATGAGCATTATAAACAAATACCTGTGAGTAAAACAAAACAAAATGTAGTGATTAACTCTTTTAGGTGCAAAATGACTAGAAGATTTTGTGATTCACAATTATTTCACTGCAATGTTTCAGTGGAAACCATTCCCAATAAAGAACTCTGAATGAGTAGGAAGTTACCATGCATCAGCAGATGTGCATTACCTACCTCCATGCATAATCACACACAATGGTGGTAAGTGTGAGGCAGTTCAAGGTAGCTTTCTTGTTAATAAAACAGGGATTACCTATCTCACCTTTATTGATTTCTTCTTATGAACACACGGACTACATTCTTTTGGAGCCTATTAAATTTCTTTTCAGCTGCAGCCTGAATTAAACTTGAGATGCCATACCAAATAAGTTAAAAGACAGGAAAAGTACCTGCTTTTTAGATGCCAATAATTGTTTTGTATGAAGTATAAAATCACATTACTGTATTTTATAACTGTATTGCACTGCTACACAAAAGAGAAGAGACCTGTGTTCAGTTCTAATGTAGAAGTGTAACAAAATTTTAGAGTATAGTGCTATGTATCAATTCCACTCTTTTGAGTACAGCARTACTCTCATGGCAGGATGAAAAGATCAAAAAACTGTATAACACTGTTTCCCAAAACTACATCAAAATGAAAGTGAAGTCATACATGTCGGATTCCCAAATGGAATGTAACATAGAGCACATGCAAGCGTCACTAGAACCAGGGTTATCAGGGGAAGGGGTATAAGGGTAGATGTTTGAGTTGAAAATTTTTCAAACCAATTTTTTGATATTTTCAACTATTTTTAAGGCACCATCAGAAATGCTGACCTTTCATACTTCAAAAAAGTGCCTATAAAATGAACTCCTTTCAACCAAAAATATGGAATAAGAAATTCAGAGTAAAAGACAGGTATACAGCTTGGATGTTCCCTACTTCTTGTTCTTTCTAGCTAGAGTTTCTCGGCTGAATATATCTTCCATGAGGCCATGAAAATCCCACCATAAGCCTCTGGTAACTGAGCAAGCTGAGAGGTCATGCATTATCAAAAATGTGGACTGTCCTCAAGGTGAGCCCACAAAATAATTGAAAGGGGACAGAAGTCAGCCAAACTACAATCTAATGACACACTCAGATACTATTCTCAAATCAAAGGGTCGACCTTCCTTCTCCCAAAGTCAACATTTCTTAGAGTCCATATAAACACACAAAGTTATCAGGTCATACATTTTATGCATATGATACATTGCATAACAATGATTTAAGCACAGAACCATAACAGTATTCAGTTGTGCTGATTTATGGGTAAAATCACACATTTGCTTTTGAAACTCTCCCCAGCCTGGTATATATAATCTTATACCTACCCTCTACCAAATACATCCTCATAAAATCTCCTTTCTATATGTGAAATCATTTTATTGGTTGTCCTTCTATCATGATATAGTCCTCTTTCTGTCTTGTTAGTGTTTCTTAAACGTGAGCTGTTTGGAGCAGAGACCTTGCTTTGCTTCACTCATTTTCAGCTTGCTATTACATTCTTTGTGTGTATGATCATTGTTATCTAAAGATGTCCATTAAAAGGGTGTCTAAACACACTTTCAACTAGTTAAACTAGGGATATCCAGGGATTGTCCTTTTATTCTTTATTTGTACCATGCCCAGCACAATGGAGTCCACATCCACAACTGAAAACCCTACATGTTACTACAACACAAACAATAAACAATACTAGATAGAAAAAGGACTATATTCCCTGCAGTGCTCTCTAACGGCTGACTTAACTGCCTAGAAAAGGAAAGCAATGGCAGACAGCGGTCAGTAAATTAAGTCTCAGAGGATCTGGGATCCTTCTCTTACTGAGAATTTTAGACAGCCTCATACATCTTACAACCCCACCTGCAGTTTTATATCTGTAAACTTGGTTAACTTGGCAAAAAGGCTGCCTGGCAAGTGTGATAGAGAGTAAGTGAGTATGCTGAGCTGTTTAAGCAATCATTTCATATTAGTCCTAAACATATTACCCTTCTATAGCACTTTTGAGTCTGATCCTGTGGAAAAAAATCCCAAACAAATAAACTGCACTCACAAACATGGTGCTAAAAATCCTTAGTTCTTTTCTGTATGAGGGGAAGGATTGACTTCAAAAGGAATAAGAAATATGTGCAACATTGGAAATATGGAGTATTCAGTCTTTAGGGACAAGTCTGTAAGACAAAAGACAGCACTGCACAGATCTCCCCAAACAGGTTGGCTTGGGTCCCAGAAGCCCTAAAGCTGTCTCTGGAGGTAGTTTCAGGTGCAGTTAATCAGCTCTAACTACAGGTCTTTGACAAAAGGTGCACCCAGGATCTTCTTCCCACCCTTCCTCTATCCATACATACGATTTTGCAATAGTGTGGCTGCCAGGATGTATACAGTAATTTCTTTTCTCACCAGTTGACCCAACTCACCCTGGTGTTACACAGTCACTAGCAAGGGATACAGCAAGAATGCCAGACCAAGAGCAAAGGTGCAGGAGATGGCTACCTTTTATGTAGCATGTGAACTGCCACCTAACATGAAATAGCACCTGCAATATTTTTCACCTTGTTGTGCTTCACTTGGCTAATTAATCCAGCTGATGTAGCTATGATGCTTCTGGGCTGTAAGCATATTCCTAGGCATATCGCTGCTGTAACCTATAGGTGCATCTCCTTGTGAGGAGCCAGTTTAGATATGTCTCATGCAGCATTGCATCACACCCTGTAGATATGTCCTAACTGGTCTTTGGGAACAGATCTTGAGYTCTTTCTGAAGATCATCATCTATTTATGGCACTGTAGAGTAATGAATCATATTGGCTGTATTTCTAACACCGCAGTAACATTCCCGGAGTATTGCCTATTGTAAGATGAAGGAAAATAACAGAAAGCAAGAAGGGCTAGCGTCTGTGCAGAAGGGAATGATACATGTACACTGTCCATATGTTGGCTGTTTTCCCAGAGCAGTAGAGCTAAACATGAAGTATCATTTCAGAAACATCAACAAAAAAAATTAGAACTACTTGGGTAAAGCAGAGATTCACAAATTACAATTGGAAATAATAAAAGTATGTTTTCTTCTAATAACACAAAGAGTGTATGCAAGCCAAAAGAATCAACATAAAACAATTTCCAATACAGTCAAAGGAGCAAGTTCTGCTACCGCAACTACTCTCAATGGCATTTCAATAGGCATTTTTGGAAATCTTTGAAAATAAAATGGACTTAATTACCTGGGCTGAAGTGGAACTGACACATTTATGCATATAACAACATAGGCATGCATAGCATTCTGCAGACAGGAGATGACAAGATAATTTGGCTACAGAGGAAATACACGAGAGAACAATATTGGCTTGTTAGAAGGTTTCGTCATTTTAGTCATTCTTTTCATAATTCAGCCATGGTCAGACATGGGAATGGAGATGGATCAAGCAGAAGCAGGACTGGATTCAGAATAAAATATGTAATCTTCAAGTAATAATTTAAAGGAAGGCAATGAAGTCACAGGAATGGACAAGATTACAGATCTGGAAAAAAAAAGCTGCTGAAAACTGTAAGTACATTATTCTCTGTCTTAGAGGATTAATTGGGGGACCTACTCAAAAGCTTCAAAAAGGTGGCAAAAATACAAATCACACCAATATTTTGTTTTATATTGTAAAATACTCCCACATAAAACACAGAGCAAGTATGATGGAGTACTTGGGACACTTATTGCTAATCACGTAGCTTCATCAGAGTGTGGTGCATCTAGAAATGCAAAAAAAMCCCTGCCTTTTAACAAAGACCTATGGCCTGACTCTGGAAATACTTAAGGAAGTAAAACTTCATGTGTTTGAGCAGGTCAGAGACATTTACAGATTTTTAGGAACYGGGCCACATCAGCTGCAATGACCAACAAGACTTTCATACTTCATATTGAAGCCAGTCAACACTTTACATCCTATCTTATTGTTCGGAGCCACCAGCTAGTAAATTCATTGGACACTCTGTATTAACATTTGAATTAGTCCTTCATACATTTCAGTAAGAAGGAGTATTTGTTTTCACAACATTTTTTGGCACAACCAAAGAATAAATATTTTTTCCTGCTGGAGTACTTTATCTTCACCTATACCAGGAGGGACCCCCTTCTTGATATTCTTCTCTGAAGCTGGTTATCAACATACAAAAATTTATTGCAGACCAAAAGATCCAAAGCAGTAGGTCACTGGAGAATATTAAATGATAAGCAAATTCACATTTCTAAAGTAATTCTACCAATTTATTAGCAATGCTAGCTCCTGTTCCACAGTAGGGGAGGTAATAACAAAGCCTTGTTAAAGGGCAATGCGATATCTTTTACGTAATGGCTTTTTTCATTTGTGATAAAGTCATTAAAGMAGCACTGTATCTTCTTGAGGCCTCAAACAATAGTCTGCATTAAATCTCCTGTGCAAAAATAAGGACAGTAGTTCACCAGAAAAATAAGCATCTGTTCTGGCTAATGGTGATGGCCTTCTAAAAATCATTAAACTGTTCTAAATTGGTGATGATACAACAAAGCAGAACTGTTTAACTTTTTTCAAAGCAAAAAAAATCCATTTCCCTTGTAAATACTTCTTTGTTCCAAATTTGTCCAATAACCTATATCTTATATGGCATGTTTCTCTTTATGAAGCTGCCTAATTTCCATTCTCCCACAATCATCAGGCTTGAATTTAATATTTTTTAAACTCAGGTTGGTAAAAGTTTGAATTCACTCCAGTGATGCAGGCTGTAGCTCTTGGGTCCTGCCTACCTCTCTGTAGTCACAGATTTGAAGGAAAGCTAAGCCTGGTGCTTCAGGCATAGCTGAAATACAGGCTTGAACTTCAATTTCTTGTCAGTCTAAACTAGAAACTTGTCTATTTTGCAGTGGGAGTGGCTCGTACAGCTTCGTTCTCCAAGGCCAATCCCAAAATTTCAGCTGAATTACACTTGCTTCTTTTGCTTATTCCTTCTCCTGTGTTTTAAATCCACATTTGCTTGTTCCACATATGCAACGCTTCTGCAGCATTAGGAGAGAGATGTTATTTAAGAATTTTTTTTAAAACTGCTTTTCAGAGATATCAGCCCAGATCTGAACACAATGTAAGATCGGGTGAATCATGATACAAAACAAAACCAAACAATCTCCTAGCAAGGAAATCAAAGGYCCTGGAGCTCAAAGCAGAGATGATGGGGAAGTTGATTGAGAACAGCATTGCCTACACTTATTCTAGCAAGCAAAAAGAGTGAGAATCCCAGCAGGAAACACAAAAGCAACACCAGAATAATGGATTGATTGCCTAGCCTGGTATCAAAAATACATCAGAAAATGTCAGTCGGTTCATGAATTTGCTCTGCTCTCAGTTCCAGCTACATCCTGGGAGCTCTCTATTAGCCAGGCAGTCAGTGGACAACACCAGGTGAGGAGCAGGTTACCAACGCAGCACACAGACAATGGATGTCTAATTTTATGAAGTGCACATGGTCCTATGGTGCCTATTTCACCACAGTCATATACCACCAAAGGTAACTGGAGAATCAGCTTAAGGTAATGGCTGGTTCTATTTATATTAGGATTTTTTTTTTCTTCTTGTGCTTCTATCTTGGGGGAGAAGGGGTATAAGGAAGGGGAGCGCTATTTCTTTTTGTGCTTTTTATTCCTATGTTGTCACGTGACTAATGACCACTGGTCATTTTACATAGGTTGCTAACTAGTGATATTTTCTACTACTTAAGTCAATAGCCTGCTGGGTTACTGGTTCACAAACAATAAGGAGAGATGCATGAATTTCAAGAAAAGCTTTTAATGAAGTCCCAGGCTAAACGTGCTGTGTTAACTAGTAAACTCATGAAATTTTGAAACAAACTGAATCCCTGCAGTACAAAAGGACTCAAATGCCATGGTCATGATATCTGCTGAAGTAATCCACCCAGACAGCATTTCACACTTAATGCCACTATGATAACTCACATTTGAAGCAAGGATGTAGGCATTTAGCTTACTTCCCTCGTGGTCTTGGAGTCAAACCCAAAATCACAGCAATACCTTCTGGCTGAGGCTCTTTGCCAGTAATCCAGCACTGGTGCCAACTGATCCAGAGAAAATCTCTGCACTTTTGCTTCCAGTACGTTGACATCATAGAAACATGAAGGGGACTGGGCACACTGGCCCCCCAGCAGATTTTAGGCAGTACCAGCCTGCCTTCAGTCCTCCAAGTGCACACTATTGCCTCCACACAGCTGTGCAGTATGCAGCTGAACTCTCCTCCATGCATTGCTCTCTCATCAGGCAAACACTTTGTGAGCCAGCACAACATGTTGGAGATCCCAAATAACACCGGATGCACGCAAGCCCAAACAATATCCACATGCAAAACCTGAGCTGTCGCAGAAAATACTGTATTTCTGGAATACTCCTGCAGTAAGGCCCTTTCTGTGAATCCCACCTTGGAGTTTATGAATCACAAGCTACAGTTAATCAAGGCACAACTAATGAGAAAACACCTTTTCTGGTTGATAAATGTGTGCACCCTGTTGKGCAGTTTTCAGCGTCGCTGCAAGAAGTCAGAAGGCACATATCCCTGAAACCTACAACTAATTTAATCCTAATTAGTAATAAAGCAGTAACTACTTTGTAAACATCCATCACCGTAACACAGAGGACCTGCCAAGACAGGACTGCTTAGCCATCAACACGTAGCAGTGACACACAATTCCCAAGGAGGTAATCCCTTCAGGATCTCCTAACCATGAACAAAATTTTCTCATTTCAAAAGCCTTAAGCCACGTCTCATTTTTGCCATTGCAACATAAAACCAATAACAGATACAAGCAGAAACAGTGAAACACAGCTGTCTTCCTACAGGTTTGCAACGAGTTTGCCTAGTCTTCTCCGGTGTTAAGCATCTCAAACAATGGCAGTTTGGCCACTATCCTCAGAAGACTCGGAACAGTTTTGCAAAACGTTCTTAGTAAAAATCCATAATAAAAATATCTCCCTGCATACTCTGTGAAGTGCAATGGAGGTGCAACTCTAAGGCCTTCAGGACACTATAGTAACATAAACAGCTATTTCAAATKCATAATATTTGGCTCATACTTTAATTCCCATTCCATTCTTCCCAGTTATGATATTCATCTTCCCAAATAGCTTCACTTCTTCGGTAATCACAGCCTTCAAACACTTGTCCCTGTTATGTCTATAACATCTACATATTCAAAACAGTCTCTAAAGCACATGCTAAACATCTGTTTCAACCACCTTTTTCTCTACAGTTTAAGTTGTTTCTGGAAAATTGCCATCATAATGGCCAGTTCCTCTGTTAGTGAACTGGAGAATTCATTTTGTATTTATTGATTGTTCCCTAATGAAGAGTCATAAAGGTGCCAAAGACTCCTGACCAGACACTCCTTAATTAGTAGCAAAGCACATAAAATCTCAAATTAACAGAGCTCTTTGTCCAAAGTCTCAGTCATTGGAAAAGAGAGAGATGATATAATTTTCTACTTACATTTTTTACTTACATTTTTTACTTATGTAAAATTTTGTTAGAAAAAAAGTAAATTAAAAGAATTGTATAAATTGTTCATTTCCTTCCAGTTTCTAAGACACCAAATAGGTCCTCCAGCATCAAATCACACTTTACTAAAGTACAGATTCTTCTTCAAGGATCCTGCAATATGCGTCACATATAGAATGTATTTTAAACTAGACAAAAGCACCCAGAAGTTATTAAAAATTACCTCTGAAGGATCTGTCTTCTCATCATTGTGTTTCATACAATGGTCTTACATTTTTTTGTTCCCTCAAACTATGCTGTTTTGGTGTATCTGTTGTGGGTACTCACTTTCAAGAAGGCAGAGAGATGAGTAAGAACTCCACTAAATGTCAGGTTTTCTCTGCTACAGCCTCAAGAACATTCTGAGTAACTGGACTCTTCTTGCAAGTCTTTCAGATTAAGTCATCCTGAAAGTTTAATCCCCTCTCTTCCATATCATTTAAATTCTAAATCAAATAGTTGAGAAAACAGCAGGAAGGAGAATAGCTAACAGAAGTAGGCAAAAGCCCATCCCTAAACAGCAATAGCACTGCTTCTCCTATTACACACTCTGCTTATTGGAAGCACCTGCCTTCAGAGCACTGAGGTGGCTTGAATTCTTCTGCACAATATAAAATGTGCACAAGGAAAAAAAAAGAATCTATTTGTGATAATATGGAACCTCTTCTTATTATCACTTATACTTGAGGCAGCATCTCCATTAAAAACAGATCCTGTCATGGTAATCTACAATCTCTGACTTAATTATTACCACATATAAAACAAAATACCCCTCAGCAAGTTTGAAAACTCAGTATTCTGTTTTCCTAAAATCTATTACTCCAGCACTGAACACTTGCTCTGCAAAAAAATTCAAAATCCATTTCACAATCTCTGTCCTGTATTCAGCAGTCTCCGAGATACTAGCTGAAGTTTCTACCCCTCTTACCATAATCACAAGCATCTATATTCCACAAGGAAAAGGACAGTTTCGACAAAACAGAAAACGGAGTAGAAAAAGTGTCTGAAGGATAAAAATAAAAAAAAAAAAAAAAAACACAAGGCAAATATCCAAGCAGGCAAAATAGCATAAATACATATGTGTCTTAGTAGACATATGAATTCGATTTCTTTGCCGTAACCCATTATTCTTTCTGCTTTTTTAAACTGCACCCTTTTTGTAATTGTAAAATTACATCATAGAAAGCATCTGCATTATCCCAGATAATTTCTATATGTCTTCCATAGTTTTATTTTGTGCTCCCAACAGATGAGACTAGATGTTCATTGATATCTTTCCCAAGAAAGTGAGCTCCAAAATGGTAACAGAGAAAACGACAATGCAATAGGAGGGATAAGTAACCACGGAGAAGTCTGGAAATGGTCAGCAGCATGCTGAAGAGTCAAGTGACACAGAAGCCTCTGCTTACCCCTTGCTCAGATTCCAGCAGTTCTGTTTTGACTCTGACTGCCGGCATCCCATCAAGCATTAACATTCTGTTTTCAAGGGCGCTGATGTCCTAAGTAAAAAAAGGAAAAGGTTAATAAAAAAAAGAGATGAAAAATATTTGGTTTAATTCATTAATTAACCTCTACAGTAATGTAGCAGTAAGGTAAGTTTCTTTTAACTAATATGAAGTTAAGTGAAGTTAACAAAGATGTTGTGATATTAGCTTGAACAGCTTGGTGAGAATGAAGACGTTTCCTCACTCAAGCCAGAATTTAACCTTATGAATCAAAACATCCCAGTCAGTAGCACAGAAGTATGAAGACGTCACAGTTATTTTTCAAGTAGGGAAACTACAGTACATATATGTTTTAAGTGACTCATCCAAAGCCACTTATCTGTGGCCCTGTCTGAAATGCAGCACTTGACACTGAAAACTTACCTCCACTCTAATGATTACTCTTTAGTCCTCAATAACTGCAGTGCAATGGAAAAAACACTTTGTGTGTTTCACTGGCAGCAGATCTGTTTGATACAGTATGGTGCCTCTATTCATAAGGAATAAGGTGTTCATAACCACGTTTCTACAAAAAAGAATTGTTTGATTTTTCAGGGAATGTTATGACAGTGTGAAAGATAGGACTAACTCTACCACAGCATCTTGAAAAAGTTTCAGAAAGAAAAAAAAATCTTTTCATGGCTACTTCAGTGGAATTTTAAGAAAAATGGTCTGTCCTAGTGGAACTTCTGAAATACATTTTAGAGTGCTTAAATTATTTTAAACATTTCTATTTTTCCAATTAATGCACCTCGTCCCACCATCTTCATTTTCAGTGTTGCAGCAACTGCTTTTTCTTGTATATTGTGTTCCTTTTTTTTCCTTTGCTTTTTCCCTTTTCCCTAATTTAAATAACTTATGCTAAAAAAGAGGAAAAACAATTCTCCCATTCTGCAACACGGTGCCAGGGGCAGAGCAACTAACCTTTTTAAAACTCCCATTGGCCTCACTTGGAGCCCATGTGTTAAAGCACACAGAGCTAGGGTTTGATAACACAGGACAGGCAGGAACATGACAGTAAAGCAGCCAGCAAAAGGAAAAAGACTATATTGCCTCTCATCCTTCTAATAGAATAGTTGATAAAAAGTTRTAAAAGCTTAAGTTTTTATGAAATTCCAGACCAAACAACTCATTTTCAGCTGAACATTTCTATGTTCAAACACGGAAAAATGAAGGCAAGTCAACCTGTTACGATGTCCCATTCCRCGTTAATGTTTCCCCTGTTTACCTAGTGTACTTTAGCTTGCCACGACAGAGAGCAAGCAAGAAAAAAAAAAACATTTTAACATCTTTTCCGCAATTCATTTTGCACACCTTGACTTTATTAGGCGTTTGAGGTGGCGGGATGGTGAAAGAGGGACTACGATACCACAAAACAGCTCGGCGAAACTGTTCCCGACTTTAAATTCCTCTTCCCAGCAAGGGTGGCGTGTTGTTTACTTGTCAGGAAGGGAGCTCCTGTCCCAGGGCGTCAGCGCACTCGCTGCACTCGAGTGGTTTGGCGGCGGATTCGCCGCGGCGGATTCGGGTGGAGCCACAGCAGGAGCCAGCCTGGCATTTCCAAGCTCTGCGCCCTCATTCTGCAAAGCAAGGAAGTCTCCTTCCTTCCTTGATTTATAAGCAGCGCAGTCGAGTTTTACAGCAAGATCAGGAACATACCGTAATAAAGCATCCCTGAGGCTGTTGAGCTTGTAGACAAAGAAGGATGAGCTGGTATTGCTTCATATCCCCGAGGAGGTCTTACCCAAATGAAAAAAGGGAAGAGGCTGCCTCCTGCACAGGAGGCACAAGCAGGAGGAAGGGGGGAAGACAAAGAGCGATTCAGGAAAGGCAGGTTTAATGAACTGTTCGAATCTGATTAGAGGCTAATGTCCCTTTTAGTGCTTTGTACCAATTTACAGCTGATATACTTGGACCATTTTTCCCACTGGCTGTGATAAACTCATTAGTTTTAAAAATGCAAGCTAACCAGAGTCTTTGAAGTTTAAAACTGATAAATCATGAAAACCCGACTAGTTCATGTACCATTTAACACATTTACATTTAACTAAATTTTCAGAGCACTCGCTTCCCCTTTTGTTGTCTGAAATCATATTTCTTAAAAGCAACACTCTGCCTTTTGAGTGCTGGTCTGAAGAATGAATACAGTGAATAGTTCTGGCTTTTGGGTCATCTATAATTCAGAGCAGTAATAATCGCAGTGGTAGATTCTTTCCAAACTATTTGATCCCTTTGCATTTATAACTGAGAGGACATTGTGTGACACATCCTGGGGAGTCCATTGCCTGGTAATAGCTGAGCAGATCTAATCTGTGTGTTATACATATGGATGAAATGTTTAGCCCAATATTCACTCACAGGGCTTATCTCTCAGAACTACTCTCTCCTGCTTTAACAAGCATTTGCTCCACAGTATGTTCAAAGCCATTCAGCAAATAAAACATAATTGTCGAGGTTTGCATGCAGTGTGTAATCAGCTAAGGAAAATGGGCTTGACTCAGCCCCACAGGGGCAGGGGTGTAAATCGAGTTCCCTTTTGAGCCTCTCTGGTCGGCCAGGCCAGATGGAGCATCCACACCTGAGCGAGGTCAGGCTGCTCTACTGCCCTACATCAATTTATTATGCTCAGGAGACCCAACACCAGAGACTGCCAATAAGTATTGAGTCAACACATTTTCTCAGGCCACAGTCCTCTCCTGGCTCACTCAAGCCACCTCAAAAGCTGCGGCAGCCAACTGCCAGCTCCCTGACATTGCATAGGGCGAAGGTGACCTGAATGTGTGTGACAACCCCTCATTCTCTCTGCCCCTCCCTCCCACCCCAATCCACCCGTGGGCCTCAGGTCACCCACCTGGGCAAAACACATAGCAGATGCATGTCCTGAACAGGGGACATATCAAACCTAACTCGGCGTGACCTTATCAAAACATCTGTTCCCCGGGATCAATAAACTGATCCTGGAAGAGATCAACATCTGTTCCTCCTGCCATCAGCTGGAGTCTTTCCCTGATCATGGTTGGATATTTATTCTCTTGAAAGTTTAACTAAAAGCCCAAACCATACACAGGTTGGTATGGGCAGCTGCTATGAGAGTAGTTGTTAGAGAAAACAGATAAGCTTTCAGGCTTTCAAGCTCTTCTCAGAATTTATGGCAACCAGTCTAATAAAGAGGCTCTCTTCCCTCCTAAATGGCCTACATTTTTAATACAGCACCACTGCAACTACAACTGACATACTGTTTAGGAGCACAACTTCTCGTTACAAGTTTTAATCAAATCGTCTTCACCTACTTTTGAGGAAGACAAAACCAAACACCCTTATCTTATCCTGGGACAAAAGAAATCTCAGTATCCTGTAGTGTTTATTTATTTAATTAATACTGGCACTAATATGAAATGTAGCTCCATTTGTGAGAAGGGCCATTTTGGTAACTAAGTTTTGAATTTGGCCAAGCCATACCATTGAGAATCACACTGCAAGTTTTTAACAGCAATAGGGGAGACAGTGTGAAAGCCAACTCTCTGCACTGAAACACAACCAACAGCACCCCCCAAATTCACGCCATAGCTTGTTCTAATCACAAGATCACAGAATCTGATTCCACCCGGTTGTTGTCTCTCCCACCCTCCACATTTTTCATGTCTAGCTGCTCTGTGCCATGGCTAAAGCATCACAAATGGGAATGACCCTCTCCCAAACTTAGCCAACCTGGGATAGGTACTACTCCACACTATCCCAGAAGCAAGCAGTGAGCTCAGGCCTAAAGAGCACCTAGGAAGCCAGATCTCACATTTCCTGCACGAATTTAAGTTTCTGCAGTCATTTAAGTTTCTGTGCAAGACAGTTTCCTTCTCCTGATTCAGCCCATGAATGCCATTAATATACAGAAGCTCTATAATGCTATTTATTGCTGACACTAATGAAAACAGGCTTACTTAGTCACACTAAAAAACTGCACACAGACAACACATAGAGTACAAAGCCATAAAGACCAAACCACTGATGGGTCTAAACTTTTCCATGAATCACAAAAATGTCCAGCTGACAGTTCAGTGCTTCCTGATAGACATTAAGAATACTGCTTTTAAAGCTTACACACCTTCAGATTATTTGGCACCTATGTACCATTCCCAAAAGCCCTATTAGGTGGTTAATACAGCACCCTCATTACTCTCCTGCAGGATTATGTAATCTGTGAGCCATTTAATAAGCATTTTCTTTGACAGATTTTCTAAGCAATGTTGAGCATTTAGAAATCTCTGTATCTCCACTTCCTCCTGAATTTTCTTCCCTGTCTTGACCTCAGTAGGATGTTCAAGACTTTTCTTAATTATTTGAATGATTTCAGATAATTTCTTCCTCACTTGAAAAGTAGGATTTCGCATACAGTTATATCAGAATTCTTTAGTTTTCTTCAAAAGTTAACATCCAACATGTCATGATCTCTGACATTTTCAAGTATCAGTTGGGGGAAGAACATTCTCAAATTCAATATTACATTTACAATAAAAAGTTTCAGGTTAAGGGGAACACTTTTGAATAGCTAAAAGCTGAGAGTAGCCCTTAAGCAGTCTTCCTCTCTCAAAGCTATAACTTACAATTTGCCTTGCCTCATTTTCCAGCTCTTTTTACACATTTTCTGCAGATACAGTAATTTAATTCATCATTATGTTTCCAAATTCTCATTTTACGCTTCCAAAATTTTGAGTCATTTTTGCCAGAATACTCTTCTTGATAGCTAAGACTTCCAAATTTATTTTTTTAAGTTTGCTTTTACAGTTTTTATACAGACGTCTTAGATAAGTCACTGAATTAACCACAAAGTGGCCCATGCCACCTATGTGCTTTAGCAATAACATTACTTTGTTGATTTTTCTAAGTATGAATATCTAAATTCATACTATTCTTATATTACTATACTGAAGTTATCTACCAATCAAAGCAACATACCACACAACTCAGGGCAAAAAATCTGAAGCATCCATTCACAACAAAGTATTTAAAGATATGGTGGATACTTTTAAGGACATGACTAGATAGGACTGCCAAAGCTTGAAATGCTTTTTTTTGTTGATTCAAGGGAGACTAGAAGGATCACTAAGGTTACCATACAGAATCACTAAGGTTACCACCTCTTCTCAAGTGTAACAATCTCCAGAGGGAGAGGAAGTCAAGGAGAATCTCTGCCATTCCAAATTCCCACAGGAAAGAATCATGCAGTTGCCTACTATCTCCTGATCCCCTACAATTGCTGAAGGCCTTCAGTTCCAAAGTCCTTTATACACCATACACTGAGACATGTTAGTCACTTAAAAGCAGTTATCTCTAGGGTGAAGCATACCATTTAACACTGCCACAAAATGCATAATGACAGTCTATTTCAAAAAGTGAAGGCAACAAAATATCCGATATAAAAGCAAATTTATGTGGCTAGATGGTAATCATCGAACTGGGAATTCTGCCAGGGAATCAGGGTTAACAGTCCATGTCTTGCCATAAGATCTTCATCACATGTAATTATGTCTATAGCTGTGTGAAACGTTCATAATGAAAGCAGAGACTTGGGTAGTTCTGCATTTTACTCTGAACTTGAATTTCAGGTCAAATTCACCAGAAAAGAAAAGGATCATTTACATTTATTGATGTTTCATGTGAAGCCAAAACAATTTATTAAAACAGGCTGAAGCCTTAAATTTCACACTGTTTTCATGTGAAACAGGGTGAGTTTGATTTTAGTTTCAGTTTGACAATGAGTTCAGCCCAGTTCAAAATGCATTTTATGTCTCATCTAAAAGACAAAATCTTCAACATCATAGTGATGGACTTCCGGAAATATGCTAGGGTGTTTGTTCAGCACATGACTGTGAAGAATAATTAACTAAACAGTAAGGTTATTTTTCACTAGTCTACATACCTCTTTCAGGTTTGCATGTTAGTCCTAACAGAGGCCAGAACAGACCCAAATGCAATGCATAAAATTCCATACATCACATGACGTTATAGAGAGACCATGGAAGGGGGGCAGCCTATAGATACATTAAAGACATGCATGGGCATCAAGTGAGCAAGTAGAATCATGGCTCTTGGCCTAGTAAATGTGTCTTCCAGGCAGGCTTCTTTAAGTATAATCTCTTATTATAATCACGCACACCAGATATAGTCCAGACCTCAACAGCAGTTGCGACTCCATGCTGCCAATGCCTGAGATGCAAGCGCAGTGGTTGGCCCGCAGCTCATGCTGCTGCGCTGAGAGCCTCATCTGATACACCAGACCACRTCCTGCTGTATCCTGCTGTTACCAGTACAAAGATGTGCACATGCAACACAAGCTTCCTGAATTTTGATTCTGGAGTCTAGATCCTTAAAAAAAAATACTAATAATTTTACAGACAGTGGGTTTCCAAAAGCAGTTAAGTAGCCAGGTCCCCAAAAGGACGCACCTGTATTTTAATTTCCTAAATATTCTTACAGATTTGCTTCTAGGTGAAAAGTTCAAGTCTAGACGATATTCAGTGACAGGGCGCCAGGGGCAGAATCAAGATCTCAATGCTTTTTAAAGTCTCTGGGGTTTGTTTTGGTTTAAGTGAGTTTTAGCAAATATAAATAGAACTAAAGAAATGCAGCCAGCTTCCAGGTGACACAGCAGTGCAAGGAGAGGTCAGTCCGTTATTTTTCATACTCAGCATGCAAACCTGCCAGTTTGCACTGCTTAAAACCTCTTTAAATCAGCTTAACTTTCCTGCCACTTTTATCTCTCTCTGTAAAGAATTACTGACCATTCCTGTAGTGTTTAATTCTGATATATTACAAATCACATTAATTGTACCACAGCTGTATATTTAACTTTTACCAACATTAATTACTTCGTTGTTTTCCTTCTAATACAATATTCACAGAATACTAGATAAGAATTTTTGAATACCAAAAGGAAAATCTACAGATATTTAATGAATCCATATCTTATACTTAAAAGCCTAGCTTAACAAAAACAAACAACCCCAGCCTCTCTTCCCCCAAAAAAAACAAAGGGAGAGAGCCAAAAAAGAGCCATCTCTTCAGGAAAAAGCCATATACTTAAGAAAAAGTAAGTTTCAAGGAAACATGCATGACATTTATCTTTTTACAAGAGTTCAAAAAAAAATATCTCTTCATAGAACTTAATGGTGAGTAACAATAAAAAAAAATGAAACTATCAAAAGTTTATAAAGTGCAGACAAGCACTGAAGATTGCTATCAAGTGGATAATCATGACTGTTTCAAAGAAAACCTGATAATTAACCTAGATTCCCACCTTTCCTTGACCACAGTTACAAGTCAAGTGGTTTTCAAAAACTACTTCTCAATTTCCAAAGGGGTTTTCTGCTATTTTATGTCACTCACCTCAAGTTGGAAGAAGAGTTTGAAGAGTATGAGGCTTAAAATTCGGAAAAAAAAAAAAAAAAAAGAGAGAGAGAGACTGGGATAGGGGAATGTAAAATATTTTTCACAATCCTGCAAATATTATATTTATCCAATTTACCAAAAATATACTACTTAAAGGTTAGTTTTACTGTTAGGTGGGCTACTGCATCAAATATTAAACTGGAGGAAAAAGATTATAAAAACAACTGCTAAGAACAATTTCTATGAGGTCAGATTTTTCATTTAACAGGTCCCCTGTCTTCCCCTTTTACTGAAGGCTAAAATCAAGGTTTGGATAATCAAGAAGCCTCAGGTCACAATGTGCTTTCAATTAACTTCCTCTTGATGCTAGGAGTATGCGACATCCACAGGATATCAGGGGAATAATTTTGCCACCTGACGATTCTTTTTTTCTTTATCTGTTAATTGTTTTAATTGTGCTTTATCTGTAATTGCTGAGCAAATGAGTGTAGAATGGCACTGCCCAGGAGCTTACCAGGAACTACACAAGTGACCAGAATTTTACTCTAAATTCTGCCCTTACCTGCTCCAGCAGGAAAATGAGCTGTGTAAACTGTGGGGAGCTCCTTGGCATACGTTTTCCCCCACCTGTTAATATGCAAAGTCTGCTTCCATGAAGACAGATACAATATGGGCCCTGCACACTGCAGAATAAAGGGAGCATTTAGCATGTAAGAAGTAGCCAGTTTAGTCTGAAATTTTTGTCTGAGAACCCGTGTGGCAGGCCAAATGGCCAAATATAATTCTTCTTTGCCAAGAAGACAAGACGCAGTCTACTGGCGTTGCTCAGTTATGTCATTCCCTGCAGCCCAAAGGGCCTGTCATCTCCAAGCAATTGAGCCTGAAAAGCCCCAGAGGGAGCTGGGAAACAACCACGGAAAAGGTTTCAGAGGCCTGGACATCATCACTTCCTCCTTAAACAGTCATCTTTAAATTAAACTGGCCCATTTCATCTTGGGTTTCAAAGAAAGCAAATTAGCTACAAACAACACTGTATGCCCAGCTGGAGTCGCAGAGCATGAGTGGTCAGTATGCCATGCCAAACCCTTTAGTTCAGTGAGAAGACTTTTGTTCCTGCAGATCTTGTGTTCCCCGAAATATATGAAATATAGTTATAAATTGATGATCAACACCAAAAGCTGACTTCTTATAAACCACAGACATCACAAAGTATTTCCTCTTAACAAGAACAATGTAAGATAATGTAATCATTAAATGAGCTGAGTTCCCTTTGAGTTAAGCCACAAAAATTTTAAGAAACTGATATTGCTATTAGCCAACAGAAGTGATTTCTAACTCATCTGACAGCTCTAAAGTATAGGCAGAAATAAAAAGATAGCAGGACAAGTCAGCTTTCTCCTGCTGGGTCAAAAAAGAAGATTCAGTTAAACCTTATTTTTATTTCAGATTTTACTTTGTTCACAGGTAATTTTTGAAAAAATATTCTTCTTATCAAAGGGGGACCAGTATTCGACACCCATAACAGAATCCCCTGTTCACAAAACTTAGTTGCTTCTTTCCAGCTTAGCTTGTTGAATTGCCAGGTACAGAAGACCAAAGAGAGGGCAAATTTATTCCATGCTTGCATGCAACCCCACCGCAGAATGCCATGTATTCTAGGACACATCTGTGAAAAGTATAGTTTATTCTCACAGGACCTCAAAAGTCTGCCCTGGCTCAAGTGCAAAGTCATAGATATGATAAGTCGTAAATGGTGAAACTGAAAACATTCTTTCAATGGTCCTGCTCCATCTGCTAGGAAGAGCTGTAACCACAACCTTAGCCCCAGCAACTCCACTGAAGCAGAACAACAGCAATAATGTAGATTTGTTCTGTTGCTAGTATTTGCAAAACCGAAAGTAAATATCGTTTGATTCCTGCATATGCCAAAACAACACAGGAATAATTAAAAAAAGCTGAATGACTGCACGCTCAGAAGAGAAAGTCAGGATTATTTGCCTAAAACTAAACATTAGCTCATTACCTTTCACTGCACCTTTTGCACAGGACCTTACATGTGCATGGAAGTATGGCAATTGCTTCTATACTCTTCTTGTTGTAGAGGAAAAAACCTGCTTATTTTGACATGTCAGAAGAACAAGTGTATGCTCTGACAAAACTCGCACACTGCAAATATTTAACTTCCTGTCGTGACCTGATCTCCGTTTTGTTTAGTATCAGTTACAGGTTTTCCCACTGGCTTCAGTGCAGACTCAGGAAATATTAATAAAAAACTAGTCAAGTAGCATTCATTAGTACCAAAAAATTAAAAAAAAAAAGTGGAACAGTGTCATTGGTTCAGTTAGTGAATGAATTATAAAGCATTCCAGTTTGGGAAAGTGAGTAAAAATTTGTAGGTATCTGCCAAATGCTTGAAAAAATTGTCTAAAATAATGTATTGCTTGCAGACTGCTAACACCAACTTCTAGAGAATCAGGATTATTGGTCCTGATTGCTTACCTGATGTATTTTCTTACCCAAGATAGGATGTCCTAAATGCTTATATGGGAGAATAGAAAGTAGTCAAATTAAATTCTACATGGAATAAATTATTGTAGAATTAGGGTCCAGTTTGAAGGCAATTCTAATTAACAGTTAACAATTTCGAATTAACAAATTTCACATGTTGGCCAGATGCATTTCCCACAGATTCTAAGAGAAGCTGTGATTCCTCAACATATTTGAAAAAATGTATCACCTTAACAAAATTATTGCCAACAAWTAAAATCACTACATAACTTTGAGATTAGAGTAGTTTAAGTAACTATGGGTACGGCCATCAAAATGACTGAAAAATATCAGAAAAAAAGATGTATGAGTAGCATATAAGGCATTATAGTAATAGATACTTGAACTTTCATTATACCATCCTTAAAATCCTGAGATATCTACATACAGATAACCAAAGCACAAGACTGGGCACATATAATAAATTTAGGATTATTAGAATAAATACACAAGACTGTGCCTGGGGGGAAGAGGAAATAAATATGTTACTTCTTTTATAATATATCAATTATAAACACCCTGTAACCCTGGCCAAATTTGGGGGACAGCCAATGTTTTTTTTCTTAGGATCACTGGATAATTCAGGCAGGAAGGGACCTCAGGAGGTTTCCAGTCCAACCTCCTGCTCAAAGCAAGGCAAAATCTGAGGTCAGACCACGTGGCTCAGGGCTTTGTCCAGTTGGGTCTCAGAAATCTCCAAAGCTGGAGAGTCTCTGGGTAACCTGCTCCTCTGCCTGACTGTCCTCATCAGGGAAAAGGTTCTTCCTCATATTCAGTCTGAACTTCCCTTACTTCAAATTATAGGCATTGTCTCTCATCACTGCACCATGCACCACTGCAATGAGCCTGGCTCTGTTTCCTTGCTCACCTCCCTGCAGCTACCCGGGGTTGCTGTGAGGTCCTCCTGCAGCCAGCTCTTCTCCAGGCTGAACCAGCCCCCATCCCTCAGTCTCTCCTCACAGGGCAAGTGCTCCAGCCCCGACCATCCTGGCGGCCTGCTGAATTCACCCCAGTTTATCAGTGTCTTTCCTGTACTGGGGGCCCAAATCTGGATGCAGCATCTAGATCTAACAAGTACTGAGTAGATGGGAACAATTGCTTCCTTTGATCATCTGCCTGTGCTCCTCTTCATATGCCCATGAATGCTGCTGGTCATCTCTGCTGCCAGCACGCACTACCAGCCCACGTTCAACTCACTGACCCCATGACCACAAAGCCTTTTCCATAGAGCTGCTACCCAGCCCATCAGTCCCCAGCCTGGATCACTGCCAGGAGATCCTCCTTCCCAGGGGCAGGACTTTGCATCTGTCCTTATGGGATGTCAAAAAGTTCCTGTTGGTCCCTTCCTCCTGCCTGTCTGGGTCCCACTGGGTGGCAGTCCTGCCCTTGGGTGTATTGACTGGGCCCCCCATTTGCTGTTATCTGCAAACTTGCAAAAGTGCACTGTGCCACCTCTTCCACATCACTGACAGCAATGCTGAACAGGACAGCTCCCAGGACAGACTCCTGCTGTACTCCTCTTGTTACTGCCCTGAAGACAGGGCATGACTAACTAATCACAACCTTCCGAGCCCGATCATCCAACCAGTTTTTTGTCCCTCTGGTTGTGCACCCATACAGATGATAATGTCCTAACTTGGATACAAGAATGTGGTGGGAGACAGTATGGAAAGCCTTGCTGAAGTTGAGGTAAATAATAACCACTTCTCTCCCTTATCCACAATTTCAACCATTTTGTTGCAGATGACAATCAGGTGGGCCAAGCATGATTTGTCTGTGGTGAATCCATGCTCACTGTTCCCAGGCACCTCCTTCAACGGGCACGGAAGTGTCTTCCCTGAGGACTCGCTCCATGATTTTTCCAAGGACTGAAGGGAGGCTGACCAGCCTGTAGTTCCCCAGATCACCCTTTCGGACTTCTGTGAAGATGGGTGCGACGCTTGCTGCCTTCTAGTCATTAGGGATCTCCCACAGTCTCCATGACCTTTCAAACATGATAGAGAACGTGCTGAAAGGACATTGACCAGCTCTCTCAGCACCCGTGGATGCAGCCCGTTGGGTCCCGTGGACTTGTGTGGGTCAAGTCCTCTCAAGTAATCCCTGACTGAAGCCTCATCCACAGGTGCTGGCTCCTTTGCTCCTTGAACCCTGCCTCTAAGTACAGAGGCCTGGGAGAAGGTCTTGCTGGTGGAGGCTGAGGCACAGAAGGCACTGAGTGCCTCAGCCTCCACCAGTCTTCCTGTCACTAAATCTCAGACCCCATTCAGCCACAGGCACACATTTTTTTTTGCCCAGCCCTTTACTACTAATGTAGTGGTAGAAGCTGTTGTTGTTGCCTTTGACACCCCCTGCAAGCCTGAACTCCAGCTGAGCTCTGGCTTTCCTGACACCATCGCTGCCTGCCTAGGCAGGGTTTCTGCGTTCATTCTTTTTAGCTTATCCCTGCTTCCATCTCCTGCTCTACTGCCTTTCTGTACTGGAATTCAGTCCAGTGCAGTTCCTCACTTACACAAGCCGGTCTTCTGACAAGTTGACAAGTGTACTTGTCTTATGAGCATTCAAAAACAACTGGACTTGCCTCCTACAAATTTGTCTATCAAGAGCTATTAAGCACAAAATACATATGCAACCTCTGGTTGAGAAAATATCTGTGCCCTAGATTTTTTGCAAACTTGGAAGATGACCTGGGGCAGTACTATGGCATACACTTTGTTGCATCCTTTCTCTTAGCATCAGTTATTGGTCGTTGTTAAAGAAAGCATACAAGCTAGATGGTCCTTTGATCTGACAGAAGATGGCCACATTTACATTCTCATTTTTCTTTAAGTATAATACATGCCAACAGCATGAAATCAGCTGTAAACCACTGGATTCCAGAATCAAGATTCGCACTCAAGAATGAACAGTCAAATAGAGAGAAGCAGCTCTTAAGAATCTCTTGCACTCTTCTATGAAGTACCTGGTGCAGATCAGAGCCACTGTCTGAAATACGGCAATCCTATCTTTCTCTAGCAATTCACTCCCTGTGAATTATTTCAGAGAAGAATGAGAATATCTCCACACAGCATCTACAGCTTAGCATGGACTTCAAGTGATCCCTTTGGAAAGATGCAGAGCCCAGTTCCTTTGTTTCCCTCAGCCATTACTGTCACTGAAAATGCTGTAATACAGCCTGTCCATGTGTACCATCTCTCCTGGCTGATTTCATGCAAGCTTGTAAAAATCACAGCAAAACGATAGTGTCTGACAAAGCACCAGAATGTTTTGAATTATTATTCTCACTGAAATGTAGAAGAAATATTACACCAAACAATACTGTAAATTATGCATCTGTACCTGCTGTTGAACTCTAGCCTGCTTCAGAGGTGCTCTATGTAAATGTATTTGATAGAATTGTGCATGACTGTTAAATGTGCCCCTGCTGTGTCTTTAAATCCTCATTAGTGTTCTTTAAGTCAGTGCACCTGATTATACATTGCACAGCAGGAAGATCTAACAAAGTATTGTTATTTGTGTTATCTTTTTATAACCTAGCATCACATTCCCATTAAAAATGTATAGTGACCTTACACATGTCAAGGCTTTCAAGAAATAATGCACTGAGATAATTGGTTGTTTGGCATCATACATAGTCTTTATTGTGTGTGTCAAGCCCTGAGTCACAATAATATATTTAACATTTCTCATTAGGACATAATAGGAAATTGTGCCTGTATAAATCACATATTTATTCCCAACACGTGGCTTAGTTACACTGTGTAAAATGATGAAAACGATTTTCTGTCCATGCTAGCTATGTCTCATATAGAATAAAATGCTTTTATTAGATTTACTTTGCACCACAAGATCTGGATGGGTTAAGCTGCTAATATTTTTAAGCAATGATTTCTGCACAGGCATACAGTGCTATGTGTACTGAAATGTGTACTATGTCTTTCTGAAGTGATTTGGACTACTAACATTAATAATGTGACAAACTGTCTCCATCATCATTCTGGATGCTGAAATTCAATAAACATTATTAAAATATTCTAACCACTAAAATCACAGCCACAGTGGTTTCAACAGTAGTGCTGATCAGACACTGAGTGATGCTGGACACAAATCTGAAAAATAATTCCCTCAGTCAATGTAGATGATTCACAACAACACTTCACATGTTGAAAGCTCATGCCAAGCCACTGGTTCACATGTGTCAAAGACAACTCCTTCTGGAAAAAAAACCTTTTCTGAAAAACCACTCCTCATAAGACTTGTCCTTAAAGCACTTGTATCAGCTACCCAAAGCACACGTGTGCATGAGAGACATTTCTTATTTTTTGCGATGAAAAGCCCCAAAGCTACGTCATTGTTGGTGCTGTTTCTCGAGATATTCATCCCCTTGCTCTGAGCAATCAACACAGAGCCTCTATCAAGCTTCTGAACTTTTGCTTGTATGTGTATGCATTATGTATGTGGATGCATATTTTATATTGTGTGAAGACATTAATAAATTTTGCCTTTCCAGAATTACTGAAAAAAGTAGAGTAATTCTACTTGTTGCTCTGTGACAGGAGTAATAAATTATCCACTATTAAGAGAAAATTGTGAAAGTTTGACTATCATCATTTATCGTTACGTTTAAAACGGTCTCTGAAATAGAATTCAGGCTTTCTTTTTCTTTTTCTTTTCTTTTTTAAGTAATGACTACATTCTCTGAGTGATCATTTGTCTGAGAAGTAGGGATCTGAAATTCATTTCAACCTGGAAGAATGCTTGCTGGTTCAATGGATTAGGTTTATTATTTTAAACACTAAATTGAGGAATACCCTGAATACACTAAAACTGAAGAAAATTATACAGTTGATCAATTCTGAGGAACTACTAGATTAATTCAAGAGATCATTGCTAACACTGTTATAACTATATCTAATTATCAAGCCTTGCAAAATCCTACGCAGGCAACGCAGATCTTTTAAAATGGGTTAGCAAATAATCTTTTACATTTTTGTCATCATCAGCTACCATATAACTGTTCTAAGGTCAGATGTGGGGGCTGTCTGGAATATTTATTGTAATTTTGCAATGTTGACACTAGTTAAGTACTTTACATACTCATCATGTCAAATGGTTTACAAAGAAGTTAGTAACTGGCAATGATGCAGGATTAAATCTTGTAACAGATCAGCTACCTGGGGCTTCCCCAATGCTCAAAGTAGTTCAACTGAAATGCCTAGATTCACTCCTCAGTAGTGAGAAAAAGGGGTTCATCATTTTAAGTGTAATAAGCACTCTTGATTTGACTCAGGAAGACATAAAGGAGCCAGACACTTAAATGATACTATAACCCAATGAGAAGTAGATGTTCACTCTCTTCCCCTTTAAAATGTTTGCTACTGTGGTAAAATTTTAAAAATTAAAGCTTTAGGAATTTTACCTAAATGAACAGCAATTTAAAAAACAACTATATCCATGTTAGCCAACACGTAGGTTCCTTAGCAAATGTAACATATCTCAACCACACAGGAAAAACAAGTTTTTTCTAAATGACCAGATAGAATCACAGAATCACAGAATCGCTGAGGTTGGAAAGGACCTCTGGAGATCATCTAGTCCAACCCCCCTGCTCAAGCAGGGTCACCTAGAGCACATTGCACAGGATCGCGTCCAGGCGKSTTTTGAATATCTCCARAGAAGGAGACTCCACCACCTCTCGGGGCAACCTGTTCCAGTGCTCTGTCACCCTCACAGTGAAAAAGTTTTTCCTCATGTTAAGTTGGAAGTGTCTGTGTTTCAGTTTGTGCCCATTGCCTCGCGTC